>NC_059159.1:173000799-173372907 GCF_019923935.1 Bubalus bubalis
TTGCCCAGTCCTGCCCCCAGCACCTGCCACCTCTCATTCTGGGAGACAGCGTGTTTCTACCTTTGAGTTGTTTTGGGCCCCTTGAGCGTGAGAGCCTGAAACACGTTAATGAATAGACTGTAGGTATAGTACTCACTCAGCACTCAGGGCGTTTTTAGGTTTTAATTTTTACTTTTTTCTCATAGGCAACTTCACCGCTGGTATTGCACACACCTCTGTGTATCTACTGGAGAAGGCAGTGGCACCCCACTCCAGCACTCTTGCCTGGAAAAGCCCATGGACGGAGGAGCCTGGTGGGCTGCAGTCCATGGGGTCGCTAAGGGTCGGACAAGACTCAGCGACTTCACTTTCACTTTTCTCTTTCATGCATTGGAGAAGGAAATGGCAACCCACTCCAGTGTTCTTGCCTGGAGAATCCCAGGGACGGGGGAGCCTGGTGGGCTGCCGTCTATGGGGTCACACAGAGTCGGACATGACTGAAGCGACTTAGCAGCAGAATCTGTGTATCTATGTGTCTAAATACAGGTGTACACGCACTCATTGTGTCTGTGTACAGGCGTCGTGTCCTGCTGGGGTTTCACTGGACGAAATGGCGGATCACAGGGCGGCCGCCATGCTAAGCGTGATGGATGCTTCAGGACGACGTCCCAAGACCAAAGTCTAATCAGCAAGTCTGACTGTGTTCATTGCCTGCATCCTTACCAGGACTGGAATTATTCAGGTTTTAAAAGAAATTGGTTCATCTGCTGATAAGCGTGTATGTCTCTCCTTTCTTTTCTCCCAGGAAAGTGAGGTCATGGGATCACATGGGGTCATCCCGTTTCTTCTTTCCTGAATCACCTATTGAGGTCCTTGCCCAGTTTTCTCTGGTTAGATTCCACTCTTAATCCTTGTTTTCCCATTTTCCCCACTGTCATAGCTACCTCTTAGAATACCTGTTTATGTAAAAGAGAAAGATTCCCATTCAAGTAGAAATTACCCTCGAGTAAAAGTTTGGAATTTTCTTGTCGTGTAAATTGAATTCATCTACCTCTAACCCACTTCGGATTTGAGCCAAGTTGCTATTTAATGAAATCAAAATTAAAATATTGATGGGCTCATTTGACTTTATTTCTTTAGTAACTATGTAGATATTGGAAAGATATGAGAGGTACTGGAAAATTGAAGGATATTTTTAAGGTAATTTGTTAGAAGCAATCTGTTCAGTTCAGTCGCTCAGCTGTGTCCGACTCTTTGCGACCCCATGGACTGCAACACACCAGGCTTCCCAGTCCATCACCAACTCCTGGAGCTTGCTCAAACTCATATCTATTGAGCCAGTGATGCCATCCAACCATCTCACTCTCTGTTGTCCCCTTCTCCTCCTGCCCTCAATCTTTCCCAGCATCAGAGTCTTTTCCAATTAGTCAGTTCTTCACATCAGGTGGCAAAAGTATTGGAGTTTCAGCTTTAGTATCAGTCCTTCCAATGAACACTCAGGACTGATGTCCTTTAGTATGGACTGGTTGAATCTCCTTGCAGTCCAAATACTGCAGGTCAAAAGCGTCAATTGTTCGGTGCTCAGCTTTCTTTATGGTCCAAGTTTCACATCCATACATGACTAGTGGAGAAACCATAGCTTTGACTAGACGGACCTTTGTCGGCAAAGTAATGTCTCTGGTTTTTAATATGCTGTCAAGGTTTGTCATAGCTTTTCTTCCAAGGAGCAAACATCTTTTAATTTCATGGCTGCAGTGATTTTGGAGCCCCAGAAAATGAAGTCTGACACCGTTTCCCCATCTATTTGGCATGAAGTGATGGGACCAGATGCCATGATCTTCATTTTTTGAATGTTGAGCTTTGAGCCAGCTTTTTCATTCTCCTTTTCCACTTTCATCAAGAGGCTCTTCAGTTCCTCTTCTCTTTCTGCCATAAGGGTGGTGTCATCTGTATATCTGAGGTTATTGATATTTCTCCCAGCAATCTTGATTTCAGCTTGTGCTTCATCCAGCCCAGCGTTTCTCATGATGTACTCTGCATAGAAGTTAAATAGGCAGGGTGACAATATACAGCCTTGGTGTACTCCTTTCCCGATTTGGAGCCAGTCTGTTGTTCCGTGTCCGGTTCTAACTGTTGCTTCTTGACCTGCATACAGGTTTCTCAGGAGGCAGGTAAGGTGGTCTGGTATTCCCATCTCTTTAAGAATGTTCCACAGTTTGTTGTTTGAAGTAATAGTATTTTTAATTATAGACACAACTGCAGGTTTTCTTTGCTATGAACCGTTTTATGGAGTGAAAACTTCATTTTGGTTTTCTGGTATGACGTAGTGGTCATGCCTTTAATTAGATTTCTGATACTCCTTCCTGAGCCTTGGTGCTTTTAAAGGAAATACCTGCTCAAAGACATTTGAGCAACAATTGTGAAATGGTTCAATTTAATCTACTGTGGCCAGTTGAAAGGAACCGTCGACTCTGTGGCTGGCGCTTGTTTGTCTAACAAACCTGCTGGCCGCCTGGCCGGTGGGCCTGATCACTCGGAGGGGAGAGCCGTCTGCTGTGCTGGGTCCTTGGCTGGCTTCTCGTATTTTGGAGGAAAATACAGCGGAGTGCTCTTCTTGGCAGGTGATGATTTCCCCACATTTCCTTCTCAATATGCAGAAAGAAAAGGATTGTTAAGTTGAATCCCTGGGGAACTGAGCTCCTTTGTCACTCTTTTCTTCAAGAGCACACCTTGTCCTCTGACAGCGAATTGCTCATTAATCCCCACAAAATGGCCAATTTTCCAGTGCAGCCACTCAAGTGCACTGGAGCCATAAAAATCTCCTGAAGACCCTGGCTGCCACTAATTGCTTGCTGTGGCTTTTATGAGGCCCCGTCTCTCCACCGGGGACACTGGGTCCCTGCCGATCCCCAACCCCTGGCTGCTTTCTTGCCACACCGGGAATAATGCCTTCAAAGCCCCATGTGGCTGAGGGCAGATTTTCTGGGCACAAAATGCCCATGACCTGGTCACTCAGGGCGGGGCTGAAGGGTTGGGTTGGCACAGGTGGGGGAGGTGGTGAAAATGCAGGCAGTTTGGGGAACAGTGTGTGTATTAGCTGTGCTAACCTTTTGACTATCAGAGAGGCAAGTGGAGCCTGAGAAAGGGAGGTGGAGGCACAAACCTACGAAGGGGAATGGAATTCACTGGAGAATCAGAAAGAAAAGGGCTCGGCTGATCCAAGGGACAAGGTCACCTGGGGTGGACTAGGACGTCTGGGGACCCTCCTCTCTCCTGTTGGCTGTGATTTGAAGGTGGTTTTCTCAGGAAAGTGGGTACCTCTGGAGGGAAAAGGATGAAGTGCCCTATTTCTGGGATCTGGATTAAGGCCCAGTGGGCACTATGGCAACCTTGACAATCACGAGGCAGGAAATTCTCTTAGCACCTGCTTTTTAAAAAATAAATAAAATCAATTTATTCCAATGTGTGCTATGCTGTGCTAAGTTGCTTTAGTTGTGTCTGACTCTCTGTGACCCTATGGACCATAGTCCACCGGGTTCCTCTGTCCACGGGATTCTCCAGGAAAGAATACTGGAGTGGGTTGCCATGCCCTCCTCCAGGGGATCTTCCCAACCCAGGGATCGAAGCCACCTCTCTTACATGTCTTGCATTGGCAGGTGGGTTCTTCACCACTAGCGCCACCTGGGAAGCTCATTCAAACGTATATCCATATTTGAAATTATATTTATTTTCTGTTATCACAAATTTAGCAGCTTGCAAGAACACACTTTCTAGACATTTTGTGTTATAGCTGATTTGCCATGCTGGGCTGGTTTCAGGTGTGCGGCACAGCGATCCCGTCACACATACACACGCATCCATTCGTTTTCAGGTTCTTCCCTACGTGGGTTACTACAGAGCTGCGAGCAGAGTTCTCTGCTGAACAGGAGGTCTGTGCTGGTTGTCTGTTTTATGTGCAGCAGTGCGTGTATGTCAATCCCAAGCTCCTAGTTTACCCCTCGCCCGGCACCTGCGTTTTGGAACGGCGGGTGTCCTCAACCCTCTCTGTGCCATAGCTGGGGGACCTCAGGGTCCAGCCCGGGAAGCGACTCTGCTCCAGGCTCTGGACTCATGACCCCCTGTTCTGGACGGGTTCCTCTTCTGCAAATAAGAAAGTTATAGCCACCTGGCAGGATTGTTGTGAATCTAAACAACGTACCACGGAGGAAAGCGTTTTATAAACTGAAAGGGCATAAAGGAGCGTAAGGAACTCACGTGGCCGGCCCCGACCATGACCCTAGAGTGCGAGGATTCCCACCTGCCCTGCCTCTTCTTGGATGGACTGTTTAGTGACGACAGCGCGCGCATGCGCACACGCACGCACGCCCACGCATGCGCACATGGTCTGAAAAAGCAAAGCGCAGCAGGAGAGCAAGGATGCCGGTCTCCAACCTCCTTCAGCTCTGTTCCCTGCAGCAGACGACTCCCAGCGTGCGGGGCCTTCCTGCTTTTCCTGAACCAAGTGCTTGTGTTGCTGTAGTTGGTTCATCAGTTTTCCACCTTGTTTGTTCACCTCTTTCTCTTCAGTGTCAAGACTTCGCTCAGGTTTACCTCCGCTTCCCAGCTTTCTCACTTCCAACATTATTATGTCACTTCAGGGCAGTTCAGTTCAGTCGCTCAGTCGTGTCGGACTCTTTGCGACCCCATGAAGCGCAGCACGCCAGGCCTCCCTGTCCAACACCAACTCCCGGAGTTCACCCAGACTCAAATCCATCGAGTCAGTGATGCCATCCAGCCATCTCATCCTCTGTCGTCCCCTTCTCCTCCTGCCTCCAATCCCTCCCAGCACCCGAGTCTTTTCCAATCAGTCAACACTTCGCATGAGGTGGCCAAGTACTGGAGTTTCAGCTTTAGCATCAGTCCTTCCAAAGAACACCCAGGGCTGATCTCCTTCAGAATGGACTGGTTGGATCTCCTTGCAGTCCAAGGGACTCTCAAGAGTCTTCTCCAACACCACCGTTCAAAAGCATCAATTCTTCGGCGCTCAGCTTTTCTTCACAGTCCAACTCTCACATCCATACAGGACCACTGGAAAAACCATAGCCTTGACTAGACGGACCTTCGTTGGCAAAGTAACGTCTCTGCTTTTGAATATGCTATCTAGGTTGGTCATAACTTTCCTTCCAAGGAGTAAGCGTCTTTTAATTTCATGGCTGCAGTCACCATCTGCAGTGATTTTGGAGCCCAGAAAAATAAAGTCTGACACTGTTTCCCCATCTATTTCCCATGAAGTGATGGGACCAGATGCCATGATCTTTGTTTTCTGAATGTTGAGCTTTAAGCCAACTTTTTCACTCTCCTCTTTCACTTTCATCAAGAGGCTTTTTAGTTCCTCTTCACTTTATGCCATAAGGGTGGTGTCATCTGCATATCTGAGGTTATTGATATTTCTCCCAGCAATCTTGATTCCAGCTTGTGCTTCATCCAGCCCAGCATTTCTCATGATGTACTCTGCACAGAAGTTAAATAAGCAGGGTAACAATATATAGCCTTGACACACTCCTTTTCCTATTTGGAACCAGTCTGTTGTTCCATGTCCAGTTCTAACTGTTGCTTCCTGACCTGCATACAGATTTCTCAAGAGGCAGGTCAGGTGGTCTGGTATTCCCATCTCTTTCAGAATTTTCCACAGTTTATTGTGATCCATATTTTTAGTTAAATCAGTAATCAGTATTTATATCATTAAACCATGTAAATATTGCTCTTTGTAGAACCAAGACTGGCACTACGATTATACTGTTTTTTTCCCCCAAATCTTGATTTAATGCGTCATTTTTCTACTTGTAATCTTTCAAATGAATATCCTTACTTTTCCAGATGGTTTATCCTATAATTTACTGTATTATTTGACTGTATAAGCGTTGTTCTCTGCAGAGCCACATAGTGTACCATGATTGTATTCTGTCTTAGATTTTCCCCTTGATTTAACAGTTGCATCGTGTCCCCCTTGCTTAGTTTCCCAAGTAAACACCCGTCTTCTCTCCAGACGAGCCAGTGTCGGCTTCCCCCGGCCTTGGCCGTCCCCCGATCTTGTCCTGGAGCTGCTGTCTGTGACGCCACTTCCTGCTGCCCCAGGACTTCTGTCCCTGCCCTTCGGGACTGGCTCTGTCTCCCTGAGCACTTCCTCGGTTTACTCCCTTGTCTTGTAGCATACCATCGAGCGGCCTCCGGAGAAATGGTCCTTTGAAGGTCAACCTTCTCCCTTCTTCTCATCTCCAGATACTCTGACTAGTGTGTACCTTGGGTTGGTAGCTTGGGTAGGTAGAGAATTTCTTTAGGATTTTTAATTGAGAGCTTGCCTTTAACAAGTATGGAATCTTTTTGAGTTTTTAACCCAGAATTGTTAACCTCATTCTGATTCTTACTCTTTTGGATGTGATAAAAATGAGATGAGAAATAGGGTCTCCTGTTTTCTCTGAAATTCCTAAGGTTTTTATTCTTTAATTCTGATGTTCTGATAATTATCAACGAAGTAAGTTCACTACAGACTTTCCAGTCCTTGTGCTGGACACTCAGCTGGAGCATTCTATCTCAGGATTTATACTTTTTCAATATGTGAAATTTTCTTGAATTAATTTTTCCAGGATAGCTTCCGCTTGGTGTCTCATCACCTTTTTGAGATACCTCTTGGTTCTGTATTAGATCTCTTCAACACACTGCTTACATCTCTAGTACATGCTCACACAATTCCATCATTTTGTCTTACTTCCTGAGAGATTTCCATTTTATCTTTCAATCATTTACTAAAGCTTCAAATTTTGCTATCGTTTTTTGATTTCTAAAATTTATTGCTATTCTCAAGTGTTCATTGCCTTGTTTCCTTATGAAATGTTGAATTATAACACTGCCTACACTAAGCTGTTTTTGAGGTTTTCTTCTGTCTTTTGTGTTAGAGGCTTTTCTTAACGTCTGGTGGGCTGTGCGTTTGTCTGTCTTTCTCTGCTATGTCTCCCTGCAGGCGGGGCTGGGCCCTGGCCGGGGTCTCTGCAGACACTTCCTTGCGTGTCTTCTCCCCCGCTGCCCTTCCTCACGCTGCCTGCCTGTCAAACGTCAGCTGAAATTGCTTGTCTGCTAACATTCCCCTTCCCATTTCCCTCTGAGGATTTATACCTCTTTATTCCTTTAGCTTTTTGGAGGTGAGGTCACAGGAGGGGGAAGATAAAATTTATATTCTCAGCCCTTTGCATTTAACAGAAGCCCAAGAGCCATCTTCCTGCAGAGAGGCTGTTGAAGACGTGCTTCCTGGGAGAGAGCATTGAGGAGAGGACACCCCCCGGCGTGGGGCTGGGGGCCTTAAGCTTGTACCCCCAACATAAAAGTCAATTTCATCCTTAATCAGATACAAATGCATTACTGCTGGCCCGCAGATCGAGGCAAGGGGAAGCCAGCTCACTCCCACGGAAATAAAATCTGTATTAGAAGCCGAATGATTTCTCAGGGGTCGAGGTGAGCCCCATGACGAAGGCTGATGGTCCAGGCCGTTCTCCTCTGGGTGTGGCTGGTGACGGGGTATGAATGGCACTCGGGAGTCATGCCGGGCTTGGATGTCAAACGCTGGGTTTCTGGAGGACAAAGTGGAGTGAGTGCAGCTGCAGAGTGAGCTGGGCCATAGTGGTGGGCTTCTGGTCAGACTGGATGGGTGGGTGGCCACCAGGCAGCAGGCGGGGCTCAGGCGCTTTGTCTTTTAAAGTTAAATAAATTGGTTTTATTTTCATTACCAGTCCTAGGACCACAATACAGGCAGAGATAAGATAGACAAGACCAGTAAACCCTCCCCTTATGCGGCTTGCCCTCACCCTGTGACCATCTCCCTGCAGTCGCCTGGATGGCCTGCAGCCCCTGTGAGCCCCATGGCCAGCCGGCACTCTGGCGGGGGTGGGGGGGTGCCCTGTCCCGCTCTGCCCTGCCCCCCACCCCCAGGACCGCCTGGGCAGGGGAGATGCCCGCGGAGCCACTTTCTTATTCTCCCACATAAGGTAGGTGGGGAGAATAAGGTCTGCCTCCTTTGGTTTCTGTGAAAGGGGTGCCTTTGGAGTCACGTGGGAGGGACGTTGCGACCCATCTGGTTTAGGGGAGGAGGCTGCAGTGGGGGTCAAGATTGTCCCAGTGAGCTCTGAGCAGACTAGCCTGGGTGTGGGTGGTGGGCCGGCTCAGACTGCTGTCACTCTTACGGGACTTCTTGTTCAGCCGCTCGGTCTTGGCTCTTGGAGATATTCTGACAGGCAGGATATTCCAGTCTGGCTGTACGTTCAGTCTGCCCTGACGCCCAGGCACCCTCTGATGTCAGTGGCTGTTGTCCCAGCGGTGAGCTCTGGAAGGCTGTCCTTCAGGGCCGGGCCTTGGGGCTAATAGCCTTCGGGACAGGTCAGTGCGGCCCCACCTTGCCTCCGGGGAGCATGCGCACCTTTGGGATGAGAGCAGCCTGCCCGCTCAGGGTGGTGCTGCGGTTCAGCCTCTGTGTTGAGTGCTTGGTCCGCAGAGCTCAGCCAGGGGCTCTGCGTGGAGACAGAGCTGAGGATGGGGCAGTTGAGAAGGAACGAGACAGGTGAGACGGTTTCTCAGCATGACCAGGACGCTAGGACACGGGCATTTGGATGCCCACCCTCGTCCTGCCTGATGATCCAGCCCTGGAGGGACGGACAGACCCCTCCCCCACCACCGCCCGAGTTGGCTGTTTCCTCCTCCTGTCTGCTCTCCACTCTCCACTAGTCCAAAGGAGGAGAAGGGATGACAGAGGACGAGATGGTTGGATGACATCACCAACTCAATGGACATGAGTTTGAGTAGGCTCTGGGAGTTGGTGATGGTCAGGGAGGCCTGGCATGCTGCAGTCCATGGGGTCACAGAGTCGGACATGACTGAGCAGCTGAACTGAGTCCATAGTCAGGTGTGGCCAATGCCGGACACATACGCTTGGTGACACCTGCCTCTTTTTCTTCCTGAACTGTTGTTCCAAATACTAATGAAGTTCAATGCGCTTCTTAGGAAAGGGCCTGGTTAGGAGACCAAGTAAGGAGCTTGGCAGACTCCCTGCCTGCAAAGCAATGATCATGTGCTGAAAATGATCAAAACCAACTTAAGTCTCTGGAGTTGCCCCAAGGGCCTGGAACCCATGGAGAAGCACTCATTCCAGGGAAGCTGGTGAATCTCACTGAGAACTGTGAGGGTCCGGGGCATCTGAGCCTGGTCTCAGGCCCCCATACCCCCAGCCCAGCACCTCCCAGGCGGGCAGGGAGGGCCCACCGCTCCAGCTCCAGGTCCGTCTGGGAGGAGCAAACTTCGTCCTCACCCCCTTCCCTACCAGCTCTGTGTCCAGCCTGGCTTAAGCACGGTGTCCTTTTTCTTTGGATTGTAAAGACGACGACTGTCCCCAAGCACGGTTTCATAGGATACAAATGAGTTGACCCCATTTCGGATGAACGCTGAGCTCCTCGCAGGGTGTCACAGAGGAGGTGGGGAGTCACCGGCAGGGGTTTTTGGTGAAAAGAACCAGAAAGGCCGGTGTATCTGTCGAGGCGGCTGACAGCCTGTATTTACCCACTGGATGCGTGCGCACACCCTCCTAAGCACCCATTTAGCTGACAGTCTGGGAAATGTCAGCGTTCTAATTAACTCCAGCCGGCGAGGCCGCGCTGCGATTCGCAATCCCTTTGATTGATGCCGCTGCAATTAGGGCCTGGCGCCCTCCCTGCAGAGTGACGGGAGCAGGAGGTGGCGGGCTGGGCCTCCGCAGAGCGCTCGGGGCTTTGTCGGATGCTGGCAAAGAAGCTGTGTGTCTGGGGTCTTTTCCCATCCTCCCCCACACCCGGACCAGGGGGTGTGTCCCTTTTGTTGGAATGAGAAGGAATTGCACAGAATCCTCTGTTTCTGTAGATGCTGCTTTATTCAGGGGTTCTGAGGATTTGAAGGCTATTAACGCTGAATCCAATCGATTTTTCCCTCATCCTTATGAAATGCATTGACAGGAGTGTCCTTATTTATATTTACCTTACAGATAAACTGGTAAATGCTATGTCTAAAATCTCCTGATTAAAAGGATAGGAGGGACTTCCCTGGTGATCCAGGGGTTAAGACTTGGCCTTCCATTGTGTGTGGGTTTGATAAACAGCAACAAAAACATAAAAACAGAAGCAATATTGTAGCAAATTCAGTGAAGACTAAATATAATCCACATCAAAAAAAGAAGTCTTTAACAACAACAGGATTAAGGCTACAACCCAGATATCTAGAGATGCCATGTAGATGCTGATACACTAGACGAGAGTCTTCCCGCGAGAATTGAATTCAGCAGATCAGAGCTCTGTGGTGACCTGGTCTGAACCACAGCAATGCTGGGGAGCTGCCCAGACAAATACGTCATTGCCCCGGAATTTCAGGGTCATGGAGACGCGCAGGTAGAGACAGCATTGTCCCCAAGGCCTGAGGACATCTGGGTGAGAGCTTTGATAGTGTTGGAAGGGGGCCCGTTCTGACTGGCAAGCAGAGATTCCAAGAGGAGGGACCACTGGGTCAGCCTCTGATGCATGGAAAGAATTTCTGTAAGGGAAGAGCCAAGGGGCGGAGCTTCCAGCAAAGTCACGGCTGAAAGAGCCTGCAAGCTGTGTTTGGGTGATGGCCTTGGGGTCCCCGTGCTGAAGGTGGGCCTGAGAGAGGGCGTGGTGGGGAGCAGGCTGCAGAGGTGGGAGGTCATGTTGCATGGAGCCTGGGATGCCGCGGCTTCGGAACTTGGTTTAGTTTTGGTGGGTGGTGGTGGGGGCCATTGTAGGGCTTCGGTAGGACTGGTTTGTGTGACATGAACTAGTCTACAGACAAGCTCGTCCCCGCCATACAGCAGGAAGGCTGGGGGCCGGAGAGCCAGCTAAGAGAGAATGCGGCTTCCTCTCGAGCAGTTAGGAGGGGCCGTACTGGGTCAGTATCCATGTTTCTCCAGGTCAAGGTGAGTGTGGCTCCCGGGACTGACCGGCTGGGCTGAGACAAAGATGAGAGATGACACTCGGATAATCCCGTCTCAGTATGGAGACTGGTGCCTCTGCTAAACTCCGAAACTGAACCTAGGATAAAGACATAGCCCTGGTCCTTAGAAAGCAGAGTTCCAGTTGATACGAGGGAAAGACCCCGCTGATGAGGAAGACAATGGGAGTGTCTAGCTCTGAAGGCAGGTGAGAAGCTTGGCACCTCCTGCAGAGCTTGGAGGTTCCTCGTCATGGTCCTCTCGGGGTTTGGACTGGGTCTTCTTGTAACTTGCTACAATGCAGATCTGAGAGGGATGCTTTTGACGTATGAAGGTTAGCCTTGAGTCCACCCGACTGGGCCATGGGGTGCAGAGACCATGAGTCAAGCAGCGTCTGGGTGTGCCTGCAGGGGGGGTTTATGGAAGAGACCGACTCCGAGCAGGGACAGAACAGAGCCGATGGCCCTCGCCAGGGTGGTGCCTGGTCCAGGCCACCGAGAGCCGGGAAAGAATGAACGGAGGAGGAGGAAGACTTTGTCCTCCCTGCCGGGCTATGCCAACTGCACAGAGGTCCTTTCCTTTCTCTGGGTTCAGGCTTAGAACAGAGCTTATGCCGCTGGCTTTCCTGGTTCTCAGGCCTTTGGTCTGCACTGAGAGTGTTCCATTGGGCCTCTTGGGTCAGCAGCAGAACGCAGACTCCTCACTCTCTGTGATCACTCAGACAGTTCCTTACAGTCTCTTGATATATTTACATTTCCTATTGGTTCTGTTTCTCCGGAGAACCCAGATTAATTCAGAAGTGTTAATTTCCTGTTTAAAATTTTTTAGTGACTTTACTATTTTTATATAAATAATAATACACATTATAAAAACAATCAAGTAACATAAATGAGAACAGAAATGAGAGCCAAAAACACTGCTTAATATCCTAAAATATTATTCTAGGACTAAGAAAAATATTTTGAAACATTCAATAGGAGCATGGAATTATCATATTTTTAACTCTGTGTTTTAATTTTAGATATTATCAACTTGTGGCTGTGAGAGAGGAGAGAGCTAGCACTTTTACAAGTCTTGCCAAATTCCCTCCTCTCCCCTCTGATTGTTGTATTTATAATGTTATTGTTTTAACATTGTTAAGGTTTCTAACATTTGCAGAATTTATATTAATAGATGTGATAAGATCAACAGTGTAAATAAATAGCCTTTTATGGGCTTTCTAAAAACTGTGAAAAAGGAATTTCATTTTCATTGTCAGGGCAATTGTTTTTTGTTTATATTTGCTTTTAATTTGAAAGAATTTACTCCTTATGATTGTGTTGCAGGGGCAAGATACGCTTACGAGCTAATAAGCTTCATCTCACATTTGATTTATGACTATGTTGTTGTTCTGTTGCTAAGCTGTGTCCTACTCTTTTCGACTCCGAGCACACAGGGGAGCACGCCAGGCTCCCCTGTCCTTCACTGTCTCCAGGATTTTGCTCAAATTCATGTCCATTGAGTCGGTGATGCCATCCAACCATCTCATTCTCTGTGCCCCTTCTCTTTTTGCCTTCAATCTTTCCCAGCATCAGGGTCTTTTCCAATGAGCTGTCTCTTCTGCTTGCTGCTAAGTCACTTCAGTCGTGTCCGACTCTGTGTGACCCCATAGACGGCAGCCCACCAGGCTCCCCCGTCCCTGGGATTCTCCAGACAAGAACACTGGAGTGGGTTGCCATTTCCTTCTCCAATGCTTGAAAGTGAAAAGTGAAAGTGAAGTCGCTCAGTCGTGCCCGACTCCTAGTGACCCCATGGACTGCAGCCCACCAGGCTCCTCTGCCCCTGGTGTTTTCCAGGCAAGAGTACTGGAGTGGGGTGCCATTGCCTTCTCAGTCTCTTCTGCTTATTATAATATATATTTATAGGTATATATACATATATATATTTCCTTCGAAGTTCTTTTCTATTTGTTACACATGATTTCCTCAGATAATTTTGTAAGATCGCTAATTTTTCCATTTTGCTCATTTCCTGGGCTGCAGGTTGCCCTGGAATGCAGTTAGAACTGGACATGGAACAACAGACTGGTTCCAAATAGGGAAAGGAGTATGTCAAGGCTGTATATTATCACCCTGCTTATTTAACTTATGTGCAGAGTACATCATGAGAAACGCTGGGCTGTATGAAGCACAAGCTGGAGTGAAGATTGCCAGGAGAAATATCAATAACCTCAGATGTGCAGATGACACCACCCTGATGGCAGAAAGTGAAGAAGAACTAAAGAGCCTCTTGATGAAAGTGAAAGACGAGAGTGAGAAAGTTGGCTTAAAACTCAACATTCAGAAAACTGGTTCGTGGCAAATAGATGGGGAAACAGTGGAAACAGTGACAAACTTTATTTTTGGGGGCTCCAAAGTCATGGCAGATTGTGACTGCAGCCATGAAATTAAAAGATGCTTGCTCCTTGGAAGAAAAGTTATGACCAACCTAGAGAGCATATTAAAAAACAGAGACATTATTTTGCCAACAAAAGTCTGTCTAGTCAAAGCTATGGTTTTTCCAGTGGTCATGTATGGATGTGAGACTTGGACTATAAAGAAAGCTGAGCACTGAAGAACTGATGCTTTTGAACTGTGGTGTTGGAGAAGATTCTTGAGAGTCCCTTGGACTGCAAGGAGATCCAACCAGTCCATCCTAAAGGAAATCAGTTTTGAATATTCATTGGAAGGACTGATGCTGAAGCTGAAACTCCAATACTTTGGCCACCTGATGGGAAGAGCTGACTCATTAGAAAAGACCCTGATGCTGGGAAAGATTGAAGGCAGGAGGAGAAGGGAATGAAAGAGGATGAGGTGGTTGGATGGCCTCACCGACTCAATGGACATGAGTTTGAGTAAACTCTGGGAGTTGGTGATGGACAGGGAGGCCTGGCGTGCTGTAGTCAATGGGCTTGCAAACAGTTGGACACAATTGAGCAACTGAACTGAACTGAGGTTGCCCATACTAAGTATTAATACATCCACTGAAATTTTGAAGACTTTGTAGCTATTGGGGGAGAAATGACATAAGCAAATGCTGACTTTGGCGATAACTGACTAGTAATGAAAGCGGCATTTTTACTGGAATCATCAAAGGTCACAAACAGAATCTTACTTATATTTTAACACAAGCGCTAAAGTCTATGATAAGATATTTGTTGAGGAGCTGCCGGTGGGCTGCAGACCAGGGAATGCTGAAGGAGGGCATGCTGACTGCAGGGCAGGGCAGGACCCGGGCCCCAGCTCGAGAACCCAGACAGAGAACCCGGCCTTCCCCGGCTCCGCCCTCAGCAGGTGGCACGTCACCTCCACACTGCAGAGCGCGGAGCTCCACTCAGTCTTCAGAATCAAACACTAGTGTTTTCCACACGCATCCTCACAGGACACCTCAAAATCATGTTAAACCAGACATCTGGGCTCTCTGCGGCCCAGTCAGGTTGGCAAAAAATAAAATATAAATAAATCATCTCACGTGGATTGGGCCTCTGGTTACATCACTGCTGGGTTATTTTCAACCCTGATTGGTTAATCACCACTCACATTATAGCACATTTTTACTCAAATTTCCTATTAAGAAATAGATGTAAATAATCTATAAAAGTCCACTAAAATTACTCTATTGAAAAAAATTTTTTTTGGCCATGCTATGTGGCATGTGGGATTTTAGTTCCCTGACCCAGACCCTTTGAATTGGAAGCACAGAGTCTTAACCACTGGACCACCAGGGAAGTCCCAGAAAATTCCATTATTTTTGAACATTTCCAGCACATAGTTTCTCAGAACAATAATTTTCTGCTGTAAATAACATCTACACAAGAAACACATAAGTTAGCAAGATGACAAGAAATGCAAAAGCTAGTGTGGGGTGGCGGGGGCCAGGCAGGTGTGGTTCTCTGGAGGAGGCGCTGGCGGTCCATGTGGGAGGCTCAGCTCCAGCCTATCGGCCCCAGAAGGAAAGGACACTGCCAGGGGCTCTAATTTCTCAAGACACAAGGAGCATCTTCTTTCTGTTGGATATTTTTAAAAATGTTGGGTCCCTTAAAAATGCCGTGTGGTTTTACAGTGATAAGAGAATAGACTTTGTATGATTTCAATACCTCTGAGTGAGTGAGTGAGTGATAGTCACTCATTCGAGTCTGACTCCTTGAGACCCCATGGACTGTAGCCCACCAGGCCCCTTTGTCCTTGGAATTCTCCAGGCAGGAACACTGGAGTGGCTTGCCATGCCCTTGTCCTTCTCAATACCTTTAGACCATGACATTTTTTGCACCTGGTCTTATGTCCTTGGATATTTTCCAGCATCTCCTAGTTTATAGTCTATGCGAACTTAAATAGAATTTGTATCCTACTGTTGTGTGAAAAATGTAAAAGTCTTAATTATGTTGAAATGATTCACAGTGCTTTTCAGATTTACTATATCCTTCTACTTCTCTGTATGTTCGTTCTATTAATTTTTGAGAGTTTGACATTGAAATTTCAACTAAAAATCTTGATTTATCTATTAAAAGTAATTGTAATATGTAGTGGAATTATATGTAACTTCATTTTATATTTTCTAAGTCTCCTGTAAATGTGTTCTCACATTCTCGTAATTTAAAGAATAAAAAAGAGAAAAAAAACCAAACAGAACGCATGTGGTTTTAGAAGCCGTGTCTGTGCCTGGGACGCAGCTGGAGGGCTCTGGCTGGACATTCTGTTCTAGGGAGGAAGAACGGGTAGAATCCCGGTCCCTAATTCTGAAGTGTGGGTCTTCACTATTTCATGCTTATTTTTGTGCCTTAGGCAAGTGATTCCACCTCTGTGATTTTTGGTTTTCTCCAGTATAAGATGAAGTTGCTTACTGCATTAGACGGAAGATCTTCACTGCTTCACCTGGCTCTGAGGCATCTACAAGTCAGCATGTCCCGATGTGAACCCATCACTTCTCTCAAACCCACACGCCTTTCTGGTTCCTCCTTGAAAGTCGCGGCCACTCAGACGCCAGGCCGTCCTCAACACCAGCATCATCCTGAGTGCAGAATATTATCTTCCTTTGCTTCCAAAATCCAACCCCAAGTCTTGTTAATTCCAGATTCTCACTATCTCTCGAGCCTGCTCTTTTCTCTTTAAATCCACTGACTTTCCTTCAATTAAGAGCTTGGTTGTTGATTTCACAGGTTATTGATACTGTCTTTCAATTGGAATCCTTGCCCCTGACTTCCAGCTCATCCATCATCCTGTTGGCAGAGTGGTCTTTCCAATTTATACCTTGGACCAAACCGTCTCAAAATTCTGATCACAGAATTCTTCTCGAGCCAAACTTGTATTCTCAGCACTGAACATAGCTCTTCATGATGTTCAAGGACATATGATGGATGAGTGAATAAAGGAATAAAATAATTCTTTGCTAAATCTCATATTTTATATACAAAAATTGTACTCTACCTCTGGACATTGATTCAATTGCTGGCTTAAGACACTGATGGCATTTAGGGTTGGATCAAAAAATATTTTGAATTTATTATTAAGTCTTTTTTTAAGCTAAGCATTCAGGCCTAATTTATGTGGCTAAATGTTCAACTTTTGAAAAATAAAAGTTTTATCACTGGGCTTCCCTGGTGGCTCAGATGGTAAAGAATCTGCCTGCACAATTAAAAGAATATATGTGTGTGTGTGTGTGTGTTCATGATGTAATGCTTATTTTGAACACATGCTTGTCTCATGAAAATCTAGGTTGCATCCTCCATACAAAATCTGAATTTCTTAATAGATGGATACAAATCAGTGGTTTTTCTTCTTTATAACTTTGGAAATAAGACAATTGTTCCTGGACTATTTTTGTAGTGAAATTCCTTGTCACAGGAACAGTGTGTTCTTAATTTCTCTATTTGGGGAAAAGCGATGGACCGGGTTTCTTGAAAGAGGCATGCAGGCTGTGTATTCCCCAAAGTCCAGATGCTCTCACATTGCGGAGGGACCTGCAGTACTGCCCTGCCACAGAAAGTCTGTCCTATTCTTCTTGGGCCAAATTGTATGTAAAATGGGGACTGAAGCGTTTCATTGCTAATTCCAGCCTTCACTCACTGCGGAGGGCACTGGCTCGTAATGGCCAGCTTAGTGCTTCAAAATGTCACTGAGAGAGTGCAGTGAAGCCCTGGGAATTAACCACTCACACTAATTATAGGTTCCACTGATGGATTCATTTACCTTTGACCTGGGGAGGAAAGCCATAAATTCAGATCCACGACTGCGGAGGGAAGTCGAGGGCTACGCAGTGTGAGTCCTTTATTTGTGTGTTTAGCAGCGCTTTCCGGTTCTGCAAACACAGTCTTGTCAGGATTATTCTCAGGTTATTTGTCTAGAATCCACAGGAAGGTGACTTTGTGTATTTGGGGGATTTACATGCCATTCTACAAAATAATCTCTCTTTAAAAATGGATAAAGTAGATTGCATTAAACCAGAAAGGAAATATTAGTTTTGATTCTCTTCATAAGCCAAGTTGATTAAGGAAAGCGTTGCAGGAAAAGGGCCGGACTCCGTTCTGAAAGGAGAGCTCTGGGAGTCGTGGTTCTCTGTGTCCCAGGCGTGGACACACCGCAGAGCTGGGCGGAACCCCGTCCAGTGGAGGGACCCACTGAGGAGGGGGAGTCTAGGGTGGAGGGGGCCATGTGTGAGTCCCAGGATTTAGGTCCTGCCCCGCTCAGCCAGATATCAGTCTGGTGACCCTGGGTGAGTGAGTTAACCTTTGGGCGTCTTGGTTTCTCAGCTGTGAATCGGGGATAATGATCCGCAAGTTTCTTAGGAGATAATGGAAGGATATGGAGTGGATTTGAAACCTGAAGGTGTTGCCCAAATGTCAGGAACAACTATTGCTTTTCTGACTGCTGGGCTTTTAAAGCTAAACGCACATCTGTGACCACATCTGCATGTTCTCCCCCTCCTGAGCCTGGTCTGCCTGGTCTGGTCACCAGGAGCACCTCGTGACTCTGGGCAAGTCTCGAGGGCTCTGGGGACATGGACGCTGTTTATACTGACGTCGGAAGTAAGGGCGAGCCCACGGGTGATTCTCTACCAGCAGCCACTGAGCTGTGTTTTTCCTTCTTTCAAGTTGTATCTTTGGAAGTTTTATGATACAGTCTGTCTCTGGTGGCTCAGATGGTAAAGCGTCTGCCCACAATACGGGAGACCTGGGTTCGATCCCCAGGTGGGGAAGATCCCCTGGAGAAGGAAATGGCAACCCACTCCAATACTCTTGCCTAGAAAATTCCATGGATGGAGGAGCCTGGTGGGCTACAGTCCACAGGGTCGCAAAGAGTTGGACACGATTTCACTTTCACTTTCTGTCAGCTTGGATGCACAGGCTTCCATCGTGTTCGAGGCAGCAGGAAGCAGAGATGTCAACTGCTCGTTCCGTTACAGCCAGGGAACCTGAGGCCAGGTGACTGAGCAGAGGGTGCAGGTGAGGCAGCAGCAGGCAATGGGTGGACTCCCGAACCGAGGCTTCTTCAGGCGTCTGCTACACAGAGCTGCCTAGTTCCGAGGAATGAAAACCAATTTTGCATGACTTAAAGGGGAAATTCAGAGAAGGTGATGGCACCCAACTCCAGCACTCTTGCCTGGAAAATCCCATGGACGGAGGAGCCTGGTAGGCTGCAGTCCATGAGGTCGCTAAGAGTCGGACACGACTGAGCGACTTCACTTTCACTTTTCACTTTCATGCATTGGAGAAGGAAATGGCAACCCACTCCAGTGTTCTTGCCTGGAGAATCCCAGGGACAGCAGAGCCTGGTGGGCTGCCATCTATGGGGTCGCACAGAGTCAGACACGACTGAAGCGACTTAGCAGCAGCAGCAGCAGCAGCAAAGGGGAAATTCGCTGAGATGACAAAGGGACCCGCAAAACCACCAGGAGAGTTGTGAGCAGGCTCCGAGGGCATCTGCAGATCTTGTGGCTGAACCAATCAGACTGGGGCGCTGTGTGCTGCCCTGAATACATCCCAAGCATCCTTCTCTCCAGGCTTGTAGGCTCAGGAAGGAATATCCCATCTATGAGCCAAAGTCACTGGTTGAAACCTGGCTGCAAGGGCTGAGGGTGCTGGGCCTCCCCCTCAGCCCTGCAGGTGGGCATCTCTATGTGGACTAATGCCCAGTTCTATTTTTACACAATTATTATGCAATTCCATAATGGTGCATGTTCTACACAACTATATAATCAATGTACATTAATCGGGCATTAGTAATATTTTCAACTCAGGAAAAAACTGCAACGTTAACCACAAGCAGCACATCGCACACAAAATAAAAGCAAAAATACTGTGCACAGCTGTGGCCTTGTGAGTCACGATAAATCCACACCCTCCAAGTCTTTGAATTCCTTTAATATTATTATTATTTTAAAATGTATTTATTTTTAGTTGAAGGATAATTGCTTTACAGTTGAGTTTCTTATTCTTACGTATTCTCCTTACTCTAAGACATTTCTGGGACTGCAGCTTTCTGATGGGGACCATCCCTAAGCTCGTGTTTTGTGTAACTGCTGACCGAGGGGTTAGAACCACTGGACCCCTCGAGCACGTTCCCTGGACCCAGAGTCTCTGCCAGTCACGCCCAGAACTGCGTGTTCAGTGAGACACGCCGTGTGTGCTCCCCACCTTCCTGAGCATCGTCCGCCTGCAAGGGCACAGCCACTGCTGAGCTTTTACTGATGTAAGTCGACGAGTTTTATTTACACTTAGGCTTTAATTTATTTAAAGATTTTTTTGGATGCAGACCATTTTTAAGTCTTTATTGAATTTGTTGCAGTATTGCTTCTGTTTTATGCTTTGGTTTTTTGGCCTTCTTTTTTTTCCTGACCAGGGTGGAACCCATACCCCCCTGCATTGGAAGGCAAGGTCTTAACCCCTGGACTGCCAGGGCGTTCCACTGTAAAGCCTCTCCTGGGTGTGGGCCTGCGTTGGCTCTCCGGGGAGCAGTGGGAATACAGCCTTGTTCCAGGTCTGAGGTCAGGGACACGTATGTGCATGAGTCACGTGTGTGCAGGGCATGTGGGGGGGGGGTCTCTGAAGGCCCCCAAATCCTGCTGCTGAGATGTTCTGTAGCCACTTGGTTTTGTTAGTCTGTGCTACGTGCTCAGGGACACTCGAAACCGTCTCAGAGTCAGAATGTTGCTTGTGTTGAGGGCAGAGCATGAAATGCTATTTCCCTGGTAAAGACAGAGTGACAGGCTGTCATTGAAATCAGCTTTCCCAGGGGGACTTGTCGAAGACTGAACCCATTGTCAAGGAGGTTGGAGAAGAATCTGAAGAATTGTCCCCTTGCAGTGCCCTGGTGAGGGTCTCCCGTCACAGTGCCTGGTGAGGGTCCCCCTCAGTGCCCTGGTGAGGGTCTCCCATCACAGTGCCCTGGTGAGGGTCCCCCTCAGTGCCCTGGTGAGGGTCTCCCATCACAGTGCCCTGGTGAGGGTCTCCCATCACAGTGCCCTGGTGAGGGTCTCCCATCACAGTGCCCTGGTGAGTGTCCCCCCCTCAGTGCCCTGGTGAGGGTTCCCCCTTGCAGTGCCCTGGTGAGGGGCCCCGCCCTGAACTGGTGTGTGTGAGTCCGTCCCTCTCGATGCACTGTGAGCCTCTTGGAGCAGCAGGCCACGAGCTCTGGAAGCTTCTGTCACCCACCCTGCAGGGCACAGTGAATGGCTGCTGTGTCAATGACTGTCTGGAAAACTAGCTCAGAAGGTACGCGCTCTCGCAGCACTTTCTAAGTCAAGGTGTCAGTCTATGCAATCAACAAAATGTCTCCCTAGAACAGGAGGGCGTATTTTTAAGAAAGCACCCGTAACAAATCACATTTCCGCTTCTGGCACTCGGGTCCCGTTTTGTGTTGAAAGGCGGGAGGCGGTCATGGGCTGCATCTCGTTACCTTGCGCCCGAAGGTGGGCCACCTCCTGCCACCTCTTCCGGTCTGGAGGCAAAACAGAACAGAGAAGCCAGTTATTCAGAAACAAGGTCCTTGCTTCGGACTCTCTGCAGGGGCCTGGCAGCAGTGTGCGTGTGTGTGCGCGCGTGCACGTGTGTGCGTGCGTGTGCTCCGTTGTTCAGTTGTGTCCCACTCTTTGCAACTCCATGAACTTCCGCCCACCAGGCTCCTCCGTCCATGGGATTCTCCAGGCAAGAATCCTGGAGCAGGTTGCCATGCCCTCCTCCAGGGTATCTTCCCCACCCAGGGATTGCACCCACGTCTCCTGCATTGGCAGGCGGGTTCTTCACTGCTGGGCTCTCTGGGAAGCCCCTGGCTGCAGCGTGAGGTCCCGGTAATGACCAGGAGGGACAGCGTCTGTCCGGGGCAATCCCCTGGGGCAGATGGAGCCCTCAGGGACCGACAGCGCCTTCAGCCGAGAAGAGTGAAAGCGGCCCTCTGCCAGCAGGACTGATTCCTGCCCCAAAGCAGCTCAGGAAAGTCACCTTTCCTGGGGATGAAGGGGCCTCACGGAGGAGGCCGGGGAGGGCGGGGAGCCTCCCTGCGGGGTCACCCTGTGTCCACACGCCCGCCCCCCTGCCCGCAGGAGACTGCACGCACGGTGCAGAGGCGGGCGGCGGCCGCGTGGCCCCGTCTGGCTACTGGTGAACATCTTTCACGGTTCAGCTTTGGGCTGCTCCTCCGGGGCCTAAAGCAGTGATGATGCTCCCCTGAGCTCGATGAAGGAGCAGACACGGCTGTTTCCTCCTTCACCGTCCGGGCGTCGGAAAAGCACGGGCAGGCGTGGGGTCCACAGAGCCCACCACGGTTCCGCCCCTGGCAGGGGTCCCTCAAGGCCCTGGGGAGCAGCCTGGAGCCCTGGGGCACTGTGCTGATGGCCTGAAGTGCCGGCTGGACTGAGTCACTCTGCTTCTGAGTCTTTCTTGCCGTCAGGTCTAGCCATCCCTGCTGAGCCGTCAGCTGTGAGAGGACAGGGCCCTACGTTCCCAGAAGTGCCCTCCAGATGGGCTGAGTCTGGGCTGGGAGAGCTCACCTGGCTCCCTAGGAGCACTGGTTTCCGCAGGCTTTTTGTCTTTATCTTCCTCCGTGAGGTTTCAACAGAAGCTGTTAAAGGTTGATGTCTACAGATCCTTGTTCCTCGAGACCTTTTAAATATTAGGTAGCGAGATTTTTTCATTTTTACTTTTAAAATCATTGAAGCACTTAAAAAACAAAACTTTTGTTATGAAAAAATTTGACCATGCACAAAAGTAGAAAGATTAACAAATCAATAACCCTTATTCCCGAACTCAGCCTCCACCACTGTCCACCTGTGCTGACCAGGGTTCATCCATCAGCAGAAGGGGGAGGTTTTGAAGGAGGCATCTGTTCTTCCCCAGAGAAAACTAGGTTTCCCTCTTCTAAAATATTAGCATGTTAAAGATTAAAAAATAAAATGTCCATCCTTATCTCCTGCACCAGCGCTATGTTGGATTAACTATTGTACCTTTAGCTTAAGTCTCAAAACCGAGACTGTAAACTCTCCAACTTGATCCTGCTTCAAGTTTATGTTTGATATTCTTTGCCATTTGCATGTCTACATGGAGTACATTTGTCAATTTGCCTACACACAGAAAATTCCAGTGAGACAGTTGATGGGGATAACGTTGAATATGTAGATGATTTGGGGAGCAGCAGTCACTTGATTCTTTTCTCTATGTTGTGCTTTGCAGCAGCGACTTCCACCATTCTGTCCTCCAGGCCACGTATCCGTTCTTCTGCCTCAGCTATTCTGCTATTGATTCCTTCTACTGTTCATCAGTGTGTTTGTTCTTCAGTTCTTCTAGGTCTTTGGTAAACATTTCTTGTATCTTCTCCATTCCATTTCTGAGATCCTGGATCATCTTCACTATCATTGAGAATGAGTCACTTTAAAATCCTGTCTTCAATCCAAAAACCTAATATACATTTTTAATTTATGTAGGTACTATTTTTTGAGGCCAACTTCATTTATTGTAAAATTTGCCGTCCTAAGCTCTTTGCAGTTTATAGTTTGATGTTTTTCGCGTATTTACAATGCTGTGTGGTCAGTATCACTATCTAATTCCAGAACATGTCATCCCCGAAAAGAAACCTCGTACCCGCCAAGCAAGAGCTCTGCCCCCACAAGGACATACCCTTCTGTCGAGGAGGAGTGTCCTGTTGTGGGCGTCTTGCATCAGTGGAATCACGTGGGCCGTGGCCTTTGTGTCCATCTGCTTTCACTTGGAATGTTTTCAAAGTTCACCCATTTCAGAGCATATATCAGTCCTTCATCTCTTTCCGTGTCTGAGTAAGATCCCGTTGTCTGTATTCACTATGATTTGTTTATCCACTTATCAATTGATGGACAATTGGGCCGTTCCCACTGTTTCGGCTGTTGGGCTGTGCTGGTAGGATCGTTCGTGTATGCCTTTTTGTATGGGCCCATTTTCATTTCTCTTGCGTAAATACTGAGGGGTGGAATTAGTGGTTACCTTTTTGGGAAAATGCCAAGCTGCCTTCTGCAGGGGCTGCTCCATTACACACTCACGCGAGCAGTGTATTGTACCTACGTGTCCTTGCTAACCGCTGTTATCTGGGTTTTCGGTTGTAGCCATCCTAGTGAGTGTGAAGGGATCTGTCATCGTGCTTTCAATGTTGTACTGACTAAGGATATTGAGCATCTTTTCACGCGCTTTCTGCATACGCTTTAGAGAAACGCTTTTTCAAATCCTTTGCCCATTTTTCATTTAGGTTGACTCGTCTGAGACGAGTCCTGTATACACTCTGAACACGAGAACCTTGGCAGGCGCATGACTTGCAAATATGTTCTCACATTCTGTGGCTTGTCTTTTCACTTTCTGATGGTGTCCTTTGATGTCCCAAAGTTTTTAATTTTGGTCAAGTCCAAACTATCAACTTTTTCTTTTGTTGTTTGTGGTATCACGTTTAAGAAATTGCTGCTTAACCCGAGGTCATGAAGACGACTTCACCTGTGTGACGTCTGAATTTTCACTCCTCATGGGATGGTGCGTGTCTGATCTTTTTTCACTACGAGTATTAGTCTTACTAGGGATTCTTCAGTCTTACTTGCGTTTTTAAACAATTAACTTTTGACTTTTTGGTTCTTTCTAATACTTTTTTCTATTCATTATTGATTTTCTTTTTCTACTACTTTTGATATAGTTTATAGTTTTTTAAAAAACAGCTTCATGCAGTGGATAGCTAACCCTTTATTTTCAACAATACTTCTTTTCTAACATGTGCATTTATACCTAAATGGTTTCTCCAGGCATTCTGTCAGTTGTGGTTTGTTATATTGTATCTTCATCACTATTTAGTTAGAAATATATTTTAATTTCCTTTGAACTTTTCTTATGATTTATTGAGAAATATATTACTTAATTTGTAAAAATTTGACAATTTTTTAGTTATGCTTTTGTCATTAATTTCTTGCTTGATCTTCTTGGGTTCAAGACTGTATTAAATCACTTAAAATGCATTTGGACTCATAATACAAACAATTTTTGCAACTATTCCACCCAAATTTGAAAAGTTAGGTCCATTTTTTAAATTGTGTTTTCCCGTTTTTTATATTACTATTGATTTTTTGCTTGTTCATCTTCTTAACTTTTATAAAGAGAATGGTTTTAAGATTTATCTATGTGATTTTCTTCTTAATCAAATGTCAATTTTGCTTGAAATTGTGTTATTGGGTGCACATAAATTTAGGATGTAATCTTCCTATTAAATTTTCTTTTTTATTTAACTTTTGAAATGTCTCTATCTAAAAATACACATGGCCTTAAAATCGACTTTATCTGATACGGGTTGTGCTCTGTCAGGCAGTTTTCGGTTAGTGTTTTCAATGTGTATATTTTTCAATTCTTTTACTTCACATTTTCTGTATTTTTATATTTAGAACAGGTTTCTTATAAGCAGCATATACTTGGATTTTAAAATACAGGTTAGAAAACTTTTGTATTTTATTTATATTGTTTATATTTCATGTAGCAAAATTAATTACATTCTTGTGTATCATCTTGCTATTTTTCCTATTTGCACATCTGTGCTTTGATTTTATCCTTCCTAGCTTTGTTTTTAATTAACGATATGTATTTTTAGTTTTACAGTTACTGTGTATTAAGTCATTAGTTATGCAATGTTTTATTATTCTTTTAGTGATTACAGTAAAGATTGTAAGATGCGTCCTTGATTAATTAGTGCGTTAGTGAAAGCATCACTTTTATTTCATCAGGACGTAACAAGCACATTGCAGTAGTTCGACTGCTTTGTTGTGCCAGTGTTTTCATATGCTTCAGTTTTCCATGTAATTTAAATCTTACAAAATTTAAATCTTTGTATTACTGATATTCCATATTCAGTTAGAGTTAACAACGTATTTACCTTTCTAGCATTTCTCATGCTTTCCTGCATTTATGTGCTTCTTTCTGGGGTCATTTTCCTTCTGTTGAAAACTCTTTTTAGTTTATTTATTTATTTATTTTGTATTGTTCTATTCACGCTGAATTTTCAATTGTTGTTTGTCTAAAAATGCATTCATTTTACTTAATATTTAAAGGCTATTTTTGGCATGTATTCAGTTCCAGTTTGGAGATTTTTTTCCCCAGCATTTTAAAACTGTCATTTCATTGTCTTCTATCTTCTCTTGTTTATGTTGTAGAGACACCTGTCAGTCTAACTGCTGCTCCTTTGAAGGACAGGCTTCTTTTTTGATTGCTGTGCTGTGTCGTGTCTGACTCTTTGCAACTCCATGGACTGCAGCCCACCGGGCTCCTCTGTCCATGGGGATTCTCCAGGCAAGAATACTGAAGTGGGCTGCCATTTCCTCCTCCAGGGGATCTTCCTGACCCAAGGATTGAATTCAGGTCTTCTGCATTGCAGATGGGTGGATTCTTTACCATTTGAGCCACGAGGGAAGCCCAAGAATACCGGAGTGGGTAGCCTATCCCTTCTCCAGGGGATCTTACCAACTCAGGCATTCCTGTTTCTTTGTCTTAGCGGTTTTACTTCGCTGTGAATAGTTGCTGTGGTGGGCGGGTGGTTCTCATCCCGCTACCATCCCCTCTGCTCCGTGCAGGTGGCGAGAAAGCACTTCTGGGATTGTGGCATGAGGGGCTCTGCAGGCGTAATCAGGGCCCCACATCAGTTCACCCCGAGTTACTCAGCAGGGAGACTGTCCTGCTTGGGTCTGCCCTAATCAGGTGATCTCTTTAAAAGTCAAGTTTCAACAATGGTGAGATACTTTTCTTTTGGTCTAATAAATTAGAAAAAAAAAATAAATAAAAGTCAAGTTTCCCCAGCTGACTTTGCAGGGAGAACACACGGCCTGCTGTGGATTGTTTACAGATACATGTGCCTGTAGCTGAGAGGGGTCTCCAACCAACAGCTACAGAGAAAATGAGACCTCCATCATATAACTGCAGGGGACTGAATTCCTACACGTCCGGATCATGACCCCATGTTCCAGATGAGACCACAGCCTTGGCGGGCCCATTGTGAGAGCTGAACGGAGAACCCAGCAGAGCCAGCCCTGGCGCTGCGTCCCACGGAGCTCTGGGGTGATAAGTGGCTTGGATTCTATGCCTCTGCTGTTGTGCAGTTGCTAAGTTGTGTCCGACTCTTTGTAAGCCCACAGACTGCAGCACACCAGGCTTCCCTGTCCTCCACTATCTCCCAGAGTTTGCTCAAATTCATGTCCATTGAGTCGATGATGCCGTCCAATCATCTCATTCTCTGTAGCCCCCTTTTTCTCCTGCCTTCAATCTTCCCCAGTGTTAGGGTCTTTGCTTCTAAGTTTGTGCTAATTTGTTATGCAGCAGTGGAAAGCTATTATTTTTATTTTATTCATTGGTTTTTAATTTAATGTAGTTGACTCACAACATTATGTTAGTTTCAGGGGTCCTACAGAGTGAGGTGTGTTCACACACATCAAGAGATGACCACCAGAGTCTAGTAAGCATCTAGTCGTCGGTCCCTGCAGGGTCATCACCGCATTATTTGCCCGTATTCCTTACGCTATGTATTACCTGCCCATGGCTGATTCATTACGTGACTGGAGATGTGATCCTCTTTGTTGTTCTTATTGTTGTCCAGTTGCTGGGTCGTGTCCATCTCTTTGTGACCCTGTGGACTGCAGGTATGTTGAGGTATGTTTCCTTTATGCCCACTTTGTTGGGAGGTGTTTTTTTTTTAATCAAAAATATTGAATTTTGTCAAAAAAGCCTTTCCTGCATCTATTGAGATGATCATATGGCTTTCATTCTTTAATTTGTTGATGTGGTGTGTCACACTGGTTTATTTGCCCATACCGAAATTTCTTGCATCCCTGGGATAAATCCCATTTGATCATGGTATGTGATCCTTTTAATATATTGTTGAATTTGGTTTGCTGATATTTTGTTGAGGATTTTTGCATCTATGTTATTAGTGATATTGGCCCCAAATTTTCTTTTTTGTGATATTTTTTCTGGTTTTGGTATCAGGGCAATGCTGACTTTGTAGAAAGGGTTCAAAAGGGCTCCTTCCTCTTCAATTTTTTTGGAAAAGCTTGAGAAGAATAGACATTAACTCTTCTTTAAATGTTTTACAGAATTGGCCTGTTTGCATGTTTTTTAATCTTTCAGAGAGTTCTTACATCCTTTTGAACCCATAGATCTGTATCTTTCATCTATTCTGGAAAATTTTTTCACCAGTACCTCTTCAAATATTGCCTCCACTCTGTTTTTCCTCTGTCTGTCTGGGTGTCCAAGACCCACGCATAGTTATCTTCACAATGCCTCATGGATTTTATTTCAAGAGCAGATTTTTTTGTGTCTTGATTGAAAGCTTGGAACATCCATCAGGTCCTGCCTCCACCTGTGTGGGGTCTATACTCTAAATTTTTTCTCCTTAGCTCAGTGTGTTTTCTGAAATCGCTGCATAACTTTTTAGCATCTTAGCAGATGCTTTCTGCTTTGCTTCTTGGCTAGTTAATTCATGCTCAGTTTAAGGGTCAGTGAACCACTTCAAGGGGAAATTGCACTCACTTCCCCACATTTCCCTTATTTCTTTGGTCTCCCAGTTCGGGTTGGTAGTCCTGAACTCCAGATTTTATTTCTCCAACTCAGGAAACCTTCCATCAGTTCCAGGATATTGTTTTCTCTTTAGCCTCCATGTCTCCAAGTGCACATTCGGAAATGACTGTGGAGGAGACCTCTGAACTGAAAGTTCGGATCACCTTACTTTGCTTTTCTTCTCTCTGGAGCCGTGGCCCTTTACATTCTGGTTGCCTTTATTGATCTCTGGCTCTTCCAATGCTTTTAAAGATAATTGCACAGCTTTTGAAGTTGTGCTCCATGGGAGGAGTCTCCTAACACAGCTGCTAGATCTCAGCTGGTAGTGAGACGAGTCGGACAACCCAGACAGTGTAAATAGACAATCTCTAAGAGAATTTCCATGGTCAAATACTTCTTGAGAATTTCTGAGAATTAACTAAAGAGACCAGGTACAACCCAAAGAAACAGGCTCGTGGTTAACAGGAAGCACGTGCATGACAGGGTTGAAACATGTTTGTAGTTCAGTAAGTTTGCAAGTAGGTCGGAGATGTAAATACTTCAAAATAAATATAAAAAGATGCTGTTTAAGGTCAGTATCAGGAAAAACAGTGAAGAAAGAGTAGCTTCAGTTCAGAGATTGAGCCCTAAACCACTTAACCTTGGGTAAGTCGTATGATGCATGACCTCATGCATAACCTTCCTGCATTTTTGGTGGCTTTGAGGCACACCCATGCCTTTGGGAAGTTAATCAGCTTTGCCTCGATGACCCCTGTCCATTTGCCCTTGGGACCAAGTCCAGCTTTGGCGAGGAGAAGCTCACAGAAGAGGTGTGGTGAAGGCACGTGGGCTTTGGAGGCAGGGTCTTGTGAAATGAGGTTGGATTGGCACTTTATCCACCCACATTGTTTTTTTCTTAACTATTTTATAGTGAAAGTGAAAGTCACTCGGTTGCGTCCGACTCTTTGCAACCCCATCGACTACACAGTCCATGGAATTCTCCAGGCCAGAACAGTGGAGTGGGTAGCCTTTCCCTTTTCCAGGGGATCTTTCCAACCCAGGTATTGAAGCCAGGTCTTCTGTGTTGCAGGTGGATTCTTTACCAGCTGAGCCACAAGGGAAGGGATTTCATATTGAAGGATAACCAATCAACAACACTGTGATAGTTTCAGGTGGACAGCAGAGGGACTCAGCCGTACACGTACACGTATCCCTTCTCCCCCAGACTCCCTTCCCATCTAGGCTCGCATAACATTGAGCAGAGTTCTCTGTGCTCTACAGTAGGTCCCGTTGGCTATCCATTTTAAATACAGCAGTATCCACCCGCATTCTGCATTGACCATTTGCTCACGTCCTGCCTTGGTTCACCGATTTGTGAAATGAAGGTTGTTCCAATGGTGGAGGCAGAGCCTCCCTCCGTCTGCAGCCCGGCCTGCGGTGAGCAGTTAGCAAGGCATGAGCGACTTCACTTTCACTTTTCACTTTCATGCATTGGAGAAGGAAATGGCAACCCACTCCCGTGTTCTTGCCTGGAGAATCCCAGGGACGGGGGAGCCTGGTGGCTGCCGTCTATGGGGTCGCGAAGAGTCGGGCACGACTGAAGCGACTTAGCAGCAGCAGCGCTTTGTTTCCGCTTCCTTTAGGCGTTGTTCTCCCATGTCCCGCGTTCTTACAGATGGACACCCCTCTGGTCTTCATTTCTTACATTGATTTGTCTTCAGTAGCTTTTTCTCAGGCTCGAGGTGTGAGCTTCTGGGGAAAACTGGCTTAGACAGAGAAGGGCAGTGGGAATTTCGATTCTGATGACGTTTCCTGGCCGTGTCTCTTCCAAGCACAGCCTGAGCACCCACCAGCGGCCGCCAGGGTCAGCCTGGGCCTGGGGGAGTGGGAGGCGGCCGTTTCCAGCTCAGCAGGGGTGGTGGCAGAGTGGCCGCCTGCCTGTGGGGACCCTGTGATGACGCGATGGGCCCAGTGCAGGCGGGTTTCAGCGGGACACGGGGCAGGGCTGCAGAGGCCGCGTCGTGGTGGGTGATCACAACTAATGGATGCAGGGCAGAGTCCGAGGCTCGGCCAGGCAAATGGCTGGGTGAGGGACCAAGGAAACGGGAAATTCCTCACTGGTGTCTTGATGCGGCACGAACACCTGTGGAGTAGGCGGTGGGGTCCCCAGGGCATGGGGGTCCTCAGTGTGCGGGGGTCCCCACTGTGTGGGGGGACCTAGGCTGGGGGGAGCAGCAGACTGGCAGTGAAGGGGGAGACGTGCCGATTAAGACAGTTTCCTCCGGGTCAGCTTGCCCCGAGCAGGAGGCGGGAAGGACTTCAGACCTTCCCTGAACCTGAAGCCAGTGTGCTTGGAAAGCCTCCAAACCTTCAGGTTTCTGTGATGTGTGAGCGCTCACTCTTCTAGAACGGGGACTTGTGCTTCCTTTTTTAAAGTAGGAGGTCATGGCACTGGCTGTTACCGAAAAGCAGCGTGACCCCAGCCTCTATGCTGCTGCCGGATTTAATCACAGAGCATTAGAGATGTGTGAGGAACCCACTGTGCCGGGGCTTACCCAGGAATGGGTGGAGGACACCCTGGACCTGGGTCAGAGGTCCGGCCCCTTTCTTAGGAGCACTGAAGATGGGTACTGGGGGGCTCTGGAGATGGGTGGGTGGGGGGCTCAGGAGGCGGGTGGGTGGGGGGCTCGGGAGATGGGTGGGTGGGGGGCTCAGGAGGTGCCATGCATGAGACTCTGAGCTGCCCGATGCTGTGTGCATTTTTACCCAGAAAGTTGGTGGAGTCTGGAGTGTGTCCACGTGGACTTCACACAGGCAGAGAGGCCAGCAGCCGCGGGGAGGACGGTGGACGGAAGGGCAGACATCTGGCCGCTGTGACCACACGGAGCTGCGTCTGTCGCTGTTTCTGCTCCATCTGTGCACCAGGTTCAGTGCATCCCTGGTGTGTCCCGCCCGAGGGACAGGCATCGGAGGGCGGGGGACATGGCCTTGCTTCTCGGGAAAGGAGGTCGGCCCACAATTTCCTGCCTTAGCAGCCTCCCGTGACAGAGCTGTAATCTCCCTTCTCTCAGAGCCAAAAGCAGCAGGATCAGAGATTCCAGAGGTGAGAAATCTCCCCTCCTCCAGTCAGCGGGGGTGAGGGAGGTGGGGGGAGCCTGACGCCGGAGGGCAGGGTCAACGCAGGGCTCCTGTGCCCACGTGCTTGGCTCCAGGGCTGAGCGCCACCCTCTCTGTTCCATTGCAGACCTGACCAGGCCCTGGCCCTGGGGATGGAGACCAGGTCTCATGGGCAGGTACAAAGGGGTGGTTGGTAGGCATCTTCAGTAAGTGGATGGATCAAAGCAACCCATCTCTTCTGGAAAAGCAGGAGCCTCGTGTGGGGAAATCCTGTTGGCCTGGGAACCAGGCGGCCTTACTACCAGCCATGCGGCTTGAGACAGCCTCCTTGGCCATCCGGGGCCTCTGTTTCCTGCTCCGTGCAATAAGGGGATGCTAGGTAGCTGGTAGGATTGGAGTGCAGGTTAAAGCGAACTGTGAAAACACACAGTGTGTTTCCGAGGGCCCTGGACCCCTGGGTGTCCCCAGCTCTGACCTGGTGCCTGACTGTGGCTGAGGCTTGGGGGTGCTTGTTGGGCGGAACCATGCTGGGAGGGGCATTCATGCTCTGGTGGCCTGCACTGTCTTTGGAGGAGGAGGCGGTGAGAGCCTGAGCAGAGCTGTGCGCCGTGCCCTGGAGGTCTCGGAGGTGTGGGTGTCCCCCTGGGGGATGGAGTGGCGTGACCTGGCACACAAGCCCACTGGAAGGTCATGGCACCTGGTGGCCGATGGGAAGACGTGAGTCCTCCAAGGTGCTCGTGGCTGGAAGAGCTGACGCGGCTGGCCGTGACCCAGGGCCCTGACCGCCGCGCCCTCCGCAGGGTCAGCTGCGGCCAGATCCCACGGCTGGCAGGTCGCCGCACAGAGCGGCGATGCTCAGGAATCCAATTTTGCTGGGGGACATGTCTGATTTGCTTCAGAGACAAAAGCTGTCTTTGACGCTCGGATAGAGGATGAAAATGATTTGGGTCTGGATTTCACACTCTCTCCCGTCTAGGTGGGAAGACTGTTTCAAAAGTCACCCGTGGTGAGCGGTTCAGACACTCCAGATACGGGGAAGGGAGACGGCAGGGGCCACGGCAAACAGAGGCCCCCGCACGTCTGGAGAGCTCCTCTGTGGGCAGGAGCTTCCCGCTCACTGTCCACTGGATTGTTTTTCCAACAGCACCACACGTTGGCTGGTGTCCATTTTACAGATGAGGACACTGAGGAAGTTTCTCACGACTTCACATCACTCTGCTGGGACATGGGGCTGACGGTGAAGGGTCTCTGAGCCATGTTAGAACAGCGATGTCATCCCGTGCACTCTTTGTCATCAGTTGGGCAGACACACTCGCAGGACGGTTTGCAGGTACGTGGGGCCTGGGGTGTCCGTGGGCCGGGTGCAACCTGGCCATCCCCACTTCTCATTCATGGGTCGCACTCAGCCCCTGTCTCCAATCAGCTTAGTGAGAATAGATCTTCTGCCTCAGAGAGAGAAGGAAGCCGCCATGAAAGACAGAGGTCAATTGCACATTGCTTTCTTCGTTTGCCTGCTGATGATAAAAGAAGGTGTAGCCCCCTGATTTAAAAAGATACTAATTTGGGCTTCACAAAAGAATAGCTGATGAGAGCAAGCTTCTCAAACACACAGCTCTGGCCTTCCGGCCAGAATAATTTATCTCAAGGTAAGTGATTAATGACTGCATTATCTTTCTCCTAATATCTCTTGAATCCACCCGTTTTTCTCCACCGCACAGCCATCGCCCCATCTGGGGCCCCCACCCTCTCCTCCCCGGATGACCGAGACTGGTCTCTGATCCGCGCTCCCCCCGAAGTGGGAGTGAGCGTTAAAAAGCGCACGTTTTACCGCACTTCAGTGCTGTTGGACCTGCCGATAGCCGCATTGCCTGCAGGGGGACGTCACCCCCGGCCTAGCACTCCAGGCTCCTTGTGCACGAGCTCAGCCCACCTCCCCAGCCCCGTGGAGCTGCTGACAGCTGTTTCCAAGGCCCTGTGGCCCCCAGCCTCCTCCCCACATGGGCTCCCTCCGGGTCCAGAAGAACTCAGCCCACCCACGTCTCCTTGATCTCCTGCCCCCCCAAGCTGTGCACGCGTGGTGTCACCCCTCGTTCTGCCGCCCCGGCCCCCACTGCTCACGCTGTGCTAAAAGTACCTGTTTTACCTGACGGTCTGGATGGGAGTTGCAGCTTCTCTGCTTTTAACATTCATGTATCTACGTATTTACTTTTGAAGGTGCCGGGCTTTCGTCGCTGCCTGCAGGCTTTCTCCAGTTGCGGCGAGTGGGGGCTACTCTCTCCTGCGGTCACAGGCGTGTCGCTGTGGGGCGTCTCTTGGTGTGGAGAATGGGCTTCAGCAGTTGCGGTGCCTAGGCTCAGCTGCCCCAAGACGCACAGGATCTTCCCCGACCAGCGATTGAACCCGTGTCCCCTGCACTGGCAGGTGGATGCTCAGCCACGGGGCCACCAGGGAAGTCCTGCTGCGTCTTAACTCCCCTGCTCAGTATACTGTTTGGTGCAAAGTAGCTTCATTGTCAGTTTGTGGATCAAGCAGCCTGTTAAGCTGTTTGTTGGGCCTGTTTCATGCCATCTCTTGCCGTTCTTCATCAAACGCTCACGGGGCAGCTACGGCGTGTCAGGCAGCAGGTTGCTGACGTTGCAGTGCCAGGTTACAACCACGGTGTGGATGAGACTGTGGGGGCTCCTGGTAGACAAGAGGGGAGCACCCCCCACCCCAGCTTCATTCTTAAGATCTCTAACTCAGGTGCCTCTAAGGTGTGCAGAGTGGGGTGCCCAGAACTGGCCAAGTAGTGAACCGTTAACCTCGCAGCCTTGTAAGGGTCTTAGGACTGTCCGGTCCATACTTTTAATTATTTTTTTAGCAGTAGTGTCCCCATGAGCAGTAGCTCATGGAACTTAGAGCTAAAATACTGAGCTAATCAGGTCGGTGTTGCCCTGGGGTCTTGCCGTCTCCCATCTCCAGGTGCCCTGGCAGATGCTGTGGAAAATGCAAACCCGACCTGGCTCAGACGGTAGAGAATCTGCCTGCAATGCAGGACAGCCAGCTTCGATCCCTGGGTTGGGGAGATCCCCTGGAGAAGAGCATTGGGAACCCACTCCAATGTTCTCGCCTGGAGATCCCATGGACAGAGGAGCCTGGCGGGCTGCAGTCCATGGGGTTGCAGAGTCTGACACGACTGAGCAACCATCACCTCACTCCACCTCTTAGATGCAGGGAGGAAGCCCAGCCTCTGGGAGGGAGATGACTCGTCTGAGCCCACGTGGCGGGTGGGGCCAGGGCAGCCCCAGGATGTGAGGGTTTCTCCATGTCCATCTGTTTGGTTCTGCATCTCACAGATCCTGACCTGTTTATCTGTCTGTCCCCTGGTGGGGATGGGAAAGACCCTGGAGGCTGCATGAATCCTTCTTGGCTGCGGCTCCCCGGGTTCCACACCCAGACTGGCCCATGCCTGTCCTGCAGCAGTTTGTTCAAAATTCAGCTGGATTCTTCTTAACGACTTTTGTGGCGTCTGCCTTAAAAAAAAAAAGAGGTGTCCTTGAAGGCTGTCTCCTCAGGGTCTGGGCTGGCCCCGCTCTGACCTCAGGTTCAATCCCTGGGTCGGGAAGATCCCCTGGAGAAGGAAATGGCCACCCACTCCAGTATTCCTGCCTGGAGAATCCCACGGACCTAGGAGACTGGCAGGCTGCAGTCCAGGGGGTCAAAAGAGTCAGGTGGGGTCTACATCCATGCACAATGCAGTCTCTTCTGCAGGTTCCTCCTGCCTACATGGCTCCTGTTTCCTGCAGATTGCTTTGCTCCTGCCTGATGGTTCTGGTCGCTGGCTTCCTCGTTAGAAGCACTCCTCAGCCGTCTGGTACTCCTTGACCGTCTGCTCGTGTTGGAGGCTGGCAGGCTGATGGTTGCTGGGCAGCTGGGCGCGTGGGCAGAGCTGGTTGAGCGTGGGCCTCCCTGGAGAATGGGGGTGTTGGCAGACCCCCGGCTGTCAGTTTCTGGTCTTCCCAGTTTCGTGATTGGGTTCTCCAGCCAAGATTCTCCCGCCGCCCGCGTGGACAAAAGAGGTCTGGTGCGTCTTGGCCACTGAGTGTCCCTGTTCCAGAGTGCTCTGTGCAAACACACGGGGACATTATGACTGCCTTTCTGGAATCCTCATCCTCTTTCCTTATTACTCCCTTCCCAGTGCTGCAGGTCTCAGTGCTTGTCTCAGATGCCTCTGCAGACGTAGAAGGGTAACAACACTCCGCCCTGTGGCCTGGCCCTTCTGTCCCCATCGCCTCCAGGAGCAGACACGAGACTCTGGTGCTCAGGGTATGGCTCTGTGCTGCTCCGTGGGGACCGTGGGTGGTGGCAAGCCTGCCCGACTCCATCTGATTGAGGAGCCACAGTGAAGGGGCCACCTCGCCTGCCCTGAGCGGGGAGGACCCTGCTTCGCCTTGCATGGGCCCAGGCTCTCCTGTGCAGGGGGGGGCTTCCATCCGGGGGGCCCAGGGGCCTCATGCACCCACATAGCCAACTGCTCGTGGTCGAGGGGCCAGGCCCCAGTGCTGGGGAGATGCAGGCCGCGGCCTCGTGGAGTGTCCCCACATCCACCGTCCGCACTGGGGTCACATCCTGCCCAGCCCTTGCCCCCATGTCTCTGGAATCCTCTCGGTCTTGTGGGGATCTTGATGCCCACAGTGGACGGGTGAGTACTTGGAGGCCCGAGGGTTGAAGGGCCGTGCTGGGCAGCTGGGCTGCCGTGTGACCTGGCCTCTCCTGAGTCAACCCCTGGGAGTCAGGGCTCCGAGGGCTTGGTTGGGACGAAGCTGAGTGACCGGAATGCAGTCCCCCTAGCCTGCAGGCGTGAACTTGGGGCGGCTGAGCACTGTTAGCAGACGTTGCCCTTCCACCTGCTTTCGATGTGGACAGGGGCCTGCCGGGCGCCTGCTGCTCCCCTGGAAGCCCCTGACCCTGCAGCGCCTGCGGGCAGCGGGCGCCGTGGCCTCCGAGGTGCCCGGTCTCCTGCTAGCTCGTCTGCACTGCAGGTGAACTTGCTCTCGCACTCCAGTGGACGTAAACGCTGGCCCAGCGACGTGGATGACTGGATGGGGTTGTGAATGTGCTGAGGGGCTTGACCGCAGCATGTAAGGGCTGCGGGCGCCTCTGATGGGACCTCCCAGGCTGTCCTCTTGGGGTGGGGTGTGGGGAGCTGGGACCGTGGGCTCCGGGAGCCTCTGGGCCTCCAGGCCCGTGCCACACTCATGGTCTGTGCAGACGCGTCCCGGCTCTGCCCTGCCTCTTCCATACCGCCTGCTTTTTAGTGAAGCCGCGCATTTCTCTCCAGGCCACACAAACTACAGCTTTGACTGCCACGATTAGACTGTTCACCAGAGCCTCTTAGCAGCATCTGGACGGAGCTCTTAGCATTCCGCAGGGCCATCCACGCTAATGTGTCAGAGGATGTGGGTGCCGCTCGTGTGCAGAGAGCTTGAAAAATGGCCAGACAGAGGCAAGCTCGCGGGCCGTGCTGTCAGCGGCGCCAGCAGGATAATAAATCAACCTGCCTCCTGGCAGGGGTCAGTCGGGCTGACGTGGAGCACGTCTGGGCCAATCTAATCAGGCCGCCTAGCCGTCTGTCTGGAGCCGCCAGCGCCCCCCTCCAGGACTGGGTGGTGCTGGGCTCCCCCAGAACCTGGGCCCCTGACCTGGGGGCTGGAGGGGCTGAGAACAGTGGTCTGGAGTCCAGAGTGGGGCCCTCCTGCTGGGCCCATGTGCACAGCCATCGAGGGGAGGGGGTGCTGTTAGCTGAGGGTGGGGCGGTAGCGCTAAAGGGCTCGCTGTGGTGGTGCTCCTGGGGCGGGGAGCCTGGGGCTGGCCTCAGTTTGCAGGTTTCTGTGCAAAATGAAATTGTGGCCATCATTCCAAAAGCTGGACAGAGTGCACTGAGGTTAGTAAGATGCAGATCTTCTCTTTTCTTCCATGGTTTCTCCCCTGACTTGCCATGTTGCCTTTATGGATACTTAATGCAGTAACTAGCTCACTCCTTGTTAGTATAGTGGTAAGTATCCCTACCTGTCATGCAGGAGACGGGGGTTTGATTCCCCAATGGGGACAAGTGCAAAACCTGTTGGACTTCCCTGGTGGCTCAGATGGTAAAGCATCTGCCTACCATGTGGGAGAGCCAGGTTTGATTCCTGGGTTGGGAAGATCTCCCGGAGAAGGAAATGGCAACCCACTCCAGTATTCTTGTCTGGAAAATCCCATGGATGGAGGAGCCTGGTGGGCTGCCGTCCATGGGGTCACAGAGTCAGACGCGACTGAGCGACTTCACTTTCTTTTCTTTCTTTCTTTCTTTTAATGCAGTTTTAAGTACAGAAAAAAACAAAATTTTGAATTATTAGCATGCCTTTTACCTTTCATTTCTGTGCTGTGCTATGCCATTCATCAGTGAAAATAAAGGGACGTGAACTCAGGTGTAGAATCATGCTGTCCCTTGATTCATGTTTGTGGCTTGCCCCAGGTGGGTGCTGCCAGCCAGCCGGATGAGACCCGAGCAGAGGGACTCAGGACGGTTGAAAGAGGACGACGGTTCCCTGGGAACGGAGCTGGTGAGGGCACTGCCCCAGGCCCGGGGGTGTTTTCAGGCCTCAACAGGTGCCCAGGGTCCACCCTGACTCCTAGACCTAGGTGGGCCAGTACCTGGGGATGTTTGGCCAGGTGTTTCCCCTTCCATGCCTACCTCTCCAAACCACTGCAGACAGGGCACCCCAAGAATCATTAGACTTGGGGTGAGGAATGCTCTGGACATTGCTGTGTGGGGACAGACTGGGCACCCTCAGCAGAGGTGGGGGTGGCACTGTACACCCGGGGGTGAGGCTGTGCCCCGCACCGTGCAGGCCCTGCAAGAGGTGGGGCAGCGGTGGTCACCAGCGTGCTGGGATCAGGGGCAGCGAGGCCCAGGATGCCTGGCCGGGGAGCCAGGAGCTGTCTAGGGAGGCTGGCGGACAGTGCCAGGCGGGTCCGAGCCTCCTGGTCTTCTCGTCTCTCTGATTTCACTCAAAAGACACAAGTTCGGAAGCAAGGTCAAGCATGTAAGTCTGTGACTGCAGAGCAGCCTTCTGAGCAGGCGATGGGGTGAGGCCAGCTCTGCTCAGCAGCGTCTGACCCCTAGGGAGCTGCCATCCAGAGCAACCGTGGCTTCATGTGTGTGTCAGGAGGATGGAAGGTCGCTCTGTGTAGTCAGGTCTGAAGATTCACCCATGAGTCCAGGGAAACCGCATCGCCAATTCAAATCCACACGCGTGAATTTGAGAAGACCTCTCCCCAAGTTCAGCGAGCCTGTGCTGGGAGGTCAGCCCAGGTGGCACGTGGGCTCCTTGCCCTGGGGCAGTGATCCCAGCACCCCCACCTGGAGGCAGGGAAGATGCCTGGCCTGCGGCAGCCCCGGGCCAGTGCCGAGTCATCCATACGTCGTGCAGTGGCGTGGGGGGTCCTTCCTAATGCCGAATGCAGCTCTTGGTCCTCCCTTCACTCCCAGATGGATTGGGGGGCGTTCTGCAGGATCCCAAGGGGGTCGCAAGAGGACAGAGAAGGGGGAGGCACAGGTGAAGAGTTCAGCAGAGACAAGGAGAAGAGAGAAGCACTCCTGGAAGGGATGGAGGTCAGAACCCCAAGTGCAGCCCGCTTCCTGTTGGAGGGGTTGTTCAGGCCCTGGGAGTCAGTTCTCCAAGCAGCCGGCCACCGACAAGGACACTGGCCAGCTGGAAGCCTCTTAGGTGCGGATGCAGAGTCCAGGTGGAAAGAGAGAGTCTGGGGGGCGGTCTGCCTGCTGCCCTCCTGTGAGATCCAGTGGGGACAGGTGGTGAGGGAAGGAGCTGACGGGACCCCCATTCTGGACACTTGCCGATGCCCCCAGGAGGCTTCAGCGTCTGTGCGCCCAGGACTGGGGCTCAGCATGCGGTCAGTGGGACAGAACCATGTTCTCGGCCTGTTTGCCTCTTCAGGCACGAGGAAAGGAAACTCACTGCTGAAGGCGAGGCTGCTGGGAGGCCAGGGAGGGTGGGTCTCAGGCCCAGGTGCCACTTGGGGTGGTGAGCTGCAGATTGCAAGGCAGTGCCCTCCTTCAGGTAGAATCGCAGTCCGGCTGGAGGCCCCAGAGGAGAGCTCGGAGTCTCCTCCAGGTGTCATCCACCCCTGCTGCTCTGGAGGGATGCAGCCAGGGGGAGGTCCCCTGGAAAGGGACTCAGCAGAGGCCGAGGACTGGTGCTTCCGGGCCCTGAGGGCTGGGTACATGCAGATCGGACCACACGTCCAATGTTGGAAATTTTGCTTTGTGAGTCAGATGGTGGTTTAATGTCAGGCTCTATTATACACGATTTTTGTGTTGTTTTAGTCGATGGTTTCCTTTCTTGAAAGTTCTTGTTTCCAGTGGGCAAGAGTTCAGAAATGAACTTTTAGGTTGAAGAAAATGTTTCAAAGGGTAATATTTCATATGCTCATCATAGTAGAGTGATGTCATCATTTTTGCAGAAGAAGGCAGGTCTGACGAAGCACAGGGCTTAGGGCCAGAGCCAAGGCCAGCTCCGCGGCGGTGGGGGTGTGGTGGCCTTGGGGCCGGGGATCAGGTGCTGCTTCCGCGCGGGTGTGCGGGTGCTGGCCTTCCGGGAGGCTGGCCTGCTGGGAGGCTGCCCCGTCCGACGCTGCGCAGGTGTTTTCCGCGTCCTGACCATGTGACTGCTAGAGCTGCCGTAGGGATGAGTCAGAGACGCGCGGACACATGGACACGCACCCCTGAGATCGCCCCTGTGTGAGTGTGTGGAACGCCGGTGCTTTGATTAGGCTACTTCTGATGTGAGTTTGTGTAGAGCCCTCCATGACTGGGTTTGGGAAGGTGACCTGGAGCATGTGGACGCGGGGAAGACAGTGATCCTGTTGGGGTGATGTGGGGAGGGACTTCTCTATGGCAAATGGAGCCCCCAGGGCACCAGCCCCGGCTTCGCCAGGACAGACATGAGAACCAGGCCACACACCTTCCTCCACGTCCCCTGCAGCAGCCACCTGCCTCTCGTTGGCACGTTGATGCCGTCCGACAACATCCACTGATTTTCTGGGGATTGTGGTCAACTGGGGGGGCTCCTGGATCACTAGGGTGCACTTGGCGCATCACTCCAGCCTGGCAGCCCCGTGCTGAGGGCCCGGCTGTGCAGCGCGCCCTGGGAGCGGGGATGCTCCTCCTGGGCTGTCGACCGGCAGCCAAGGCTGAGAGCAATCGGGGCCCCTGTCCCTGGAGCCGGGAGCGGATTCTCTGCGCTCCTGGCCCGATCGCGCGTTGCTGATTTCTCTTTCAGGTTGTGCGATGTGAGTCAGGGGAGGGTTCGTATCCGTGGAAAGGCCGGCAGCGACAGTATCACCCGGATCCTGCCTCACGTGTGTGCACGTCACTGTCACGGCGCTTCCGCACTTGCCCTGCGCTCCCAGAGCAGCTCATCTCGGCCCCGACTTAAAGGTCTCCATAGAAACCTCGTGGCAACTTGGAGGCCACCATCTCATCACATCGGGCTTTCCTTCCAAGACAGCGGTCAGCTCTGCTTGCTCTCTTCTCGCATGGCCCCTCCAGGTCCCTTGAAATGGAATCATAGGTGGGAGCTTGGCTTCCCGGGACCTGGGACCTGCGTGAGATGCTCACTTATCAGTGCTCAGGCGGCAGGGCCTCCCCAACCAGGATACGGGGCTCCCCCAGTGCTGGGCCACGCCCTCCTGACACTTGTGGGGACAGAAACGCAGTGAGGGGAGCCCTAAGGGCTTCCCTGGTGGCTCAGCCATAAAGAATCTGCCTGCAATGCAGGAGAGGCAGGGGACAAAGGTTCGATCCCTGGGTCAGGAAGACCCCCCCTGGACAAGGAAATGGCACCCCACTCCAGTATTCTTGCCTGAAAAATCCCATGGACAGGAGTCTGGCAGGCTACAATCCATGGGGTCACAAGAGTCAGACACAACTTAGCAACGGAGGACTTGTTATCCCAGGAGAGCGTCACACCTCAGGGAGATGCAGCTTCATGTTCTTTTAAAACAAAAATTGTCCAAACTGTATTATGTGGCGTCATGGGTACAAAGATGGATAGATTAACACTATATTTGAAAATGTTTTCTCCAGTCTAAAGTGAATTTTTATCTTCTGATTTGAAAAGTGCTGTGGCCCTGTGTCTGTCATTTTATTTAGTACTGGAGTATAGTTACTAACAATGTTGGGTTAGTCTCAGGAATACAGCAGAGCGATTCAGGAACACATGTAGCTGTATCTGTTCTGCCCCACATCCTCTGTCACCTCTGTCTAGGAATGAGGCTCTGGCCAGCCAGGCCCCTGGGAAGACGTGGCCACTGAGAAAATGGGCAACGAGCAAATGACTTTTAATAACGTGTGCATTTCCCATAATGTCAGGAGAGGAGTTCTGACACACTAAGAAGTACATTGCTCTGTCTGCCAATAGGATTGATGGTGTCTTTGCCAAGAAAATTTCCCCATGTTTAAAATAGAAATGGTTGGAGATGAGTTATATGGTGCCATCTGGGTATTTAACAACACAGAATGACTTCTCTTCTTTCCTGACCCAAAAAAATGCATCACAGTGGGAGAAACAGACTGCCCAATTATCTACTGGGTTCCCAAACTGGGTCATGTTGGAGGAAAAAAGTGAGAGGCTGAGGCCCACCTGGCATTCTAAGTAGTGCGTTTCCTTGGATGGAGCCCAGAGTGAGCCAGATTCCTCTTGCCCAGTGTTAGCGTGAGTCATGTGACAGTTTGTGCAGTGGGATTTTGGGCCCCAGAATCCTGACCTCTAGCCCCCTCGTTGCTGCTCAGTGACCTTGGGCAAACCTTCACCCTCAAGCCTCAGCTTCTTAGGAACCTGGAGGGTTACGACAGTCCCGGTTCCTGTGCTGCAGTGCTGTGATGCTCACGCGCGATAAGGCACGAGCAATCCATTCGTGAGGAACAGAGTCTGTTGTTGTTCAGTCACTCAGTCACGTCTGACTCTTTGTGACCCCATGGACTACAGCATGCCAGGTTTACCTGGCCTCCAATGTCTCCTGGAACTTGCTCAAACTCCTGTCCATCGCGTCAGTGATGCCATCCAACCACCTCATCCTCTGTCATCCCCTTCTCGTTCAATCTTCCCCAGCTTCAGGGTCTTTTCCAATGAGTCAGTTCTTCACATCAGGTGGCCAAAGTATTGGAGCTTCAGCTTCAGCATCAGTCCTTCCAATGAATAGTCAGGACTGATCTCCTTTAGGATGGACTGGTTGGATCTCCTTGCAGTCCGAGGGACTCTCAAGAGTCTTCTCCAACACCACAGTTCAAAAGTATCCATTCTTCGGTGCTCAGCCTTCTTTATGGTCCAACTCTCACATCCATACATGACTACTGGAAAAACCATAGCTTTGACTAGATGGACCTTTGTTGGCAAAGTAATGTCTCTGCTTTTTAATAAGCTGTCTAGGTTGGTCATAGCTTTTCTCCCAAGGAGCAAGCGTCCTTTAATTTCCTCACTGCAGCCACCATCTGCAGTGATTTTGGAGCCCAAGAAAATAAAGTCTGTCACTGTTTCCATTGTTTCCCCGTCTATTTGCCATGAAGTGATGGCACTGGATGCCATGATCTTAGTTTTTTGAATGCTTGAGTTTTGAGTGGGCATGTATGGAATATGTTCAGACCTTATTATGGGATTTCCATTTAGTAGCAACCTGATAGGTAGCTTCTCTGGACCTTGGCTACACCACGCAGGTTCACTAGAGATACAGGGATGGAAGGCTGAGGACTGGGTTTGGGTTCCCCCACCCAATTTCATGATGTAACTTTTGTTGTGTAGAATGGAATTCTCCAGGCCAGAATACTGGAGTGGGTAGCTGTTCCCTTCTCCAGGGGATCTTCCCAACCCAGGGATCGAACCCAGGTCTCCTGCATTGCAGGCAGATTCTTTACCAACTGAGCTATCAGGGAAGCCCCCTGGTGGCTCTATTCTTGGCCTTCCCTGGTGGTTCAGCTGGTAAAGAATCCGCCTGCAAGTCAGGAGACCTGGGCTCAATCCCTGGGTTGGGAAGATCCCCCGGAGAAGGGAAAGGCTGCTCAGTCCAGTATTCTGGCCTGGAGACTTCCATGGACTGTAGAGTCCATGGGGTCACAAAGAGTCGGACACGACTGAGCGTCATTCACGTTCACCCAGTTTCATACACTGAAGCCTAAACCCAGGCGACGGTGTTGGGAAGTGTGGCCTTTTGTGTGGTTGGGTCATGAGGGTGGAGCCCTCATGGGTGGGATTAGGGCCCTTATAACAGAGGCTAGAGTGCTGTGCCCCCCATAACCCCAGAGTGGGGCTGTCAGTAAACCCCATTTGGTGGCAGGCTGGTGTTCCTGCTGATCAGTTTCCCTGGCTCCTCTTGGAAACACACGGCTTCCAAACAATGATTAGAATTTCACCAGACATCCCTTCAAAAGTTGTGCAAATGAAAGAGTGGAGTGAAATACTTAAGGAGCTAAAAAAAAAAAAAAGCCCTCATCAACCTGGAGTTATGGTCCAATAAATTAATTATTCAAGAATAAAAGAATTTCTCAAATAAACAAAAATTGAGGGAATTTGTCTCCAATAGATCAGTCTTATAAGAAAAAAATTTTTTTAAAGTGCTTCGGAGAAAAGGAAAATAGGTCATAAACCTGCATCTACAAAAATTACAAATGCAATCCCCCAAATTATCAGCAAATTGGACTCAACAGTGTTTAAAAGGAATTACATACCATGATCAACTTGGATTTATTCCAGGTATGCAGGGCTAGTTGAACATTCAGAAATCAACTAATGTAATTCATCACACTGATAAATTAAGGTAGAAAAATCACATGATCATATCAATAGATGTGAAAAAGCATTTTGACAAAAAATGCTTTTGACAAAAAGCAGAAAAATCGTTTGACAAAATTCAACACCTGCTTGTGATAAAAACTGTTAGCAAACTAGGACCAGGTCAGCATAACACAGTGTCTCAAACTGGAGGACTGGACGACAGAACGTCTCAGAATTCCGGAGGCTGCACGTCTGGGAGCAGAGAGTTGGCAGGCCTTGTTTCTCCCCGAAACTCTCCCTGGCTGATAGGTGTCCACCCTTCCCTGCATCCTCCATGGTCTTTTCTCTGCATGTGTCTACATCCACATAACCTCTTCTTGCAAGGACACCAGCCATGTCAGACTAGGGCGCATCCTAATGACCTCATTTTAACTTAATCCCCTCTTTAAAGAGTCTGTCTTCAGACACAGTCACAGCCTAAGATAGGAGGGTTAGGGCCTCAATGCATATTTCAGGGAGACACCGTTGGTCAGTAACCGAGGGAACCTCCTCAGCTTGATCAAGAGCATCTACAAAAACCTGACCACTAGCATCATACTTCACAGTGAGAAGCTGGACGCTGTCTCCCTAAAACTGCGAACAAGGCAGGAGCACCCTTCTTCACCATTCCTATTAGACGCTGTACTCGAATTCCCAGCTGATGCTGTAAGACAAGAAAGAATGAACGCGTTCAGATTAGGAAGGAAGAAATCAAATCGTCTGTTATTTTTAGATCACATGACTGTCTTTATAGAAAATCCCAAAGAATCGGCAACAAAAAGCCCTAGAATTAGTAAGCGATTGCAACAAGGTTGTGGGATGCAAAGTTAATACACATATGTTTATTGCTTTCAAATATATTCTCAGTGAATAATTAAAATTCAAAATAAAAGACATCATTTGCATTCATACCAAAAAAGAAAGAAATTCTTATGTATAAATATGTACAATGTCTAGATGAGAAAAACTATAAAACGCTGATGAAATAAATCAAAGAGCTTTTAATACATAAATGGAGAGAAAATCCATGGTGTTGTGTAGGAAGATGCAACATTATTGTGATGCCATTTCTTGATTTGCAAGTTCAGTGGAGAAGTCTTGTCTCTGTGGCAGATAAGGCGTGCGGCCATGGGTGGAGGGGTTGGGGGACCCAGGGAGGTCAGATGGGGGCAGGAGTGGATAAAAGATGTGGGGGCTCCAGATGAGGTGGGGAGGGACCAGCCCTGAATCCATGGGATGTGGAATCACTAGATTTGGAGATTAATCAGGGGCTGGATTTTTCCAGTTGCTAAACAAATCTGTCTTCATTCACATTGTTCACTTCATGTGAGGCAGGGGCTGGAGATGAAGCAGTGAGCAGAGCAGAGCTTGTTTCTTTTCATTTGCTGAGTGCCTGCTATGCACTTTCATGCCTTGTAATCCGCCTTGTTCACAGGAAGTTATATGCCAGACGTAAATCTTAATATTTTTACAGAATGACTTTCAAGTGTTCACAGCGGCTTCCTTTGGAGTCTGCTCTTTTCCTTGGCGCTCCTGGAAGATATTTTTGCTTGCTTTCTTCAAATCAGCCCCGATGCTGTTGGGGCAGGGTGACCTCTATTCCAGTGAGCCCACTTTGCTGAAGTCTTTAAAAATGATGAATTGATGATGACCTCTGAGTTAATATTTCTTGATTCTAACGTGCATATTTTCACCTGTGTTTCTGAAATTTGAATGTGGCCGATAATTGATAATTGTTTTTATTATGAGAGCCTCTTTGTTTCCTGAAAAGCTGTTCATGAGTAGATGGTGCATTTTATAACTGTTGACATCTTAGTACCCAGGAAATGTAATTCTCTGCCAGTGGTGTTTGTTATAGAATGGAGTGGTTCCGTCCTGACCAGCACCAGGAATTCCATCCCTCAGAGAGTTTGGCCCAGGAAAGCTGCAACAGGAAACCTCACCAAATGCTATACAACTTCCTTGTTTCACCCCTGTGTTTGGTGGTTTGAGATTACTTTCTGGTTTCTATTAAAAAGGCGTTTTCTCCTCCCATTCAGTTACAGAACTGGAGGCATGTGGCCAAGGTCCCGATTCATGGCTCCTATTGAGAGTAGATGAGTGGCACCAGCTGCACCCCGTCACCCTTCAACACACCCCAACCTACCTTCTTAGTTGGGGGCTTCTACACGAGAAAGTTTAGGCCCCAAGCCTGCTACTGGACTATCCTCGGGGAAGGCGTCTGTTTTACCCACAACTTAAAAGCCAACGCTTAAAATATGACGACATTTCACCTGGCAAGAAACACTCTCCTTGCAGATAATGGAAAGATAATTCATTGAGCTTGTTATTTATGAAAGAAATAAAAAGGACAATGCTTTCAAAGGGGGAAGGGGAAAGTTTTTAGATATCTTTTCCCCCCTGAAATGGATGGCTCTTTTCTTCCTTAATGGACAGGTTGGCGATTATTAAAAAGCCACAGCAGATTTGGAGCCATAGGTCAGTATTGCCCTAGTCTGGCTGTCCCGACCCTCAGCCCTGTTGTGACAGGGACGGGGGTGGCCGGCAGGCGCTGCCCTGGGCAGTGGTGGGGGCTGGGGATGCTGCGGGGTCGGGTAGATGCTGCCCTGGGCAGTGGTGGGGGCTGGGGATGCTGCGGGGTCGGGTAGATGCTGCCCTGGGCAGTGGTGGGGGCTGGGGATGCTGGGCAGTGGTGGGGGCTGGGGATGCTGCGGGGTCGGGTAGATGCTGCCCTGGGCAGTGGTGGGGGCTGGGGATGCTGCGGGGTCGGGTAGACTCTGCCCTGGGCAGTGGTGGGGGCTGGGGATGCTGCGGGGTCGGGTAGACGCTGCCCTGGGTAGTGGTGGGGGCTGGGGATGCTGCGGGGTCGGGTAGACGCTGCCCTGGGCAGTGCTGGGGGCTGGGGATGCTGCGGGGTCGGGTAGACGCTGCCCTGGGCAGTGGTGGGGGCTGGGGATGCTGCGGGGTCGGGTAGATGCTGCCCTGGGCAGTGGTGGGGGCTGGGGATGCTGCGGGGTCGGGTAGACTCTGCCCTGGGCTGCAGGGAGGTGGGGGGGAGGCTGGGTCAGGGTGGGGGCTGGGGGGGAGCGGGAGGCAGGGGGCAGGCAAACGCTGCCCTGGGCTGTAGCCACTCCTTCTGGTTCAGGGGATGCTCAGGCCGTGCTGCAGGCGCTGAGCGCGGGGACTGGGGCTTGTGAAAAATAGATGCTTAGGGAGCCCATCTGGAAACAGAAGGCTGCCAAGAGGAAGAAGGGAGGCTGTGCTTCTCTCCTCCTTGCTCTCTTCCCCCCCATCGTGGCCGGTTCTGTGGGTTTCTTATATTTTTAGAGCACTTGAAAGCAGGATTTCTTGTGCTTTAAGGACAGAAATCATGCCGTGTCAAATCCAGCGCCGTCAGAGGACACTGAGCGCAGGAACACAGGCGATACGTCTGTGAGGGCCCCCCGCCCGCTCGCCCAGGAGGAGGGGCGGCCTCAGCGCCTGGCAGCCGGATGCAAGTGACACACTCGGGCGTGTGCATCCAGCAGCAGCAGCCTGGAGCCTGTCCACCTTGCTCTCGTCTTCCCTCTTCCGTACCGAACCCCTCCTCGGGTTCCGCTGGGGTCTCCGCACCGGCGCCAGCCCCGCCGGCCCCGCCCAGATGAGCTGCTGTTACCAGGTGCCCGCGAGGCTCTGCTCAGAACTCTCCCCAGAGCCCCGCGGTTCCTGCTGCCCTCCTCCGGGGCATCCCAGACCCTCCGCCACAGGCCCCCACGGAAACCGAGGCCCCTCTATCACACCCCGTGTCCACCTCCTCTCGGGTCCTCGGTGCCCACCGCTGTCTGATCATGAACTGTTGTTTGTTGAGAGAAAAGAGGCTTCGGAAACAGGCGAGTGGGCGCCTCGTTCACTGGGGCGTTGCCCCGCCGGCCATCTGTACCACCTCTCCTCACAGTCCCGAGACCTCGGCTCCCTCGTGTCTGCGGCCCGGCTTCCCGCGCCCGTCTGGCGGGCTCAGTAAAGGGTGCTTGCTGTTTCCGGACCGTCTGCTCTCCTTCCCTCCTCCTCCTCCCGCAGGGGCCACCTGAGCTGTAAGAGCCTGATTCTCCTTATAATACGCTCTTTATAATAACGCATCAGTGGGTGATGAGCGGGATATTTCTTGACTTCGCTTTTCCTGCGTCTCCGTTGGCATCTGTTCCAAGACACCGATTCAGGACTCGCGCCATACCAGCACAGCGAAAGCCATGCGGGCAGCCAGGGTGGCCCACCTCCCTCAGCTCATGGAAAGTGCTAGAAATAGCCATAGACACGTCCAGAAGGTTGCCTTAATTCACAAGTGAGAGAATGGGATCCTTGGAGGGGAAGCTATTTGTCCAAAGTTCCCGCAGCCCAGGGCCGTGGACGCCCAGTCCTGTGTCTGCCCTTAGAAAGGAGGGTAGTTTGTGCGTGGTGGTTTCTGATACCGCCCAGTAAGAGACGGTGCCCTTAAGCTTTCGGTATTTTCATTATTCCCTGTAACCACGGAGTATGAAGAAAGACTGACGCAAGAACCAGGTTCCAGAACATCGAGGGAGAGTTCTGCCATCCAGTTACCCATCAGTGTGCTCTTGACTGAGTAATCTAATCCTCGTGGGACAGATGACATACAGTATTTTAGAGTATGCCTGCTTTCTACGACAAAGAAGAAAGCATTGCCTTTTATTTAAGAGTCATGTAGGTCATTAAGGTGAAGAAGCAAACCCTCGTCTGTAAATGTCAATGAGCATGCTCCAAAGGTGCAGAAGGAAGACGTGGGAGACGATGCATCTCTGCTCAGCACCCCACGGGCAGATAAAGCACCAGCCTCACGCACAGCTGTGCGTTGGGGTCTCAGATGGGGGTGCCCCCAGCCCTTCCCTGCTTTGCTGTGATCTGCAGCTGTGGGTGGCAATGGAAAGTGCAAAGAAAAAAAAGATTAATATTTCTAGGCCAGACTTGGAGCAAAAACATAAGTAAATCTCTGGAGGAAAGGGTCCGGCAGCAGAATGTGAGGAGGCAGGCAGTGGGGGCTGACTTGGGGTCCCCAGGGTCCCCAGAGGCCTGAACAGGACACCCTGAGCAGAATCTGCCGTGAGCTGAGTAGAGCTTCTGACCACAAAAATGAGCGAATGGGCGTCTCTGTGTTTTTCATTTTTGTTTCCTCTTCTGGTTTCTCCTTTGTGATAACAGAACCGTCACAATAAAAATACCAGCTCGGTTGATCTCAGGGATAAAGAAGACGGATGTTTATGTGACAAAGGAGGCTTGTTCCTGGCGAGGTGGGGACAAAGTTTTCTCGGGTGTCACCTGCCGAGAGGCCCATGTGGGCTGCTCTTTGCCCTGGTCCCCGAGCTCCAGCCCCCAGTCCATGGGGAGGGAGACCCCTCGTGCCCAGGGGTCGTGTCTGCTGAGTGTGACTTGGGCGGAGGCACTCCAGGTGAGCAACAGTATGGACGCCATCCAGTTGCCTCACTGAGTCATCAGATAAAATCCATGAGCGTCTATCAAGTAGCTTTCACGTGTAAATCACCACGTCAGGACCTATGAACTAAGACACACACATGTTCCCTGACCTCAAGAAGCTAAACTTTAGTAGGGGAGGTAAAATTAAACATGGGTAAAGATTACACGAAGTTGGAACATGGCTGCATGTGACTTATCACATTAGTTACACAGACCCTCTCCATGACACACAGTCTTATCAATAATTGTTTATTGCCTTGTGTCCTCCCTATCGGGTTTCCCTGGTGGCTCAGTGGTAAAGAATCCTCCTGTTAACGCAGGAGACATGGGCTCAGTCCCTGCAGGGGGAGGATCCCCTGGAGTAGAACATGGCAACCCACCCCAGTATTCTTGCCTGGAGAATCCCATGGACAGAGGAGCCTGGTGGGCTGTAACCCATGGGGTCTCAAAGAGCTGGACATGACTGAGCGACTAAACAACAACCTTCCTTTCACTACAACGTAAGCTCAGAGAGCAGAAGAGTGTCTGCTGTTAAGCTCACCTTCCAGGGTCAAAGAGCGGGAAGGGTTTAGGACACATTCTTTGAGAGAGGAAATAAATCAATGAACGGATGCGGCCATTGGCTCGGGGCAGGATGGTGCGGAAGCACCAACAGCGAAAGGGTTTGCGAGCTGAGTCTTGAAGGCAGAGACACCCCCCAACTCCCGCCAGGGGGCTATCTTGTGGGGCCTCAGCCTGGGGGACCCGCTGACAGTTGGGACCCTGCAGCCTCCCTGGAGCCCAGGTCAGCGGGTGCCGGCGCTTCCCCTGCAGACGCCTCAGGCCAGGCTTCCAGGGTCAGCCCCGAAAGGGAAGTTACAGATGTAATGGGGGTATTACACGGAGAGGTGCCTGGTTAAACTCCAGCTGTCACTGGAGGCTGTGTTTGCAGGGCTTCAGGGGGAAGGGTTACAGGTCGGCTTGGTGCCAGGTGGAAAGCAGGGTCTTTGTCTTGAGCCGCTGGCTGGACGATGCCCCTCTCTGGACGTTCAGAGTGAGGAGGGCTGATCCCTGGGCCCGTGTTAGGATGGTGTCTGGTGTGCTGCCCACAGGAGCCCGGGTCAGCGCTCGTGGTCGCCAGGACACAGGCCTGCACACCGGGGAGTGGCCTGAAGTCTGTCCCGTGACATCATAGGGACCACAGCCCCGCCCCTTTGGGGTCAGAGCGCCAGCTGCCTGGCAGACGGTTGTGCCCAGGGACTTTGTTCAAGCCAGGTGGGCCGAGTGTCAGCCCCTCCCTTCCTGCCATGAGATGTAATTCTCAGAGACTCACTTTCGTCTGTGTGTGCCTGTTGGATAGCTACAAGGGTCAGAACCAGAAGAAGTGTGTTCCCTGGTGGTGCTCCAGGAATGACGGCCTGGCCGCGGCATGTGGCTGGAACTCCCGGATGGACTCCCGTGGCTCACCAGCGTTTATTCTGCACTTAGACGTTCCGGACGCCTGCCCGGGGCTGAGGCCACAAAATCAGCGGAGACGGTGTTTCCAACCTCAAAGTACTTTCTCACGTTGAGTTTAAAAATGTATAGACATGCACCTTCCGGACCTCCAGTGTCTGAATTTGCATCATCTACCACAATACAAGACAGGGGTGTGTTTTCCCAGGGTAGTTTTCCCTTCCATCTAGTTCTTTGGGAAACTGCAATGAAAGCTTAGCAGAGAATCATTTTGCTCAAGTCCTCTGACTTCTGCGTTGATGGCTCACTGGGGGGAGTGTCCTCTGCGGCAGCCACCCTTGGAGGCTCTTCCCCTTCTCTGACCTGTGACATTTGAGCTGTGGCTTTTCTGCCTCCTCCGGGGGGTGGGCAATGCTCGTAGGCAGGTGCCCAGGACCCTGGTGATCAGCTGGTACTCCAAGCTGTGTCCTTAGCCTTGCCCAGGCTCCTGGACTTTACATTTTTGCCCCTGAAATCTCTTCTGAGGCTCCTGATGCTGCTTCAATCCATTCTGAGTCTTGCCATGAGGACGGATCCTCCTAAGTGGTCTTGTTCATTTCGCACTCCTGCCAGGACCTTCAGGAGAGAATGGTGGGCCTGCCTTTCGAACAAACAGGCTCCCACCATTTCCGGACGTGCCACCCACTCACTCGCGCTTCCTTGGGGCCTCAGACACACAGAACCCACCCCAGCCTGCCTGTCTCTGCCTCGTCCGTGGCTTGGGGCTCCACTCACCCCTGCTTTCTGGACTCCTGTCCGGTGGGTGCCCTTCGAACACCTCCTGTTCTCTAAAGCCTGATTTTCCTGATGGGTGGCGTCTTGGTGTGTGTGTGTGTGTGTGTGTGAGTTATTTAGTCGTGTCTGACTCTTTGTGACCCCATGGACTGTAGCACGTCAGGCTCCTCTGTCCGTGGGATTCTCCAGGGAAGCATCCTGGAGTGGGTTGCCATTGCCTTCTTCAGGGGCCTCTTGGAGCGTGTGGTAAATGTGAGCCCTGGAGGTTTGCTTGGGGAACCCCAGTAAGAGCTGCTTTCATGCTGTATCAGGAGTGGCCTTCCGGCCAGAATCTCTCAGAGGCTCTGGAGTCTCCTGTGAGGGTGCTGGGAGGATCCGGAAGGAAGGCCTGGGACTCAGCTCGGCAGCCGCCAGAGGTGCTGACCATGACCTTGTGGAGGCGATGGGCCTGGACTTTCTCTTGGGGGCAGATGGGGCAATCAGGAGGCTGCGCGTTCGGTTCCTGGAGTGGCCCTGGAGGTCATGGCTGGGGGTGCCTTGGATCTTCTCAGGCATGTTCCCAAGGCCATGGTCTCCGTTTCATGTGAGTCGAGACTGCGGGTTTGAACCTGTGATTTCTCTACGTGCCCCGGTGATCGGATGAACCTGTGCTATAGACTTCTTTACGTTTGGCAAAACTACAGACTCAGGTGAGACCCACACACATGGTCACTTGGAGGGAGCTCGTCGGTGGGAAAGCACCTCTATGCAGCTCAGGGAGTAGTGGGGGGTTAGAGTAGAAGCTGCTGGGTGGCTGAGGGCTGAGTGGGGCGGGACCCGCAGGGTTTGCATGGATGAGCCCAGGGAGTGAGGCAGGTTCTAGACCAGGGGGTGCAGGCTGCAGCTGCTGGGAGGGGGCCTGCAGCACTCAGCGAGACCCGGGAGCTGAGGCTGGGACTGTGTATCCACCCGTGGACCTTCACGAGTGAGCAAGGAGTCACGCAAAACACACCTTGGGATACAGTTCTTGGAACAAATCCGTTGTGAGAGTGAAGTTCCACCGTGTTATCCTGTATCTCGTATTTTTCTCACTCAGAACAGAGGTTCACACCTGCCCAGGACGTGCAGCGTTGAGGTCACGGTGTCCCCGAGGGAAGGCCTGCCTCGAAGCAGTGTGGTCTGTATGTTACGATAGATCAGCCAGTGTGGTCTATATACATTAGATCAGACACTGTCTCATACCAGCTTGGAGCAAGGAAAACTGGTGGAGGCTTTCAAGAAAATTCACAGGGTAAAAGCCTAAAATTAGAAACTTTCCATTTATTATAACCTGCTGTGTTAATAGATAAAGACATCATTATAAAATTTAGGATAAAGCCATAATTCAGAAGTAAGATTATATTGTGTGTGTGTGTGTGTGTGTGCGTGCACTTAGTCATGTCCAACTCTTTGCAACCCCAGGGACTGTGGCTTCCCAGGCTCCTCTGTCCATGGGAGTCTCCAGGCAAGAATACTGGAGTGGGTTGCAATTTCCTCCTCCAGCGGACCATCCCGACCTAGGAATTGAACCCACATCTCCGGCACTGGCAGGCAGATTCTTAACCACTATGCCACTTGAAGTCCATTTATTAAGCATCGACTTTGTTCCAGGAAACTGATAAGTGTTTTACTTCATTATGACTGATTCTTTCCACAGCTCTGAGAGGTAATTTGTCCTCTTTCCAAAAGAGAGATCTGAGGCTTTGAGAGGCTGATTATCTTGCCCTGAAGTCAGAGGTGGAGCACGGACTCAAGCCCAGATCTTTCTGACTCCACACCTGCGTTCTTTCCACTTTGTGGTGGCCCGGTCCAGCCCTGGTGCCAGGGGGCACAGGTTAAGAAAGCGCTCTGACGTCTAGGGCTGACAGTGCCTTCCCACACGTGGGAGAAGCATCGAGTTTAGCTCAGATTTCATCTGTCTGGAGGCAGCTGCTGCTTCCCCACAAAGCCCCTCTTTCTAATCTCTTCGCCTCCAGACAAGCCTCCCACCCCACTGATGAGAACAGCCTTCACAGCTGCTGGAGTTGTCCTTCATCTGTGAACTCCAAGGTGGCTCCTCCTCCTCCACTGGCCTCCGTTGGGCATCCCCACGGCCCCTGGGAAGAGTGGGTACCAGCCCAGCGCTGGCTTCTGCAGTCTGGCCTCTGGTACCCAGACTCCATCTTCAGCCACGTGCCCTGGAGTCTTTCTTTGGGGCCTTCCCCCACACAGTGGTCTCTACATGGGCCGACCCGCCCTCATTCTGAAAAAACCCAAACTCATCCGTCAAGACTTGACTCGGGGGCCATCACCTCCACCTGGAAGCCTGCCCTGATCATCACCCCTGCCCCCTGTCCCCCAACCTCTGGCCTTGCAGGGTTTCTAGTATTTTATGTCCTGAGGTGTTGCCTTCTTTCCTGCTGACTTGCCCCCCCCGGCCCCCCTCCCAGCCCACTGATGCTGCCGGTGTTGGAGCAGGACAGGTTCAGGCTTCTTAGTTCCACGTTAGCAGATTCTTGACAGAGAGCAGGTGGATACCCAGTATACATTGGATGGATAAAGTAAGTGATCTCCTTGTGACTTTAGATAAGGGAAAGGCTTTTGTTGGGAAGATAAATTCACTCTAAAGGAATTCACTGCGAGCACGCGTTGATTTCTCAGCAAATATTTAATGAACACATTTTATGTGTTTATCATAAAGCGGCCTAGGATGCCGAGCAGGCTGTGCTTTTTGTGAAAGCTTGGAGGAAAGGGGTGTTTGCGGGGCTTTGTGAAAATTACTGTATCTGCAGTTTCTCGGTCAGAACCTGCCGCGTCCTGAGCACCCGATACACATTCAGAATGAACGTGAATGAAAGAATGAAGGGCTCTGCGGCTTGCGATGACTTTTCACATGTGTGGTCTTTTTATAATTCAGGCAAACCTCCCCAGACAAAATGCACATTGATGATTACAACCCTAACCTGGGAAAACTGAGACTGTCTGCGCCCAGGTGCGTCTGGACCAACCTGGCCTGCTCTCTGACCTCTGCACCCTCTGACCCCTGGTTGGGGAGCTAGGAGCGCATGGACACGGTTCCTTGTTCGCTCATCAGATTCTCCTGGGTCCCTCCAGCGAGCAAGCACCGATCTGACGGCTGAATCACAGAGAAGGGAGTGGGCCAGGGAGGCTGCCCCGGGGCGTGTGTGTCTCTCACCCCGTGGGTCTGCACGTGCTGCCTGTGCAGGCAGCCCTGGGTGCTGAGGGTGGAAGGTGCTCCTGGGGGCCGGGCTGCCTTGGGTGGGGTGTCCCCGTGCAGGGGGCAGAAGAAGCCAATGAGGATCAGCTTGGGCTGCGGCCCTGCGTGGCTGAGGCGCGGGCTGTGGACCCTGAGAGCTGATCATGCATGGCAGGGGGCCTCGGACGAGGTCTGTTTGGGGACACAGACGGAAACTGCCCCTAGAGGAGTCCCAGCTGGTGGGGAAGACGGATGCAACCTGAGAGATGTGCAGTGTTAGGGTGGGCACAGGAGGGGGCATCTGGCCCCAGTGCAGGGGACTGGGGGCAAGTTCCGGGAGGAGGGGTGAGCTCAGCCGCATCCGGGGGTGGCGGGAGGGAGGATTGGGCTTTTCATGTGAGGCCTGGGAGCACAGCTTGGGGGCAGGATGGAGCACGCTGGTGGGCTGGTGGGAGACCAGCTGGAGGCCGGGCAGGGGCCCGGGGCAGCACATGGCAGCGGCTCTGGGCCCGGGAGGCAGTGGGCAGGACTGGAGCGTGGACAGACCCCCGGTGAGCCCGTGAGGGCCTGGACTCGTATGTGCACGAGCACACGGGGAGGCCGTGCAGGGCTGGATCGTGGGCGACCCCCAGTGAGTCCATGAAGACCTGACTCGTACATGCACGAGCACACGGGGAGGCCGGGCAGCATTGGAACGCGGGCGGACCCCTGGTGAGTCCATGAAGGCTGGGTGAGTACGTGCACGAGCACACGGGGAGGCCGTCGGGGGCGCTCACAGCTCCCCGCGGGCCTGAGGCAGCTCCCCCAGCACGTCCTCCAACTGGAAGGGGGCCGGCTCTGACCCCCGACACCTTGGCTGTCGCTCCTCCAGGGCCAGGCTGCGCTCGGCGGCCACCCTCGAGGCAGGGCAGGGAGGTGAGGGCCCCATGGGAGGAGCGCGTCTGTGGCTTTGCCCGGCCCTGGGCACGCCCGGCTCACCCCAGGAGGCAGAACCGGCCTCATCACACCTGCCTCTCTCCCCCGGCTTCTGGTGCCCCAAGTTCTCCAAGCCGTGGTCCTGGTCCCCCTCCCCACCTTCTCCTGTTTTATTTTAGTGACCTGTCGAGACAACTCAGCAGAAGTTTGGTTCTTGAATCTCTGTACCTGTTGAATAAACATTGAGCCCAGGGGACGCCTTTGATCTCCCATCTCTGCCAGATGCTTCGACAGCCTTGATCTTCTGGGAACCTCCCCCACCCCCAGGGGAGGCCTGCTCCTCCCTCCTCACCCCGAGGACTCCCGTGCTGTTGCTGAGTCACATCCTACTTTGGAGCCTGGCTCAGGCCTCGTCTCGGTGTCAGGAGGGTGAGAGCCCTCAGGAGGATTTGCAGGGTCTCTGTCCCCTGTGTGGGTCTCTGGCAGTTGGGGTTCCCCACCACCCACCCCGAGTGCAAGGGTGTGATGGCCACCTCTCCAGTTCCAGAGCCGACCTTGGTCTCCATGGAGACACACATCCTGACCGAGTGCTCACCAAGGCTGCTCTGGGAAGTCTGACTTTCGTTTTCCCTTTCAAGGATTCTCTTTTCATAATCACTTTCAAAGCCCCTGAGGGGGAGACGTCAGCCAAAAGCTGTGAGTACAATTCCTCTTTAGCTGAGGGGACTTCCTGGAGCCACCTGACAGGTGCCCCGACTGCTGGCCCCACACTGGAGAGTAAATCACCCTTTGCAATCCAGTCAGATTTCAAAACAAGCTTGGGGTCGATGCTTCAGTACTGGCTCCTCCGGGGTTACGACAGAGAAGGGGCATCTCCCCCGAAGTGCTACCAGGACGGAACCCAGGTGCTGCTGGGGGAGGCAGACGCGTGTCCCCGCCTCCACCGCCCCTCTGTGGTGTCGGGATCAAGTTAGGGGTGACGTACAGACACTCCTGCCGTCGAGTCATGTTCAGCAATGAGCAGGGGGATAATGAGGGGTCTTCACGTTAGTAAAAGCCACACTTCAGAGGCCCTGCTCTCCTTTTCAGGGCAGAATTCATTTCCTGTAGAGCTGGGGTCTTTCAGGGGCCTGAGCTGAGTCTGGTGGTGGAGATGCTGATCCCTATACTGTCCAGAACTCTGAGTGGGTCTTGCGAGTCCCTTGCCTTCTCTGAGACTCCTTTTCTTTTCAGTTAAAGGAGTGACTTGTCCTAACGCATGCTCAGTCCGGGTCCTGTCTTCGCTGTCTCCGAGAGGGACCTGCTCATCTGGGTACAGAAGAGTGATGTCAAGCAGGTCAATGACCAACAGTCACCGCCTTCCCTCATGTTGTTCTGTTTTGGTCTAGTAACTTTAACCAGAGGGATGGCAAATTACTCACACTCATGATAGAAAATTAGGAAACAGAGGTCCAAATCCAAGCCTGAACCATCTCTCGCTTCTCCTCTGTAGCAGTCGGGGTTGTGAGGATGTGAAGGCGTGGTATTTATCTGTGGGCACGTGTGTTTGTGAGCACTTTTGCTTGTGATGAACCTGGCCTCCACTGCACCTCCCGCTCACCTGCACAGACAGACCCGTCCACCCTGTGAGCAGCGCCGGGCACTCGTCACTGCATGGGTCTCCCTGGACGGACCCTGTCACTTGGCTCCTCCTGCGTTCCCAGAGCGTCTCCACTACAAACGACGCTGGGAGGAAAGTGCTTGGAAGTAAACCTTTTTATACTTCTGTGATGGCTTATCTTCTTAAGATAAATTCCTAAGAGTGGAATTGCTGGGTCACAAAGGGAACTTACCATTGCAAGGCTTTGGCTACTTACTGACAAATTTCTGAAAGGTTTCACTCACGTCCATTTCCACTGGCATGATGTGAGACTGAACATTTCTTTACAGTCTCCCTCTTTGTGTTGTTTAGTCTCAGTCGTGTCCGACTCTTTTGTGACCCCAGGACTATGGCCTGACAGTCTCCTCTGGCCATGGGAGTCTCCAGGGAAGAGTACTGGAGTGGGCTGCCATTTCATCCTCCAGGGGATCTTCCCGACCCAGGGATCCAACCTGGGTCTCCTGCATTGGCAGGTAGATTCTTTACCACTGATGCCACCAGGGAAGCCTACAATCTCCCTAACTTAATTGTTATTAAAATAATTTTGGTGCATTTCAGGATGAAAGCATTGTACTATTGTAGTTTTGAATTGCATTTCTTTAATTTCAGTTTTGAATAACAATGCAGATGATGAAGGATATGAATTTCTCCTGACTACAGTCCATAAATTTTCATCTGTAGCCTTCAGTTCAGTTCAGTTCAGCCACTCAGTCATGTCCGACTCTTTGTGACCCCATGGACTGCAGCACGCCAGGCCTCCCTGTCCATCACCAACTCCCAGAGTTCACTCAAACTCATGTCCATTGAGTTGGTGATGCCATCCAACTATCTCAGCCTCTGTCGTCCCCTTCTCTTCCCACCTTCAATCTTTCCCAGCATCAGGGTCTTTTCAAATGAGTCAGTTCTTCATGTCAGGTGCCCAAAATATTGGAATTTCAGGTTCAGCATCAGTCCTTCCAATGAATATTTAGGACTTATTTCTTTTAGGATAGACTGGTTGGATCTCCTTGCAGTCCAAGGGACTCTTAAGAGTCTTCTCCAACACCACAGTTCAAAACCATCATTCTTTGGTGCTCAGATTTCTTTATAGTCCAACTCTCACACCCATAAATGACCACTGGAAAAACCATAGCCTTGACTAGACAGACCTTTGTTGGCAAAGTAATGTCTCTGCTTTTTACTATGCTGTCTAGGTTGGTCATGGCTTTCCTTCCAAGGAGCAAGCGTCTTTTAATTTCATGGCTGCAGTCACCATCTGCAGTGATTTTGAAGACCACCCCCCCAAAAAATCTCACTGTTTCTATTGTAGTTTTATCACCATTAATTACTAAGTTGTTTGTAGTAATAGTTTTGCTTTATTTCTTTAACTTAAAAATTATTTAGAATTTTTTCCAAATTCACCTTTTTTAAATTAAACAACTTCTTTCAGTTTTGTTGCACCGAAGTAGAGATCGCAGCCCGTATCACACTTCATCACTGTGAGTTTCATGTATGATGAAATCGTTATGATCCTCTGTGTTCCTTTTAATGCAATTTTCTCATATCCTTTATTGCTTATTACTCCTAGTCTTGTTTCCCTGCATTGTTTATATTTACTTGATGTCTCTTTGTTGATTTCTCGATTTTGAACTGTGCCCTGTCATTTTGGCTTAGGTGGATCTCTTCAGCATTGCAGTTGTGTATGGTTGCTTTTTAATTCTAAATGTCTTCATCATACTTGTGATTTCTGTTGTTTTTTTTAATGTTTTAATGATTGTTTTAGAGTTTTATTTTTGCAGTTTTATATACGCAATGCACTTTCATCCTGGAGAGATACCATGTTTTTTCAGAGCACATCAACATCACGAGTGTTTTTTTTTAAGTTTTTATTTTTTACAGCAAAAACATTTTGTACTGGGGTATAGCGGATTAACAATGTGACAGTTTCAGGTGAGCAGGGAAGGGACTCGCATACACATGTATCCTTTCTCCTCCAAGCCCTCCTCCCATTCCTAAGAAGACACACTCAGCGTTTTCGTTCTAATTAATCCTCCAGTCACTGACGCTGTCATTCCAGACCCTGACTATGGACAGTGCTGTTGGGCAACATGTCATTAATCCGTACTGTCCGTATTGTTTCTAGTTCTTTCTGACAATTGGTCCAATCTCACGCTTTACTTATCACATCGTTTACTCTCTTTTTAAATACTCTGTTCAACCATTCTTGTAGTTTTAAATTCTACTCTGATTTGATTGTTCTCAAAAGTTTCTTTCGTAACTCCTATAATTAATTTGCTTTTCGGGCCAGGTCTTTTTGTTAGCCTTGAATTTGAATATAACCTTTTGTAAGTAATAATCTTTGAAAGTTTTAAAATTATTCTCACGTATCATGTTTAACAGGGACCTGATTATTTTCATTTGTAGGGAATCTGTGACCTCATTGCTAATGTGGTCATTGCTAATGACCTTGCTAATATCTTTAAGACTGTTTATATGAGATTGACATATCGCTAAGATGTTTAATAATTCTTCCATAATATTCAGTGACCCTTCCTGAGGTTAATATTTGAGTCTCTCGGTTCGCCTGGGATGTCTTCAGCCTTGACCTGGTGCTTCCTGCTTACTCAGAATTCTAGACTGGGGCTCTGGGGCTTGTCTGCTCTTAGGTTCTGTCTCACAGTTCACATCTCCTCATCTTATCCTCCTTGTGGTTCTAGTTCACTGGCTTGGTTTTCTGAAGGTTTCTGTTGCCGCTTTTGCTTACATTTCAGTCTTTAGTTCAAGATGCTTGTTCTGTACATTCACACATTCTTTCCTGATTCCAGATCATGTGTCCAGGTCCAAGGGGACCAAACCGGAGAGCTTGAGCTCTGAGACCACAGTTTGGAGACAGTTGAGCATCGTGTGCTTCCGGGCAGGAGGCTCACTCTCTGTAAAGGCAGCAGGTGCATCAGGCTGCAGCCTGGGAAGTGGGGCTTCCAGGTGAGTCAGGCCGAAGACACAGGGGGTGGGCGTAACACTCAGGGTGGTGACGGAGGTGTATCTGCAAGGAGTGCCCAATCTCGCGGTGGGGGGTGGATCTTGGCAGGCCTCTCAGGACTGATCTGCAGGTGGGTCTGCAAGGATGGGGAGGGGTTGGCAGTACAGTGGATGGCGCTGTGGGCATCGGAGAGTGAGGGGGGAGCACAGGCCACTGCGTCATGTTCAGGAAAGAGAACGGTCTCCGGAGGCTCAGTGTAGGGTTGGCAGGGGGACGGGAGGTCAAGCCCGGCGGGGAGAAAGCTGCAGCCGGGGAGGGTGGGACGCGCACACCAGGAGTCGGGGCTCTGGCTCGTAGGTCACGGGAAGAGGCTGAAGAAAGTGAGAGATGAAGAGGACTGCCACGCTCGCATTTTCCAAACATGCGCGTGGTGCCGCATCGGGCAGGGCGAAACATGCGCGTGGTGCCGCATCGGGCAGGGCGAAGGTGCAGAGCGAGAGGCTGGGGTCCGCAGACGTCAAGGCGACGCTGTGTCCCGGCGAGAACTAGCGCGTGGTGCCACATCGGGCGAAGGTGGAGAGCGAGAGGCTGGGGTCCGCAGACGTCAAGGCGACGCTGTGTCCCGGCGAGAACTAGCTGGTGGGGCTGGGATTCCGAGAGGAGAGAAAGGCAGCAGCGACGTGCAAGGCGGGGCTGGCTCTTCTGTCTGCTGAGAGGCTTAGGTGTACCTTTAGGGACCTGGGCGTTCCTACCCACACTGCTGGCTTCCAGCCCTTCTCGCGTGTACACAGAAGCGGGTAGAATGCCTGACCCTTGGTAGAAACGAATAATTTGCATTTCTAGATTCTACTTAGAAAAGAGAGCGTGATTGACAAACACGAAGTTTTCCACATGCAGAGTTCGTTTTCTTGGTGTTACATGGCAGTCTCCATCAGAATGTGTTCACCACATAAAGTAAGGGTCATTTTTCAGCCAAAAGTCATTTCTTCATCATTTCTGTCGGAATGGGAATGCGGACCTTTGGAAGGTTTTCGTACATAATGGTGATGAGTCTGGGGTGAGTCCTCTGGACGTGCACAGAGGGGGCGTCAGGGCGATGAAGCTACGATCGTCTGCAGAGGAGGCAGTCTGCTCAGCGCCTCCCTTGTCTTCCCGGTCACTCCACGCTTCCTGTTGTGGAGGTCGAACCCTGGGGTGACCCTTGGCTGTCCCCTCACTCCCCACCTGGTCCATCAGGAAATCCTGCAGGCTCTGCCCTCACACTCGTCCGGAGCACTCTTCGCCCCCTGTTCTGGCTCTTGGCAGCTCTCCCCTGGTTTAATGCCACTGCCTCCTTAGAGATCCCCTGCTGCCCTTGAACCTGTAGTGCCCAGACAGGCCTGCTGTGAGCTCAGCCAGGGACGGGGACCTCCGCTCAACCCCTTTCCGTGGCTCCCACTCCACTTAGGGAGAAGCCTGCTGCTCTCCCATGGTCCCCTGCACTCAAAGTGGGACCCCCCCCACCACCACCATGGAGCCCTCCCTTGCACAGCCCAAACCTGGCCCTCACTGGGCGTGTTCACAGCTCAGGGGCTGTGCAGACTCATCTCTTGTTCCAGTGGCCCCTCTAGGCATCTTCGTGGGTCCCATGTTGTGGGGGAGCCTTCACTAGGCCCCGTATCCTGAGAGTGGTCCCCCCTTCCCAGAACTCTCTGTGACACGCCCATGTCACCGCTGTCTCTTTGCCCACCCAGTGTGCCTTAGCTATTATTGTTGTATCTGCTACTTCTACTCTTAGAATATTCTAAGTTACTTAAGAGCGGAGATCTTGCTCATCTTCTGATGCTTCTGTATCTTCAGTGCTTGTAAGTGTGCCTGGGATGCATGCAGGGTTGGGGGCCCGTTTCAGGCGGCGCAGAGCTCCCTGAGGTTCAGGAAGGGCTTGTCAGGTGGAGGGCCTCTCCTTCTGTTTCCCTCCCCCAGAGCGGGAGGGCTTGAAGGCACTGCTGGGGGGGCCAGACCCCAAGCCTGTGGGCCACGCAACTGCGCAGGTCCCTTCTTTCTGATTCTGGATTTGTTCAGATGTGAAATGGGGATGAGACAGCAGTTCTGCCTGAACGAGTGTGGGTTGCAGCTGACGTTCCCGAGCAAGCAGGGCCGTCCTGGGCAGAGCAGAGGCACCGGGTAGAGCCGTGGTTCCGCCTGTGTCCCCTCCAGCCAGCCTCTTCCAGGAGCTTCCAGGCCGCACAAGCTAACCCTGGCGAGGCGGGGTCTGCTGTGGAGTCGCCCTCCGTTTCTTCCTGGGGCATCTGCAGTTTTCCCTCCTGTGGCTGTGGGTGTGGCTGTGGCTGATTTGTGGGTGTGGCTGTGGCTGGTTTGTGGCCGTGGTTGTGAGCAGATGCCTTGCATCCTGGATCACCCTGGTGTTTCCGCGAAGGGCAGGCTGCACCTGGCTTCGTCTGCGGGGGCTCTGAACTGTGGCAAATGCTCTGATTAAATCACATTTTTCTTATCCACAATCAGGAAACAGGAAGTGCTTTGACACAGAACATCGCATCGATTATGATCAGCTTGGGGAGATTCTCTTTGAAAAGCATTTTCTGTCAGCCTGTGCGTCTGGCACTGCAGGTCAGCAGCAGAGGGGCCTCTCCCCACAGGCCACCCCACCCCAGGCCTCCTGCACACCGCACTGCCCCCCAGGCCTCACCCCTCACCCCCAGGCTCACCCCCTAGGTCCCACTGCTCAGCCCCAGGCCTCCCTATCCCCGGTCTCACCCCCCAGGCCCACTTCCCCCTCCTTTGTCTATTGAATGCTGTCCTTTTTGAGCTCTGCCCTGGGCTCTCTGCAGGGTCATAAACCCCAGCTTTGGCTTCGGAGGAGACTCGACAGAAGCTGGTGGTTTGGCTGCAGGCAGGCCGCATACACCCAATTTTAAAACTGAGTTCTCTCTTTTGGATTGCATTTATTTTTTCGCTCTTTAAAATGTCTCCTGCTCAGATGGTTTGTGAGTGAAGACCAGACCCTTGGAGACAGATGGTGACTGATGTTCAAACAGGAGACCCTGGGAGGGGGTCAGGACACTAAGCTGAAGCCGGGGTCAGGGGGGTCCCTGAGCGGGTGCCTGAGACTGGCTTTGAACCCTGGCTTCTCTGTAACCCTGGTTTCCAGGGTTGTCGCAGGGGTGGCCGGCGGTGCTGGGCGAGTGACCGACGTGCCGCGGGGGTGGCCGGCGGTGCTGGGCGAGTGACCGACGTGCTGCGGGGGTGGCCGGCGGTGCTGGGCGAGTGACCGGCGTGCCGCGGGGGTGGCGGCGGTGCTGGGCGAGTGACCGATGTGCCGTGGGGGTGGCCGGCAGTGCTGGGCGAGTGACCGGCGTGCCGCGGGGGTGGCCGGCGGTGCTGGGCGAGTGACCTATGTGCCGCGGGGGTGGCCGGCGGTGCTGGGCGAGTGACCGGCGTGCCGCGGGGGTGGCCGGCGGTGCTGGGCGAGTGACCGGCGTGCCGCGGGGGTGGCCGGCGGTGCTGGGCGAGTGACCTATGTGCCGCGGGGGTGGCCGGCGGTGCTGGGCGAGTGACCGGCGTGCCACCAGGCAACGCGGGGCCGAGGGCAGGCTCGGGGGGAGGAGCAAGTTTGCTGTGATGAGCTTCAATTCCTCGCTCCTCTACTCCTTCCAAACCACAGACCCCGGGTGGCGACACCTGGCTTTTTCTTTCCATGGGGTCCATTTGATGAGTGAAGTTTGCATGGCAAGCTTTCATTTCTTCTTAGATTCTATGCAATGAAAAAACCCCACATGACCCAGCTGTCTGTCAATAATAGAGTGGGTTACTGAAATAAAACGAAAGGCAGGTATGTTTACAGCTTCCACACTGGATTCCAAAGCTGTCTGCCTCCAGGCTTGGCACTAATGCGTCTCAGGTGCCCGAGTTGGAGCACGTCGTCTGCATCACAGGACACACAGCTCCCGACGGCGTCTCCAGCATCTTCCAGATGTTTATGCTGTGAACGGACTTTCATGACTTTTACTCTGTCTGAATTCTGACTTGCAGAACTGATTTCTATCATGACTGGCCTAAACTATGAAATCAGCATAAGTTTTCCTGAAAGCTCTGTTTGGGGTGCTTTCCCTTTCACTTCTCTTACAGATGCCTTCTCACAAAGATGTCCCACATCCCTGGGTTGCCAGGACAGGAGGACAAAGGGGACTTTCTAGAATCTGTGGTTGGGGCACATTGCAATGGTGGGGGTGGGTAGATCTTTTTAAACAAAAAGAGGAACTGACATCAGTTGATTTTCTTTCCCTGTTCTCATGCAGGAAATGGAGCACCTCCTGGTGTTAGACGCAAAGTCGGCCAATATTTTGAGTCCTTGCGTGAAGAACACAAGGGAGTTGCTGGCCTCGGCGGCTCGTCTGGTCAACATGTAAGCTTTCAGGGCATAAACGTTGCCTCCATGGTGAAGTTTGTTGGGGTTAGGGGCGGTGCTGACAAGGGCGGTCACGTCTCCCTGCTCACCTGTGAGCTCTGTTCACCCTGACCCACAGCGGCATACGGGCTGTGGCTGCTGGATCGAGTGGCTCCACGGCTCTCGGGGGTCAGATGGGGGCTCTCACAGCCCCCACCTCACGTCTGAGGCCAAGATGGTGACCACAGCAGGTGGCGTTTAAGTTCTCGTCTCTTCAACAACGACCAAAGGGTTGTAATGATTTGTGCCCCGGTGGGCATCGGCCCATGTTGCCTGTGGCTCTGTCAGAAAGTGATTGTGTGTGTGTGTGTGTGTGTGTGTGCATGTGTGCAGGGGCGGGGGGTTGGTGCCCATGCAACTGGAGAGGCCAGTTTTTGCGGACTAGAGGCCAGAATTTGCGGACTGACTAACGCACAGTGAGAATTCCTGTCTGGTTCCATGACTCAGAGCTGGGAGGAAGGACACAGAGGCATGAGGATTTCAGGACCTGGGACAGGGCAGCCTTGATATCAGGGGCCTCACTGGGTCCGCAGGGAGGAAGGGAGTGACAGGCAGAGGCCACAGGAACTCTTAACGGGTGCCTCTGATGGACGCGGTGGGGAGTGGCTTGTCTCAGAGTCAGGCTGACCTGGACGTAAACGGAACTCCTCAGCTTACTAAGCTGCAGCCTCTAGCAACTGCCCGCCCACCCAGGCCTCAGCTTCCGCCCGCTCTGAAGGGTGATGCTGGGGCTACGTGGAGGGCAGCTGTGAACGTGAAGATGAAGTCACATGTGTGCAGCGTCCCACGGGGTTCCTGGAGAAAGCAGGCTTTTAAAGCCTAGAAGCTATCTTATGCAACGCTTGCTATTACTAAAAGTTTTTCTTTTACAGTTACACATTCCTAGAATGCCTGGGAAATGGGAGCTAGTCCCCCAGAAGGAGCGTCCTAGTTACCTGGACGATTTATTGACAAGGTATCCATGCAGGAGCTTCAACCTGGGGTTCTCATATGCTTCCTGGGAGCCAGGCTTGAACTCTGCCCCTAGTGCCGCCTTGACGTTCTAAGTCCCAGTACTGAGAACGGGATTGAATTTGGAAATAGGGCTGTGGGGTCATGCTGTGGGAGGGTGGCCCGTAGCCTGAGCCCTGGTGTCCTTAGAGGAAAAGGGAGGTTTGGACACAGACATGCAGAGAGGGTGGACTGCGTTGAATGTGGGGAGGAGGGCCTGTGACGATGGAGGCAGAGCCTGATGTGGTGAACCGAAACCAGGGAGCGGATATGGGGAGCGGATACGGGGAGCGGATACGGGGAGGTGATACGGGGAGCGCATACGGGGAGCACATACGGGGAGCGGATATGGGGAGTGGATACGGGGGGCGGATACGGGGCTTGCCAGCCTCCAGCAGGAGCCCGAGACACACTGGGAGCAGACGGTCTGTCAGAGCTGTGATGGACGCACAGCCCTGTGATGTCCGCATTTCCAGCTCTGGACTCCAGGGTCGTGCTGTGGCCTCTGCTCTGGGGTCTGCTCTGGGGACACAGTTGTGTCTTACTGTGCTCTGCGGTCTGAGCTTTCCCTCCTGACCTTATAAAACATCAGCAGTTGGTGATTTGACACCCATTCCAATTCCTTCATTTACCTTGTAGCTTGCTTCATGGAAAGCTAGGGCTCCTACCACTGGACTCAGCTCAACCAGCGCTCAGTGGTCACACTTGGTGTGCTTAGCACTTCTAGAGGCAGCGGAAGAAATCAACGTGACGATGACCTAGGTCTTCCTGAAGCAAGGATTCAAGGTGTGTGGACACATTTCAGGCATATAACCGTGAACCTGCATGAACCCTGCTTGCTTTTTTTGTTTTTGTTCCTGAACAAAGTCTTATGAATTTTCCAAGTAAATTTTCTATTGCAGCAGCATTCCTAGGAAACCACTCACTGCGGCCAGCATGTCCTGCCACAGCCCAGCTCCATTCCTGTCCTTCTGTGAGCTCCCGTAGGGCGGGGCTGAAGCCTGGAAACTATGCCCGGCACTGGTTTGCTTGCTGGGCTCATCTTCACTAGGCCATCTTCACGTTGATTTCCTCCGCTGCCTCTAGAAGTGCTAAGCACACCGAAAGCCATCACTTAGTGCTGGTTGAGCTGAGTCCAGTGGTAGGAGCCCTAGCTTTCCATGAAGCAAGCTACAGGGTAAATGGAGGAATTGGAGTGGGTGTCAAATCACCAACTGCTGATGTTTTATAAGGTCAGGAGGGAAAGCTCAGACTGCAGAGCACAGTAAGTCTGCTTATGCTTCCCCCACGGAGAGCAGAGACAGAGGTGAGTCTGAGAGCTGCAGGCTCCCTCGGCCCCGGCAGGCGTGGCTCTGCACTTCTGGGACCCAGGCACCATCCCAGGGGAAAGAGGGCCTTCCTGGCACTGGTACCACCAGCTGGTTTCCTCAGCTCTTCCAAAATGCTGGCGAACAACCCCCCTTGTTAAACCTCTTGGGGTGAACTATACAGAGTGGCCTCTGAAGGTTTCTAAACTAATGGCCTCTAAACTAATACAACCGTCTAATGAGAGTCTCCTGTTCCCAAGGACGACTGTGCAACCTGGGGAGTCCTGTGGGGTTTGAAGCCAAATCACACCAGACACTCTAGCTCTGGGACTCAGGAAAAGGATGGAGTGTGTTGACTTGGGTTTTCTCTTCCGTAAAATGAGGCCATAGGCAGATAAAGTGTGTGTGTGTGTGTGTGTGTGTGTGGTTGAAGAAGATGACACACGTAACGTCACTCTACCGCACCCACAGGTAGAGATGGTCAACACTTCACCGTGTTTCCTCCTTTGAATCACACCTTTTGTCTACACGTCTGATCTCCAGCAGGCTTTTGAAGTCAGTCCTGGGGACTTTAAGCCACAGGATCAAGACTCCTTAAGCAAAAAGTTGGTTTTGTTTTCAAGAGGAACATCTAGGCTCCTGGGTGAGTCATTTTCTTAGTGACTGTTCAGAAAATTGAGCAGGGTGGGTCTTGGTCCACCCGTCACCTGAGAGTCCATGTGAAACAGCTGTAACGCTTTGTGAGGTTGTTAGGATGAGCGAGAAGCAGGCGTTTGTAAATCTGGAGTCACTTCACACTGCACAGGGCAGATGGTAGACACCCAGCCAGTGTGTTTGAATTCTTATTTGCTGTCGATGGATAGACGTACACAAAAGCAAGATGGGCAAAATGCTTCTGAAGAGAAAGGGGAAAAGGAGCGAACGGGGTGTCAATGGCTCTCATTGCCATAGACGCCCACAGCACTTCATAGTTTATAAAGTGATTTTTCCATTTCCTATTTCGTCATTGTGACAGGACTCTGGGTAGGTAAGAAAAGGAACCTCATGTCTTTATTTTTACTTTTCAATGAGAAAAGTGAAGCCCAGACTGATTGAATGATCTTCCTGTGGGCACACAGCTGCTGATACTGAAGTTAACCTGTGCTTAAGTGGCCGTACGCCGGGCACCCTGGAGGGCTTCATGTGCTCCGTGTCCTTTAACCATCAGATCGGTCTCAGGGCCTCTTTTAGTCATGTTCCCATTTGCAGAGGAGGGAACTTCTCTGGAGGCTAGGATGCTTTCTCAGGGAGACGCAGGAGCAGGTGGAGAAGCTCAGGCAGCCTGAGGACACAGCCCGGGCTTGTGGCCGTGGCTCTGTGCTTCGGGAGCGGGGTCATCAGCTGCTCACCGTGTTCGTGCACCAGGGCAGGCCTGTGCTGGCCACTCGTCTGTGTGGCTAAAGCTCAATCCCAGGACCCAGCCAAGGTGAAGAGTTTTCCCTTGAGTTATGTCTCATGAGAAGCTTCTCCACGTGTGCTGACGCTATGAAAATAGTTCAACCAGCAGTGACTACCTAGGAAACAGCAGAGGTGAAATGTCGTTACCTAGGAAACAGCAGAGGGTGAAATGTCGTTACCTAGGAAACAGCAGAGGGTGAAATGTCGTTACCTAGGAAACAGCAGAGGGTGAAATGGCGTTACCTAGGAAACAGCAGAGGGTGAAATGGCGTTACCTAGGAAACAGCAGAGGGTGAAATGGCGTTACCTAGGAAACAGCAGAGGGTGAAATGGCGTTACCTAGGAAACAGCAGAGGGTGAAATGGCGTTACCTAGGAAACAGCAGAGGGTGAAATGGCGTTACCTAGGAAACAGCAGAAATGAAATGTCGTTACCTAGGAAACAGCAGAGGGTGAAATGTCGTTCATGGCAGCAGCCGCGGCTGCAGGTGGGCAAAGAATTAACACGAGATGTCTGAGACCCTCGTAAAGAAAACTTATAAAATTTACTAGAAGACAGACATCACATAGGATGTGAAAGAAGGCAAGACATATACCATATTCATGGATGAGGCAACTTGGCATTGTGAAATGTTTCACCCCAGCTCAATACATCTACCCAAGCAGTGCTGTTCCAATAAAAACTCTAGTATAGTTGTTTTAAAGAATCAAACCATTTAAAATTTGTGAAGCAACAAATATCCAGAATAAACAAGACACTTTTGAAAAAGAAAAGAGAAAGGGGAATTAGGCTAATGTATATTAAGACACACTGGAAAGAAGTGATCAGGAAAATCCTGCTTCTGGAGAAAACTGACTTGTAGACAAGAGACAGAAAACAGATGTCAGAAACATGGTTAGAAATTTGGGGGCCTGGCAAATAACAGCACTTCACTGAGGAGAGGATGGGTGATCTGGTGCCCGGCAAGGAGGTGACACGCAGTCTACGGAGAGAAAAATCCTTGGATGCACAGCCTCAGACCAAGCTAAGGCCATCGCTGGAAGGACTGAAGACCCAGAGGGACAGGGGCAGCTGTAAAGGCCACTGAAGAAACGCGAGAGGGTCTCTGTATTCTCAAGTGAGGAGGGGGTTCTCTACCCGTGTGCTTTCTTCCAAAGCACCGCCCGTCACAGAGGGATGGATCCGCTGACCATATGGTGAGGAGCTGGGGGATGGCTCAGAAGACACCGTCAACATTTAAAGCCGACAAGGCATGGCCAGCTGGAGGAGGCGCAACGCTTCTTCAAAATTAAGAAGGAGAAAAGGAGGACAATCAAGAAAAATTTGCCAAGAAAATGAGTAGGCCATTCAGAAGAGGGGGAACCTGAATGCCTGGAAGACACAGCACATGGGCAACCAGAGAAATGCCGAGTTAAACAGCATTGCTCCTTCATCTCGTACTCATTGGACTTTCAAAATGGAAAAGCCTGATGAATCCAGCTGCTGGTAGAGGATGGACAAAAATGGGAATCCAGGTGATGGGGTGGGAGTGGCCTGGGTACCAGCTCTGACAACTGTCTGCAGGCACGGGGTGGTGTTTTAGCACACTCAGTGCAGCGTGAACAGGAGATGCCGGCACCCAAGGTGTGTGACCCAGAAGAGGGGTGAAGGTGGAGGAGACGTGGGGGGCTCTGCGTCGGCCGGGGCCGCATGCAGTCTGCAGCGGGGGCTGGACACGGAGCGCTTTGAGTGCACCGCAGGGCAAGCAGTGCGGAGGCTCAGCCCCATGACAGTCAGTCGGTTCAGACATAAACACGCAAGCTCTCCTGTGTGTTCCTGTTGGGCTGCACCCCGCAGGCTGCAAGCCCGGTGCTCACCCAGCTTTAAGACCGAAGAAAGAGCCTGGAGGCAGAGACAGAGACATCAGTGGTTTCACGGAAGGGGGAGCGTGTGTGTCTGAAGAAGCTCCTGGAGCAACACCCCACCTGGTGCAGTGGGTGGTGGACAGGACGTGTGGCAGCGTTTGCTCCCGGTGGGGAGAGGAGATTGCCAGGTGTGGCTCATCGGTTACCAGGGAAACCCGCAGAGGGGCATGCCCCTTACGACCTCTTTGATAAGAACATCACAGCTGGGGCCTGGGGTCAGTGTGCAGGAGGGTCAGTCACATGGCTAAGGTGTAGGTGAAGCAGGTCCTGGACAGCCGTTCTGAACGACCTGACCACACAGCTTATTCCAAGACAGAAGCAAACACGTGCGGTGGCTTCCTGGAGGTGGACTGGGGCAGGCAAAGGACTGGAGGGTGAACACAGGCGATGAGCCGGAAAAATGTGAAAACAGTGAAACAAAGGCAGGGTGTTTGGCACACTTCAGTGACGATTGCTCCGCACACTGGCTAGAAAAACTCCCGGAAAGTACTTAGAACAGCAAGAGACAAGTAGTGAGAGACGGATCACCGTGCCCGCGGCCGAGTATGGATTTGTGAGCAGGGGGGGTCCTGCTCCCTGTGGCTGATGCTGGCCAGACACGTGCTGGCTCTGAATCCAGCTCTGCTAGACACCAGCCTTTACTGTTTTCCCACTAACCAGACACGTTTGCTTGTGATGCAAAAGCAAGTGGAAGGACTCAGTCTGTGGTCCAGAGGCTGGCTGGTAGCCCTGAGCGAACCCGCACTGACCCGGGCTGGACCCTGATAGCTCTGGCCGCTGGACCAGAGGGGGCGTTGGTGGGTGTTCAGTGTCGCAGAAGCCAGGGGCTGGGGGACGGGAACAGAGTGAAGAGGGGTGGCTGGACATCTGATTCTGATGTTGGCTGTGTGGCGACCAGGAGCCAGGGCCGTGTCCAGCACGGAGCGGGAAAACAGCTTTGGTGTCATTGAGGGGGTCACTTTTCGGGGTAGAAGAGGGCCAGCCAGTGTGGGGGGGTCACACTGGGTGGGGAAGCAAGGGCTGCAGGGAGCCCACATTTGAGAGCAGCATACAGCATGCGGGGTCTGTGCCCTGCAGGGTTCAGGACGCGGGGGCCCGTATGTTGTTTGACTGCCATTATCCCACAATCAGAAGGACCTTTCTCATAAGGAAGCCCTGAGTGCTGGGAGTGAGGATGTGAAAAAAATGTGCTGTGCACACATCACGCCTCATAGGAGTGGAGACCCCCCTAGGAAATCTTGCTCACTTAGGGTGTTTCTAAAACAATTAAAAATCAGTGATTTCTGATAAATCCTCCAAGGAGTCACGGGTCCCACCGTTAGCGGTGGGAGGTGGAGGGTGAGGCTGGGGTGGGTGCTGGGACACCCGCAGACCTTGAACGCTGGTCAGCCACTGGGCGCTCTGGCCGGCGGTCACAGGGTCACACAGCGCTTATCATGGGGTTCGGCCTGCAAGGGGCTGCGTCGCCCCTGAGCCAGCTCCGGCCCCCGTCAGAGGGTGACTCTGCCAGCCCCCGACGGTGTCACTGTGCGAGCATCACCTGCGTTCAGAGACAGAGGTGAACAGCTCGGCTTTGGGGAGACCTCGTCCACAGAACCGGCTCACGTGGAATCCTGACCCAGTTCGCGTGGAGGCAGTCAGCGTCTACCTCCACAGGACAGACTCGCTTTGCACCGCTTTACTGGCAACAGTGCTCTTTGGTCCAGTGCCTGGTGCGTGCACGCTTGTAAAGAAGTGCCGTCAGTTCTATAGCCCTGGAATGACAGTGGAGCAGTTGAAATTGGCGGAATGGCTGCACTTCCGGGTGGTTGATAAACCCACTTACCTGTGCGCGGAACGGTGGGTTCCCTCTGACAGCCCGTGTGGATGGGAGGGGCTGGGCCCCCGAGCTTCGGAAGGCTGTGCCTCCAGGAGCGGGTGCCACGGGGGCACCTGGCCCGATGCGTCAAGGAGGAGCCGGGGCCCCTGGCATCGAGTATGCGTTTCTAGGACAGCGACCCCGTGGGAAACTCGGGACAGAGCCGTCCTGGCCGCCCCCGCCCTCTCCTCCCCACACCTAGATCTTTTTGCTGGAGACGGAGGGTGAGTGATTTTAACCCCGAACGTGCTGTCGCTTTGTGTTAAAGGTGAGAAGGGACCGTGCCTGACAGGTGAGTTGAAGATGAAAAGGACAGTTTCTTGATTTTCTGCAATCCCAGCCTTTCCGGCTGACGCAGCCTCGGCGAAGAGAACCTTCTGCCAAAGGAAACACTCGCTTCGGGCCGGACATGCTGTGCAACGTCTGCCCGTCCTGGCAGGAAGCCTCGGGAGGAGGACCCCCACTGCTCCCGGACAGGCTGATGGACAGCCCGCGCCGTGGGTCCCCTGGCCCGTGCCCGGCACAGACCCTTACGGGGGCTGGTGCGCCACACGGGGCCATAAATCTTCGCTGACTCGAGTGAAATGACGGGCCAGACCGGAGGGCTCTGATTCTCGGGTCCAGATGGCACGGGGGCCGCTTCCAGATAAGCTGGCGGGGCTGCAGAGAGTCCGTCAGGGACAGCTCTCGAAGGACGCAGGCATCTGCTGCCTGCGAACCAACCAGGGCAAAGGTCTGGCTGCCCAGACCCAGGGCCCGAGGGACCCACTGTGGACCCGGGTGTGGCTCGCTGTGCCTTCATCCACCCTGGGGCTACGGGCTTCAGGAGCCTGGCGATTGGAGGATTCAAGCTGGCCTGTGAGGAGCCGGGTGACGTGAGTGGTGCTGAGCTCAGGCCAGCCCCCAATCCTGCTCCCGGGAAGAAATAATTCTCACCAGGCCCAGGGGCCCAGTCTCCGCACGCTGGCTGTGGACAAAATTCCCCAGGGAAGGGCTTCCGGCCAGAGCGCTGCTTCCCAAGAGGACGCCCAGCTGGGCAGGGACATGCAAGGCAGGGGAAGGACCCTCCAGAGCGGGGGCCTCTAGGAAGTGAGATGGGCAGCCCTGGACTCGATCCATTTTCACGCCACCCCCATTAGCTGAGCATCTTGAGCAAGTCACACACATTATGGACTAGCTTTCCTCTCTGGTATTTGAAGGTTTTCGTGAGAAGCCAGTGAAAACAAAGTGTCCGTGAACAATGCCCTTAGTGAGATTCTAAGTACAAAGGGGTCCTAGGGCCCTCGCGTGAGGACCCGGCTCAGCGTGCTGCCTGCAGAGAACCTGCTGACCCTGAGCTCTGAGAGCCTGACCTTGAGAGGAGGTCTCCATCCTGAGGAGTGCGGTGTGCTCCTGGCTGGCTGCCTGGAGGCCCCGCCCTGGGGGTGGGCAGCCCCGGTCTGCAGGGCCTCCAGGCCCAGCACAATGCTAGGGGCCCTGGCTCCCCCGCGACACCAGGGTTCCCCGCAGTGGGGTCTGGCACCCTGCTCTGTGTGTTTTAGCTCTTCTCTGCACCCTCAAACCTCTGCACAGGCGCAGGTTCGTGTCCCACCCAGAGGGCCCGTGAGACGGATTTGTTTGGTGGGGACTCCCTGGGTTCATTTCTTCGTGCCCGGGAGCCCCCGCCGTCCTGCTGGGGACGCCCCTGGCCGCCTGAGGTTCCCAGCACCCTGGGCAGCATAAGGCGAGCAGCGGACACGTCCCCACCCCTGGAGGTGGCCCAATTGTCTCGTTGACTCTGAAAACCTGGGCGAGGGCCATCTGAACGTGCCACTTGTGCAAATAGATTCAAAGGATCATTCAAATGATTTAACACGGAAAGGGTCAGACTTCCCAGAGTCAGCTGTGTTTTTAATGTGCTGTCTGAGTGATTTCATTAGGTTGCAATGTTAAAGAGAAGGGTTCTCGATGCATAACTTATACAAATGTATGCAAATGCTATGCTCCCCTGCAAAGGCAGCCAGTGAGATCCCGGGAGAGTCCCGGGGACCCCGGGCTGCCTGGCGGCTCCAGGACCAAGGGCAGGGCGAGGTGGGGTGACTGTGGAGGTGGCGAGGGAAGGGGCGGCCAGGAACGCTCTTCCAGTTGCGCTAGCGGGGTCTCCAGCGGGGTGCGGGTGAGCCCAGGCTTCAGTCGCCACCCCCACCCCCTCCCCCAGCTGCGCCTCGAGCTGGTTTGCCGCAGTCCTGGTGTCTGGAATACTAATCAGCTCTCAACCTTTGAACTCCTTTTGGTAGAAAAAGAAGCAAATAACACAAAGACACCAATCCCATGCCCGGCAGACTGGAGCGAGGCCTTTCATTCCTCTTCAGGGATGGTGGCGGGGAGGCCGGCGGAGCCTGAGTGGCCCTGTGTCCTCAGGGCTGCAACCCCCCGACCTCGCTGACCCCTCGGCCACACCCGCCTCGGGGACTCTGTCCCGAGATGCTGCGGCTCCAGCAGGTCAGGCCACTGCTGAGGAAAGCTGAGCCTTTATTTCAGTTTCTAAGGTCCTATTGCAAAGAGCTCAGGCTGTGTGTTTGTCCAGGATTTAAGTTTGAGGAAAGCCTCCCTTGCAGGGCAGAACACTTTTCTGATCCTCCCCCCGCCGCCTCCAGGGCGAGGTGGTAAAAGGAGAGGAGGTGATGTGAGACTCTGTATTAGTCGCTCAGTCGTGTCCGACTCTTTGCGACCTCGTGGACTGTAGCCCACCAGGCTCCTCTTTGCATGGGATTCTCCTGGCAAAAAGACTGGAGTGGGTTGCCACGCCCTCCTCCAGGGGATCTTCCTGACCCAGGGATAGAACCCAGGCCTCCTGCATTGCAGGCAGATTCTTTACTATGTGAGCCACCAGTAAGACTCTGAAGAAGAGAAGAAGAAGCAAAGTTGCTCAGTCGTGTCCAACTCTCTGCAACCCCATGGACTGTAGCCCACCAGGCTCCTCTTTGCATGGAATTTTCCAGGCAAGAGTACTGGAGTGGGTGGCCATTTCCTTCTCCAGGGGATCTTCCCGGACATAGGGATCGAACCCGGGTCTCCTGCATTACAGGCAGATGCTGTACTGTCTGAGCCACCAGAGAAGCCAAGTCTTCAGGGAAGGCTCTGAAGGAAGCACACATCCCCGTCCCCCAGCCCCTGGCAGGCGGAGACCTTGGCCCTCGAGCTCCTGCATTAGCTGACCGAGCTCAATGGGGTGAACAGCTGCAGGCGCCCAGCCCAGGCCTGTGTGTTCAGACTCCCTGGGGGCCCACCCGGTCTCCCCACTAAGCCCCCCACTAGTCAGGAGGCGGCTGGTGTCTCCCCTCTCCCACCACTGTCCCCTGGTACTTGCCCGGCCCTGGGTGCAGCCCGCGTGCCTGGACCCACCTGCCCCTCCCTCTGCCCAGGGCTCACCTCTGCCCTCAAACCACCCTGCTGGCTGGACCTGCAGTGACTCCCCGCTGATAAAGGCGGGCCTCAGTCCCGGCCGGGCACTGGCCTCCCACCTTTGCTCGCATGTCCTTTGCCCCGAGGCCCTTCTCTTGCCTCCCCTGGGCCCGAGGCTGGAATCTGGGGGCAGCCCCTGTGGGCTGGAATCTGGACACATCCCCTGTGGGCTGGAATCGGGCTCTTCTGCGAGCAGGGCCTGGAGTCCCCGCTCCATGGAGCTGTCGCTGGGACCCTGGTGTCAAGTTTAGTTCAAACATGGATGCTTCTGGGATGAGGGTTTCCTGATTGTTTTCCCATTTCCTGCCTGTCTCCTCTGCTTGTAATATTGGGGCCTGTAGAGCTCATCCATTCTGCAGGTGCTCACTGAGGGAGACCCTTGTAGGTCCAGAGATGGTTCTAGGCACTAAGAGAAGAGGGACACAACACACACACTCACACACACACATTCACACACACACACATTCACACACACACATTCATTCACACACACTCACACATTCACACACACATACATACTCATTCACACAGACACACACACATTCACACAAACACACATTCATACACTCATTCACACACACACTCATTCACACACACACATTCACACACACACACATTCACACACATTCATTCACACAGACACACACATTCAGACACACACATTCATTCACACACACTCACACATTCACACACACATACATACTCATTCACACAGACACACACACATTCACACAAACACACATTCACACACATTCATTCACACACACTCACATTCACACACACATACATACTCATTCACACAGACACACACACATTCACACAAACACACATTCACACACTCATTCACACACACACTCATTCACACACAGACACACACTCATTCACACACAGACATACACACTCATTCACACATACATATACTCACACTCATTCACACACATTCACACATGCACACACACTCATTCATAGACACATGCACACACTCATTCATAGACACATACATACATACTCATTCACACACATTCACCCATACACACACACTCATTCACAGGTATACACATTCACAGACACCCACACATTCAGACACACACACTCGTTCACACACACACACATACTCACACTCATTCACACATGCACACACATACTCATTCACACACATTCACACAGACATAGACACACACACTCATTCACAGAGACACACACTCATTCACACAGGCACACTGTCACACACACACGTCACTGCCCTCATGGCTCCCAGCTTGCACTGGAGGAAGACATAAGATAAAATAAGTAAACCTCACACCGCATTGTTGGTGACGTGTTAAGGAGAGACTCCTCGGGGACGGGGTGGGGAGTGTGCTTACACGGGCTTCACATCTGCACGAAGCCCTGGAAGAGCAGACGGGTGAGTCACGTGGACGGACGCCCAGGGAAAGGGCTCGCTGTGAGTGCAGAGGCCTGAGGGTGGGGGCATGCTTGGCACGTGTGCGGGAACTGGAAGCCTGCAGAGCGGAGGTGAGAGGTGAGGTCAGGAGAGGGACGTGGAGGCCACAGGGTCTCCCAGGACACTTAGGACTGAGGGGAGCCTCTTCTGAGCAGAGGGGAGACTCGGTGTGACCTGTGTGGTCTGATCCATTGTCTTAGACGCTCAGTGAGAATGGAATCTTGGGCCCCATGTCATAATCAGATGCCAGGCCCCTGGCAGGCTTCCTGCAGGTGGTGGTGAAGGGACCCAGCTTAGCGGGGCCAGTGGGCACCTGTGGTCTGAGTGGACAGCAGAGGGGAGAGATGAGCATGGAGAAGGTGGCACCCCGACACTCAGGCAGGGAGCCATGCCTGTGCCAGGCCACCCACAAGAACCGCAGGGCCTGCCCTCACTGCGAGGTGCCGGGTCCCCCCCACTCCAACCCGAGAGATGGAGGAGGACGGAGGGGTGGAGGCAGAGGAGGACGCGCCCCTCACTTGGGTTGGGAGCGGCCTCTGGGTCACTGCGCTTCCTCCTGAGCCGCACTCAAGAAGAGTCAGGTCCCTGAGTAGAGTGCCCTCAGCGTCTAGGTGACTCTCATTCCCGAGGGGTCCTGGGAGGGGTCCATGACCCTGGTTTAGCTCCCTCTCCCTGCTGGTGGTCCTATGCTGTGGGCAGGGGGCTAAGAGCTCTTCTTGGCTCTGTTCCCCAGCTGGGCACCTGCCTGGCTCTGGGCAGCAGTCTGCTGTGTCGCCCCGGTTCCTAGCCCTCCGCTGCGGGGAGGGGAGGGTCACAGAGATGCATGCCGGGGAAGAGGCTCCATCCCTCCGCCGCATGTGGGGCTGAGGTCATCGCGAGCCCTCGGGGTCTGGGCAGACAAAATCAGAACCCAAACGGCTGATGCTACTGAAGCACAGCTTGGGCGGGGGGGGAGTTCACTCTGCAAATGCGCGCTGGGCCCTTACCCGGCGGGGCGCCTGTCTCCTGCCAGCTTCTCTTGCTCGTCCACGTGGGCAGGCGATGGGAATGGTAACGGGGCGGGCGGGTCTCGCACACCCCCGGCTCTTCCTCTCCAGGAGGCAGCTGGCGCGCCTCCTGCTTACTGACCATGGCCGTGGGCTGACCCGCCCGGGTGGGAGATGCAAGCTGTCCACACCAGGACTGCTTTCCTTAAGGGGTAAAGCCGTGCTCCTTGGAGAGAAAGACGTAGGAACTTACAGAGAAAGGGAAGGAAGGGTGAGGCCGCCTGACAGGCTGGCCAGAGAAGCCGTGCTCACGCGCTGCTGCAGGTGTTAAATTTCACGTCACTTTCTGGTCATCTAATCAGTGCACCTTCATCAGAACACTCAGTTATCCCAGAAACATATTAAAAACAGGTAAAAAAAACCCTGGGCATCCTTAACTACCCGCACAGTGATAAGCCCTCTTCCCATCTCCCATAGTTTGTTCAAGTTTTCTTCGAAGGGACTTTGGTCCACTTTCAGGCTTCACACTTAAGCATTAGCTCCTCTGCAAGAAATTAAAGACTTTGAAAAGTCACGTATTTAATGGTGGTGCTGTATGACGTCCAGTTACATCCGGACGATGACTTAGCTTAGATCTTCCCTGTTGCTGGCTGTCTGTCTCCACCTCCAGGGGCAGACTCGGGTCTGGCATCTGATGACACAAACGGCTGATTGTATCAGCCTCGCCCCAGCAGACCCCAGAGTCGTCCATGCTCCCTTCTCCTTGAAGTCCCTCCCACCAGAGGAGGGACCATTTCAGAAGGGGCAGCTGTCCACTGGGCCCGAGCCTGCAATCCTGATGTCGCCTCTGCTGGATTGCTGTCCTCTGAAATTGACCGCATCCCCAAGGGATTACAGGACCTGCCTGTGATCATGTTCAGGGTGGGGTTCGGATGTCAAGAGAGCAGGCCTCTAAGAAACTGGCGTAGAAGATAAAGTGCTTTTCTGTTTGCAAAACAGAATCCTTGTGCTTCAGAAGCGGGGTTACACCAGACAGCATTGTGAGGAAAACTCGGTCTGCGTCTCATGTTCTCACCTTTGATCAAAGAATCTGAATGTTTTAGAATCTCTTGATAAGTACAAGGACATCGCTTTCCAGAAGGTGGTAAAAAAAATGTAGATCTTCTAGAAGTATCTAAGAGAGCGTGGGAGAAATTTTGTTTCCATGAATACTTATTAACCTGCGTACTAAGTCGCTTCAGTCGTGTCCAACTCTTTGCTACCCCAGGGACTGTAGCCCTCCAGGCTCCTCTGTCCATGGGATTCTCCAGGCAAGAAGAATGCAGTGGGTTGCCATGCCCTCCTCCAGGGGATCTTCCTGACCCAGGGACGGAATCTATTTCTCTTAAGTCTGCTGCCGGGCAGGCAGGCTCTTTACCACTAGCATCACCTGGGACGATCATCTACTGAAATGTGTATTTTTTGTCTTAGTGCCATTTAACAATGGACTGTTCTGTGTGTCGTGATTAAGCACGTGGGTCTCCCATTCATTCATCATGGGCACGTTTCCACGATTGGTGGCAGAGGAGCCAGGGCACTCAGCAGCAGGGCGAGGTCCTGGGGCCGGCACCACGAGCTGACATGGCACGGGCTTCAGGTCGGACCCGAGGGGAGGCCGCTGCAGGCCGCGTCCCTGCACCCGGTCAATGGAGGTCCTGGCTCCACGCCCTCCTGGTGACCTGGGAGGAACACGCCCTGCGGGAGTTGAGGCCCCCAGAGGCACCTTGGATGGCGTCCCCCCGACAAAGGTGAGGGGCTGGGGAGGACCCCCCAGGGCTGTGCCTGGTGTCCCTTGCCCAACCCCATGCCACCCTCACACTTAGAGTCACGGGCGTGGCAGAGCGCCAGGAAGCCTGCCCACCGGCTGATGATCCTGGAAAGCGCAGGAGAGAAGTGTGAACATGGGCAATCCTGTCTAGTACAAGACACCCTCTGGGTCCCCTGCAGGCTGGGCTCTGTCCACATGGGCAGGGGTGGTGAGAACACTCGGAGGACTGACATCAGGGGACAGACGCCCTCTGGGGTCCTGGCAGGAAGGGCTCACACACAGGGTCGTGGTACTCATAGGCCTGTTAGCTTCTGCAGGGTGAGGCCAGGAAGGCCCCCCAGCTCTCAGGACCCCCAGACATGTGTGAATTAATGCAGGGTTTTAGGAGATCAAGGGAAGCTCCTGCAATGCAGGAGACCCCGGTTCGATTCCTGGGTGGGGAAGATCCGCTGGAGAAGGGATAGGCTACCCACTCCAGTATTCTTGCCCTTCCCTTGTGACTCATCTGGTAAAGAATCAGCCTGCAATGCAGGAGACCTGGGTTCAATCCCTGGTTTGAGAAGATCCCCTGGAGAAGGGAAAGGCTACCCACTCCAGTATTCTGGCATGGAGACTTCCATGGACTGTACAGTCCATGGGGTCACAAAGAGTCGGACATGACCAAGTGACTCTCACTTCACTGAGATCAGGAGGCTGTAGGACCCACAGGGAAGCCGCCATCGGTACCGGGTTGGCCAGGGCCCTGGGTGGTGTCCAGAAGCCACTAGAAAATCCCAACCTCTGTCCGCAGACATGGTAATACGTGCCCGTCCACTGCAGCTTCTGGAGAAAATGCTGCCTTCCCTTTACCGTCTCCTGAATTCCACCTGAGGCCTCTCGCTGGGAGTCTGGGACGATGTGAGGCTCGTGTGCTATCACTGGACAGTCGGCAGCATGGTTCTGGGCCCGGGAACTGCTTCCGGTCTAACGTGGCTGCAAAGAGGGGCGGGTGCTTGGAGGCACCAGCCCAGGAGGGCCCGGCCCGACCCCGGAGTGCCCTGTAGCGCCAGGGTGGCACTGTGGGCTCTGGGCTCCCGGCAGAGGTCCCTGGGGGCAGACGGTGGAGGTCGGGCTTGGGGTTTTCCGAGGCTCTCTCTGCTCTCAGTGGGAGAGCTGGCTTCACGTGGGAACCAGCAGTTCTGACAAAGGTGATGCCTTGGACGGTGGGGTGGAGAACGGGTACATTTAACTCACATTTTGGGTGTGACTCGCCAGGACGCAGCCATGCTGAGTGGACTGGTGAGGGCAGGGTGAAGAAAGGAGGCTGACGGGGACGGCTGGGGCTGTGGCTTGGATGAGTTGGCAGCGGTACCACCAGTTTCGAGGGTGGGGAGAAAACAGAGAGAGTTAGGTGTGGGGCCTGTGGGTCTCCAGGTGTCTGTGGGCGTCCAGGTGACTTGGCAGGTGAGCCTGGCAGCCCATCCCACGTTCAGGGAGGGGGCCTGGCTCCAGCTCAGGTTGTCTTCTGGGTTTGCAGACAAGGAGCTGAGAACCAGGAGGCGAGGAGGTCAGTCAGCGAGAGCCTGGTGGACAGACACGCCTGGCTCAGGATTCCCGGAGCAGCTGGGCTTAGAGAGGAGGTGACTTTCTCTCCACCAGAATTTTGTAGGGATTGCCAGCTCTTCCCAGCTGGACAGTTTGCCTGCACGGTGGGTGCTCCGTCCCCCACGGGCCCATGAGGATGGCTTCTGTTTTATAGATGAGGAGACAGGAGTCCAGACACTTTGGGCTGGAAGCCAGAGAAAAGTCGGGGGGCTGAACCTCCCACTCCCCCGCCGCCTCCTCTTCTTCTCCTCTTCCTTCTCTAACATGCCAAAGCCGCCGCCCACAGTTCAGGTTTAAAGTGGCCAAGTGTTACATGCTGCCTCCCCAGATTTTTGTGCAACTGTTTCACAAAATAGAATAACACAGGAATTGTTTTCCACTTATTCGAGATAAAGGCACCACATGCAGCGCTTTACTGATATTCAGCGCGGTGGAAACTGGATGTGCCAATAGGTCACGCAGCAATATTGGCAGTAGCATGAATGTAAGCTCCGACTCAATGGACGTGAGTTTGAGCAAGCTCCGGGACTTGGTGATGGACAGGGAGGCCTGGCATGCTGCAGTCCATGGGGTCGCAAAGAGTCGGACACGATTGAGTGACTGAACTGACTGAACTGACTGAACTGAAGGTCCAAATAACTGGAAATGCGCTTTTTCATGTGAAAGTGGAAGATGCTGAGAACTGTCAAGGCTGGGTCTGCACACAGAGGGGGAAGCACGTGGATTTCTCAAGTTCTTGCAGTTTTCAAAGCTGTGAGGCGGCTGTGGTTTGGAGAACATGGTGATGTGTTCGCAGCAAAGATGAGCATCAAACATGAGTCCAAGGGTCTCAGGGTCCAGCCCCACCTCCAGCCCTGGTGTCAGTCGTCCCCTTTCAGCCTGTCTTAAACTGCTTAAGTTGCTCCTTAGCTGAAATCCCATCAACCTCTTAGGAATGTTGGACAAAATAATATCACAGAATCTGCCATGTGGCCAGCTCATTGGATGGAGGCGTAAGAGTGTAACCTGCAAAAGGCGGCTGCCGCTTCACTGGGTCCCAGAAGCTGTACATGGGGCTGGCGCCGAGAAGGAGGTGGACGCTGTGATTGTCTCTCAGTGGTTCACGCAATGTGGGGACCAGGAAGTGTGCGCCGAGCCTGTGTCCCCCCCAAGGTACCCGGGATGAGCTGGAGGGAGGCTGGCAGGAGCGTTTTTTCCGAGTCAGGAGTGTGCTCAGCTGCTGTTCCAGCAGCGCTGAGGTCACTCCTGAGCCTAGGACTTGCTTGTGGCCGCAAGAGTGTCCAGTGAGGGCTCAGGACGGTCAGCCACCAAAGCCCGTCTCCTTCTATGCTTTGTTTACCTGGCGGCCTTCCCCAGGCCTCCACCCCACCCTCCCCACCCCCGGCTGTCCACACATGAGCCCAAGGGCGGAGGGACTACGTCCACCCGTGCCTGCCCCAGTCCTTGTGGGCAGAGTGTTTCCCTGGGGAACCTGCTTTTCTACTCCCTTCTGCAAAACTTGCTCCTTTGCAAACGCCTGTTCCCACATCTAGTTTAAATAACGTACTTTTTAACATGCCTTCTTTTACAAAGGTTTCCTTTTCCCTTTACTTTTTATTAATGATGTGGTCTCAGTTTACATTTAATTCATGTATTTCTCAATTTATTCAGTGTTTCACTGACTAAATGTTTTGGGGTCCTCTTAGGTGTGACATGCAGGGAACCCCACAGCGGCCCAGCCCGTGGCCTCTGGCCATCATGTGACTGGGAAGACCCCCAATACAGAGAGGGTGCGATGACATAGGGCAGGTGCGGTGCTGACACCTGGGAGGCTCTGGGCGCCGGGAGGGCTGGGTGGGAGCGAGCGCGGTGGAAACTGAGGAGGCAGAGCATCGGAACAAGAAAGAGAAGACGGGGGGCTGCCCGGCCGCCAGGCGGGACCAGAGAGCAAGTCCTCTGTGTCCAGAAAGGGGGGCGGAAACTGTGAGGCTTGTGGAGCGTTCCCTCTGCTGTGCAACTGGGGCTTGTACACGTGTGTTCACGTGTATGTGCATGCACGTCTGGGTGCACGTGTGTGTCTACATGTGTGTCTGTGTACATGTGTGTCTCTGTGTGTGTGCATGTGTCTCTGTGTGTGTGTGTATCTGTGTGTGTGTGTCTGTATCAGTGCATGGGTGTGTGTATGTGTGCCTGTGTCTATGTGTGTGTACATGTGTCCATATCTGTGCATGGTGTCTGTGTGTGTGTGTGCGTGTGTCCTTATCTATGCATGGGTATCTGTGTGTATGTGTGTCTGTGTCTGTCTGTGTACATGTGTCTGTATCTGTGTATATCTGTGTGTGTATGTGTGTGTCTGTGTGTCTGTGCATGGTGTCTGTGTCTGTCTGTGGGTATGTATGTGTCTGTGTCTGTGTGTGTGTGTCTGTCTGTGTCTGTGTCTGTGCGTGTGTGTCTGTGTGTCTGCGTGTGTCTGTCTGAGGGTGTGTATGTGTGTGTGTCTGTGTGCGTGTGTGTCTATGAGTCTGTGTGTGTGTCTGTCTATGTGTGGGTCTGTGTCTATGTGTGGGTCTGTGTCTGTGTACATGTGTCTGTATCTGTGTATATCTGTATGTGTATGTGTGTGTCTGTGCATCTGTGCGCATGTGTGTCTATGTGTCTGTGTGTCTGTGTCTGTCTGTGGGTGTGTGTGCACGTGTGTCTGTGTCGTGTGTGGGTGTCTGTGTGTGTGTGTGACTGTGTGCGTGTATCTGAGCAAGTGTGTCTGTGCGGCCCCTTTCAATGTCCCTGCCCCAGCTGCTGGCGGCCGCTGGCCCTCACAGAAGCAGCATGCTGTCACCAGCAGCGGCCTGGCTCTCTGACCTGCTGGCCCCGCGGGCACGGTGCGCTGACAGGAGGGGCCTCCCGGGCTGCAGGGTGGCAGGGGGCGCGGGGCAGGTGTGGGGCGCGGGGCCCAGGCTCGTCCTGGACGTCACAGCTGAGCCAGAGGTGCCCTGCACATCCTCCCCAAGGACACGCACTGTGCGGTTCGGGCTGTGCCCAAGGCGCGCCCCCACGCGGGGCCCCCTCTCCAGCCCCCGGCCCCCAACCCTCCTGGACGTTCCTCCCCATCCCAAGCCCCCTTCAGCTCCCCGCTGGCCCCCCAGGACCCCCACCCTCCTGGGCGCTCCTCACCCACCCCGAGACCCCCCTCCAGCTCCCTGCTGCCCCCCCGGCCCCCCAGGGCTCCTACTCTCCTGGGCACTCCTCCCCACCCCAGGCCCCCCTCCAGCTCTCCCCCGGCCCCCCAGGACCCCCACCCTCCTGGGCGCTCCTCCCCACCCCAGAGCCCAGACTCCAGCCCCCGGCCCCCCAGGACCCCCACCCTCCTGGGTGCTCCCCCCACCCCAGGCTCCCCCTTCAGCTCCCCGCTACCCCGCTCGCCCAGCTCCCACTCAAAGCAGCAAGCATGCAGTGCTCCATATCCACGTGTGACCACAGACCCTTTCCTCTGTCCTCCCGGGCCGCCCCTGCCCCCCACCCCGTTTCCCACCAGCTCTGAGCCCTGGGCTCATGGGAGGCAGAAGAGAGGATGAGACGGCCGCTCCTGCAGTGGGGGATGTGGTGGGGGGGACTCCAGGTGCCAATGCTTCAGAGGGGCCAGAGGACCCCAGATCTGGCTCCTCTAACCACGGGCCGTGTCGGGAGGCATGTGTGAGCATAGGGCTGTGGTGTGCAGAGGGGCACGTGTGTGAGCACACGGCTGTGCCTCTGTGACTGCTGGGAGTGTGTGTGGTGCGTGTGGCATGTGTGTTCCCCCGTGGGCCTGGTGTGGCCCGGCGTGTGTACTGTGTGTGGTCAGGCGGTTGTGCCCAGGGCTTGTCCTCTAGAAGGCACGGCGTTCCTGGGGGTCGAATGACCCTGTCAGACGCTTCGGGCGGCAGGGGCTCCGTCGGCTCCTGCATGGCTGGGGCCCCCAGCCCGCTCTGTTCCTGGTCCAGGGCCAGCGGGTGGCTGGAATTCCCGAACGCGCCCTGGGGGGCTGGGACGCCGTCTCACCGGCTCCACTGCAGGTCCTGGGTGCCGGTCGAGCAGTGGGCTGCTGGTGGGGTCAGGGGTCGGCCTGGAGTGTGTCCAGGGATGCTCCCTGTGTTCTCAGGACGCCCCTTAAACCGGCCCCAGTCCTGCTTTGGAGGACAAGAAAGGCTCGGGGGGCAGTGTGACCCGTGCCCCTGGAGGAAACGCCCTTGGGTGGAAACAGCCCAGAGCCTGCCTTCCCTGCCCTCTCTTGACTCTCACTTTGGTTTTATCAGCAGCCGCTGAGCCCCTGGGGTGGCGCTGTGTTCCCTCCGCCTGAACCCTTGGGGCTCACACGGCCCTGAGGACCCTGCTTCCCGGCCGAGTTCCGCTTGTCACTGGACCTGTTTGGGAATGAAGGCAGCCATTTGGCAGCATCACCCGTTCCTTCTAACTCGAGGTTCCTGCCGTAGGGCGTGGCGGGACACGGGAGTCACGGAGCCTCCTCTCGTGGAGGAGCCAGTCCTCAGGGCAGGACCACCTGCCTGATGGCCAGGAGAGACCACCTGGGCTCAGACCCCTCCCAGCTGTGAGAAGCTGGGCTCTCCCCACACCTCGGTGGCCTCCTCGGGGCCTGATGATAACCTGTAAGGGGTGAGAGGTCAGCGAGGCCCCCGCGCTTTCCGAGAGCCGGCAGGCCCTCATGTCTCTGGAGCGGCTGCGGAGAACACGCATGTATGGCTGAAGTGTTGGGGCAGGGGTGGGGGGCTACGGAGGGGAAGGGGTGCCGGCCGTGGGTCCCACCCTACCCTCTGGGGGAGGCGCCAAACCCTGAACCCCGCACCCACCCCGGGCCTGGCTGGCCACCCTCCCTGGTGTTCACAAGACGTGTTTTGAATCAAAACACCTTCTTTGCAGACAGCTTCCTGGAAGACAGGCTTGAGAGTCTGAGATGATGAAGAGGAACTTGCTGGGTCAGCTTCGGACGTGAAAGCAGCTTCACGTGGCTTTCAGTTTTAAGGTCTGGTTCTAGCCGGCTGTGTTTCGCTTTGTAGATGGCTCAGCGTCATTCTGGGGAATCGCTCTGCGTTTTCTCTCTTTCAGTCTCTCCTTGGCTTCTTCCTCTTCCTTTCTGGGTTTTGGAAGCGGCTGGGCTGAGCCCGGGGATTCCTCTGGAGGGGGAGAAGGTGGCCAGGGTGTGTGCTGTGGACGGAGGACAAGGGAGCTGCTGTCCTCAGCGGGCACCTGGGGGCGTTGCCCGCCTTGGTCTTACCCATCTCCTCGGAAGCCTCCTCCACGGTGGGCTGGGGAGGGCACAGGGCCCACACCTCGGCTCCACTCGTGACAGCGGGTGCTTCGCCAAGGGGAGGCAAGGAGGAAGCATCCATAGTCAGCTCACCACCCCTGGAGACCTGGTGCTGGGGCAGAGAGGGACCCGCCCTGGCCGGCCGGCCATCAGGCTGCACCCCCAGGCACATGGGGTACCCGCACCCCCCGCGCCTGGTCTGGGCGCAGGAGGAGAGCAGCATGTGCACCGGGCTTCGGCCACTCTGCAGCAACAAGGACGGGTGGCCAGAGAGACCTCGTGGGCTTCGGTTCCGTCTCCGGCCGGTCGCCTCCTGCTGCCTCGGGTCAGCTCTGCAATTGTCTTTGATCTGGGAGACGCCATGGAGATTGCTGGGTGCCCCCCTCATCTTACACCTGGGGGAGCTGTGGGACTCAGGCCTGGGCGCCCGGAGGACCACACCAGCCCGGGTCAGCCGGGCACTGCAGGAAGCGCCCTCCTCTGTTCCCTCTTCTGTTTTCATTGCTGGGGCGACCTCAGGCCGGCACTCTCTGGGCCTGATTGATCGTCTTCAAAGTGATGGAAATAGGACTTCTCTCGTCTGCCTTTGATAATCTTTGCTGAGGATCAGGTGGGACGTGGTCGCCGTGGTACGTTATGGGGGTTCCTGTGAAGGAGAAGGGGCCAGGGCTGGTCAGCACCCCTTACCTGGTGGAGTGCTGGGCCTGAGGCTCTGCTTACTGCGCCCAGGACTCCTGATGGGGACAAGCCGGGTCCCCCACCCCACCCCCTCCAACCACACATGCATACACACTCGCAGTGTTCCACAAGCATGCATGCACACACACACAGGACTCTCAGCAGGATGAGAGTGGGCCACACTGAGCCCAGGGCAGCCTGTCCCTGTCTGGCTGTGTGACCTAGCATGACCCCTGTGACCTCTCGAGGATCCAGGGGCCTAACAGTCAGCAATCAAAGGGGTAAGTGGAGGTTTGCATAGGTCAGGGGCCCAGCAGCGAACAGGAGGCATTGCACACGGCCACCTGAGGAGGTGACATGCAGACAGAGCGTGGTTACACCCGAGAGCTGGTGGCCCCGGGGGCTGGTGTTGGTGTTTGCTGGGACCTGTACCTTTGGCCTGAGGCTGGTGACCAGTCCAGGTCACCACCCCTGATGGGGTGACCCCTCAGGGAGAGGGCTGTTGGGAGACTGGTGGCTTCCTGACTCACTCCATTATCTGGGCCCCGTGGAGTCAGAGGGTGCAGGTCAGCCGAGGAGCCGAGGAAAGAGACGGGCCAAGATCTCCAGCCCGGCCTTGCGCGTATGCGCAGCTGTGTGTGTGTGTGTGTGGTGGTGAATAAGGTTGTGACTAGGTCGACGTGATAGAAGAGCAGACCCAGGCCGGGCCCCATCGCAGGACCTGGTGACCCTCCTGCACTAACAGGGCCCCTCAGGGTCACAGCCCCGCAGGGTCACAGAGCCTGGGGGGTCAGCCCTGCCTTGGCCTGACTGGGAGCTGGTGCACGCGCCCCCAAGACCAGGCAGACCCCGAGTTAGGCGCAGCTCCGCCCCCACCACTGGGGTACTTCCTCCAGGTTCCTCCACCCCAGGCCTCCGCTCGGGGTCTGTGAGCTCGGCGCCCACCCGCCCGGATCACTTCCTGGCTGTGGGTCTCCCATCACGGGGTGTGGGGCGAGGACTGTGGAACAGCTCATGGTGTCGCCCCCCACGGCCAGGCAGCCCGTGGGTGGCAGAGCTGAGCTGTGCGACAGCCTGGGTGACCCCTGGCCCCCAGCGGCCCCTGGCCCCTCACTGTCTGTGGCCGTGGCCCCGGCCTGTCGCCCCCGCCTGTCAGTCACCCGAGGGAACACAGAGACCTCTCTCTGCAGGACAGCCGTTCTCAGCTCATCTCAGCTCCAGAGGCCGGCTGGGCCACCACCCCTCCCAGCAGTTCTGCAGTGAAGCCTGACTTGGACGGTGTCCCGGGCCAAGCGTCCACTGCAGTGGCCTCCTGGGCAAGCTCATGGGCAGAGACACCCGCAAGCAGAGCAGGGTGGGTGGGCGGAGACACTACCTAGGGGTCAGAGGCACTGTTAGGGGCTGGAGGCAGAGAACCTGAGCCTTCTCATCACAGGGCTTCACGTGACTGCAGAAGGGAAGGGCCCAGCTGTCCCCTCACCTGGGACCCCCCTGTCCTCCTGGTGGCTCTGCAGGAGGCTCAGACTCCCACAAAGGGAAGGGTCAGGAGAACCATGGTCAGGATAGAGTCCCGTCCTAATTCACTCTGGAGCCCGGGCACCAGGCTGCAAGGAGCCAGGCCATGCTCAGCTGACATAGCCCATCTAGGGAAGGTTCTGGGTGGGGAGACGTGATCTGCTGGGGGAGGAGGCCCTGAGGTGGATTGTGGGGGGTAGGGACGGCCCCCAGGCCCTCTGCTGGCTTCTTCTTCATTTGGGGTTCTTCCCTTTGAATCTTGCTGCCTGGAGAGGAAAAGGAGAGATGAATAAAGAAAGGGGATGATCCCCAGGGGTTTGTTTGAGACGGAATCAAAGTGAGGAAAACAGATCAAAGCTGTGGGAAGACAGGTGCCTTCCCCTCCTTGGCTCTGCCCACGCGAGCATGGTGGTCACATGGTTGTAGCCCCTGAGACTAACCGCACACGTGTGAGTGCACATACGTATATGCCTGTGGTGTGTGTGAACGCGTGTGTGCCAGAGACACAGACAGAGACAGAGACATAGATGACTCCATTTGGTGTCACCCAGCATCCGAGGACCAAGTGAGCCCCGTGTGAGGTACAGGAGGGAGGGTTCTGATCTGGGGCCCTGGGGGCACAGCCCGTGGTCTCCCCTGCCCTGGGGGCCCACTGAGGATGGAAGGATGCAGGGAGCCACCTGCTGACGTCCGGCTTCCCAGCCACCTGAGGACAGTCCATCTGGAAAAACTCAGGGATGGAGGGGGCAAAGGTCTTGGCACATCACACATAGGGTTTAACGCAGTACTTTAAACCCGGGTTAAAGCACAGCACTTTCTTTGCAGAAATTTCAAGGCAGACCCCGACAGCGCCAGAATCCAGGAGGCCGGCCTTGGCACCCCACCATGCCCACTGGTTCCTCCCCATCCCGCCTCTGCCCCCTTGGCACCTGCTTCTCTGCTGCTCGCTGAGGATGGATCCTCGGTCACTCCTGTCGTCCTGGGGAAGTGCAAGAGTTCAACTGAGTCCCTCCTCCCTACCCCCACCCGGAGCTGAGGCCTGGCTGTACCTGCGAGGGGAAGGGCTTTCCACCTGGAGAGGAGATCTGTGTGCACCCAGGACCAGCGTGTGCGTGCACATGCACACACATACACACGCGTGCACAGCGTTCTGTATCATTTTAGCACCAGCATGTGCGTGCACACACACACACGCACGCGTGCAGAGTTCTTTATCACTCTGTCTGTGCTGATGTCCCAATTTCATTTCCAGCCCTGACTACTCCTGGCCTCCAGTGCCATCTGTGAGCCACAGGGAACAGGCTGAAGACAGAGCCAAGATGGATCTGACCCCGAAACTGGGAGCACGTCCAGGAGAGACGGCCGCACAGGCCTTGGGCGCTGGGGACTCAGGCAGCAGTGACAGGCAGGCAGGACGTAGAAACAGGCTGTTCTGACCCCAGCAGATACACGAGAGGGACCCCCCTCCTGGAATTACACACTCCCCCAGTCCTGGTCCCCAGTGCCTGGAGAGCTGCCATGCCTTGGGGGACACGGGCGGCTCAGTGGTAACGATGTCCTGCAAGTTCAGGTGTCTGGTTACAGCCATTCCTGCAGGGGTCAATTTTTTTTTTTCTTATCTTGGTACATATTAAAACAAAAAGAAAATGACCAGGGAATGACTGAACCCGCTTCCTGGAGTGAAGATGGTGTGCACGTGACCTCAGAGCCCAGTAGCAAACGTGGGGAGCCCCCGCTGATCCTGAGGACGGTGTGCAAGTGACCATGGAGCCCAGTAACAACAGGGCGCGGCCCCCGCTGACATCTTCACCAGGGCCTAGGGCGGCCTCTGAGCACAACGGGCAGGAAGGAGTGTTCTCAGGAGCTGCTCTTCTGCCCATCCGAGTTTCTTCTCTGGTTATAAGTGGCCACACGGACACCAGTCATTGACTCATTAAGGGCCAGTACTCAGGGACGCCCATGGAACCTGTCCAAGCAGCCCTGGCTGTGGACCAGTCTCTCTTGAGCGGTGATGTGGACGGGAGGTCAGTGCCTCCCAGGCTGCCTGGGACTCTGGCCTCTGGCTCTCCTGTGCCGGAATGAGCTGGAATGAGCCAGATTGATGTGGAATGAGCTGGAATGCCTCTTGAGATGCTCCAAGGTCGGCCTCCAGCCACCTCCTCCAGAGCCACGGCTCCTCCCACCACGATGGGTCGTGGGCCCTCCCCGTGAGTCCGTGCTCTCCTCCCATGCCATCTGCCCACTCCTGGCTGGTGCCCCGTCAGCCCCCTGACTGCAGCTGTGAGCCTTGCAGAGCGCACGCGTGATGAGTGGGAAAATGAATCTGAAATCTTCCCTCTGGGCTTTCCTCTTGCCTCCCCCGCCTCGCCCCCTCCAGGATCAGTTTATCTGTCAGTCCGGCCTCCAAGCGGAGCCAAGGCCAAGTTGGCGACCTGCCCTCGCTCGTCAGCTTCTCTGACCGGCTGACAAGGAGCGAGTCTGAGCCAGAAAGGGCTGTGTGTCCCCGCAGCCTGGGAGGCGGCCGGCGGCCAGGAGGTTCTGCTGGGCTGTGAGGAGCCACGTGTGTGGCGGGGGGATGTCCCTGGGCCTGGGGACACTAAGCCATGGGGGGCGTGTGTGGAAGCGTGTGTGCACATGTTCATGTGTGTGCAGGTGTTCATGTGTGTGCACAGACATGTGTTCATGCATGTGCATGCGTGGTACTTGGTATGGCATCTGAACATGCCCAGGTTACTTGCAGCCCCTGCAGGTGACTCGAGGCACCTACGCCTACCTTGGCCTTGATTGGACTCTGCTCTAGGCCCCTCCCCCTGCTGTGTCCCTAGGAGACCTGTGCGTGGGACCCGGATTCCGGAAACTTCTGGGTCTGTGCGCAGTGGGAGCCGGGGGCCTGGCTACAGGGCTTCCTCGGGAGGTAACAACATGCAGAGGCACCACCTGCTCTGTGACTGTCCTCTAGGTGGGTGGTCCCAGGCATGCAGACACCCACGCCGTGGGAGCGCCAGAGAAGGTGCGGAGAGGGGCTGGAGCTATTGGAAGAGGGTGGAGGAGGACAGGAGCTTGGGAGGAGCCTCAGATGTCTCCTGGTGCCACTGGACACTTGATCGAAGTGTCCTTCTCCTTCTATAGAGTTGGACACTCATCCACTCTGTCCTTGTGGAAAACTTCTTGGTTTTTCGGGGCCACGTCCGCCTCGTTCACCCATCCCTTCCTGCCCCCCCTCTCTGCTCCTGGGTTTCCATGCTTGGCCTCTTGCACCCTGGGCAGTCTGGGGGTCTCAGCTTCACACAGGCTGCAGTCACACCCACGCAAAGACCCTACCTCTGTTTCTATCCCAACTTTTCTGCAGAGCTCCGGAATGGCACTTCCAGCTGCCCCTGGCCCCCCTCCGCCGGGAAGACCCACAGGTCCTCAGAAGCAGCAACAGGGGGCCAGGCTTGCCTGGCTTTATGCCTCACCCGCCCACCCCTCTCTTCTGTCCTGGGGAAGCCCCGCACCCCCGTTCTGGAATCAGGAAGCCCAGCCCCACTCTGTCTCTCCTTTCCCTCTCCTGGCTCCAGCTCTCGTTACCCGGGGTCTTGACCACTTCTGAAGTCCCTGGACGGGCTTCGGCCTTCAGTCTGGCCAAAAGCCCTCCCTGCTAATGCTCGTGTTCTCACCCCGTGCCACACCCTACTGTGGAGCGCCTTCTCCTGTGCGCTCGGGGCCCCTCTGCTTGGAACCCGTCCAGGCCTGTCTGAGATCTGGGGGAGGGGAGAGGGGAGGGGAGGGGGGAGGGGGAGGGATGGGGGAGGGGAGGGGGGAGGGGGAGGGATGGGGTGGGGGAGGGGAGGGGGAGGGGGAGGGGAGGGGGGAGGGGGAGGGATGGGGTAGAGACAGAGGTGGGGTCTGGGGAGGGGGGCTCCCTCCTCCGTGGCCCTGACTACTGGAGCGTCCCCCTCACAGACGGGTCTGCGTCTCTGTCCCTCCCCCAAGGTGTGCAGTGTCCCCTCCTTTCCTGCTGGACAGCCCTGCGGTGTCCCCCACTGTCCTTGAAGCCGAGCTGCCTGACACTCGGGGAGATGCCAGCAGAACACATGCTCTGCTGGGTGGCCGAGATCAATCCTTCCCCTCTTTCAGGCCCTGGGGCACACCGCCATCCTCTGACCCCGAGCTGGCCTGGGTCTGCACTTCTCACAGCTTGAGGTGAACGTCAAGCAGCTGGTGATCTAGAGCTAGGGGGGCCCGGGCTGGGCAGCCTCAGCCCCCAAGCCAGGAAGACAGTCCTCTTTCGCCATGAAGCGCCCACCCCCTCCCCTACCCACCTTGTGCGTCCAACGTGTCTAAGTACTGAGTCACCAAGTTACTGATCTGCTGGGACATCGCGAACACCCCCCACGTGCAGACCACCAGCTCTCCGCTCCTAACTCTCCCCACCAGAGCCGAGAATGTTCTGAGAGAGAAATGAGGTGCTCATCAGAACTGTGTCTAAATTTAGCAGATAATTTCAGAGCTTTAAATTACTGTTTTAAGGATGACCTCTGCAATTTTGGCAAGCACTAATGGATTCTCTCAAGCAATGGTGGCTCAAAGAAAGAGGATGGATTCTGGCAAACCAGGGTGAATTTAGTCCTTAGAGAGAGGGCGGCAGAGCGGGCGGGTGACCAGGCCTCACAGAGGCTCCCCCGGCGTCTCAAGCAGCTCCCCAGCCACGGAGCACAGCCCGAGTCGCCGCGAGCCTGAGCTGGGGGCATGTAACCTGTGTCCTGTGCTGGGCCTTGGCGCACATGCGCTACCCATCCAGCCCCGCCAGCCCGAGCACCGCCGAGACCACTGCCCAGGGCGGCGGCTCTCAGACACGGACATGCGGACCTGCCAGGCGCTCACAGACCTAAAAGGAGGCAGCTGGGCTGCGGTGTGTCTTTTAGAGGAGCCCTCATTTTAAGATGCTGGGATGAGTGTTTTTAAAAAATTCAGTGCTCACAGGCCAGGGATCTTTCCAGGGCGTCCTGCTGACTTAATGGTGCATCTTTGCACGTGCAGCTTTGGGGAACCAGATAAGCATAAGGCAGTTCGCCTGCCAGTGGGTCACAGCAAGCCAGGGTCCTAGGTCTGGAAACCAGCATCCCAATCCTGTTGCTTCTCTGATAGTTGCAGCCGGTCACTGTTCCGGCCCTGAAGGCGTCTGGCTACCAGGACCCATGCCTGGGAAATCCCGTGGACAGAGGATCCTGTAGTCCATGGGGGTCGCACAGAGTTGGACACGACTGAGTGATTAACACTTCCACGTCCAGAGCCTGCGCTGCAGCCTGGGCCGCCGGGAAGCGCGGGTGGAGTGTGGGTTGTGACCCCAGAGCGGAGCTGCTGGTGGGAGCCTGCCCTGCCTCGTGGGACGCTCAGCTTCCAGAGGGAGGGGCGCGGCTCCCGTCACCGTGAGCCCTGGAGTCAGCGGGCGTTCCCCACTCCCAGCACCTTCCCGCCTTTCCGTGCCGTGAGAGTCAGGGCACAGGGCCCACGGGCGCTGCCACCACTGACCCCAGGCAGGCGCCTGCGCCCCGTCGCTGTGCATTGTGATCCTGGCGGTTTAAAAGGACAGCCACAGCTCTTCATCCCTCTGCCAGCGGTGGCCCTGTGACCTTTGGTCTCCCATCCTGGTGGGTGTGTGTCTGCTCTGACGACAGAGGAAGGGGAGTGAGGTGACCTTCCGAGCTGGATGCTCCGCCTGGGTTTGGGGATGTTTGTGTGGACACGGTCCCTGGGACCCAGCAAGCTGTGTGGGAGCCTGGGCCGCAGAGAAGGGCCACGTGTTGACATTGGTCAGCTGGCTGGCCGAGGCCCCCTCTTGAGTCATCCCAGCTCCGGTGCCAGATATGAGGCAAGAATCTTCTAGAACATCCCAACTCCTGGCCATTCCGGCCACTCACAGCTGTTTGAGTCTTCAGGGAGCAGAGGCTGGCACCCCCGGCTGTGCCCGGTCCAAATGGCCAATGCACAGAATCCATCCTGAACTTCGGAATACAGCTGGCTTGCCCTGCAGCAGAGGGGCACTGAGCCACCGTGGTGGGCCTCCCTGTTCACACGCGTAGCCGGTTTTGTTGAGAAAATCGTATCTGCCAGGCATGCCCCGGGGCCGCTTTGTCAAGCTGAGTGAATGCTGTGCCCTGAACACAGGAAGTGGGGTCCTCTGCTCTAGGTCTCTGGCCGCGTGCCCACCCCTCCCGGCACAGACCTGGGAGGGGTGTGTAGAGCCTTGCCCTCCTGGGGTCCTCATGCTCTGCCCACTAGGGTCTAGTGGGCAGTTGAGCACTCGGCCTCTAACCAGGTGGGCAGACGGCCTCACCGGGGTGCAGTCACCCTGCACCCCTTGTCATCCCCCGAGGTCTCCCAGGGACCACAGCCCACAACTTGGGCACACACCCTCCCGCGTGGCTTCATTAGCACCCCAGGCGAGGGTCTCACCCTCTCACGGCGCGCAGAGTATCGAGGCAATATTGGGGCAGAGGAGGTGTTTGGGGCCCCGACTGTGAGGAGAGGGCCCCGGGGAGCAGACAGTGGTGCCAGCGGAGCAGACAGTGGCGCCTGCCCAGGCCCCGCTTCAGGGTGGCCCTGCCCAGGCCCCGCTTCAGGGTGGCCCTGCCCAGGCCCCGCTTCAGGGTGGCCCTGACCAGGCCCCGCTTCAGGGTGGCCTTGCAGCTGCCAGGGGGAGGAGTGGGCGCGTCTAGAGGTGTCCTGGGGTGGCTTGCAGGGGCCGTGGCTGCACGAAGGTGGGGGTGGGAGTGATGGGCTCACTGCGGTTTGTTCGCAGGATGGCTGCTGGGCATGGAGAAAGTGGAGTGAGCCCTCCCTTCCCGCCACCCGAAAAATGCAGAGAACGGGGGTTCTGACTTGGGTGTGGGAGAAGCAGGCTTCCCTCTGGACAGGTTACATGCGGCATGGCCTTGGCGCAGCTCAGTGGGAGCACTGGGCTGGCTCGGGCTGTTTGCGCCTGGAGCTCAGGGACGTTCCAAACTGGATGAAGGTGGGGCTGCTCGACTGAGGGCTGTGTGAGGTACAGGCCGGCCGCTGAGAGGTGGCAGGGATGGCGCAGGCCGGTGCCACTTCTCAGAGTCCACGTCTTTACTCTCCAGTGACTGCCTTGTGGCTGCTGCAACAAAGGGCTGCAAACGGGCAGCCTTAGGACAAGACAAATGCATCCACTTACGGCTGCGGAGGCCAGAGGGTCACAGCAAGGTGCCGGCGGCCCGCGCTCCCTCAAGGGCTCCCGGGAGCGGCCTTCTCGCTTCCCCAGCGTCTCACGCCCAGGGGTCCTTGGCTGGTGGCTGCATCCACCCATCTCTGCCTCGGTCCTCACATCGCCTTCTCTGTTATTTGAGTCTGCAAATCTGCACCTCTCTTCTCCAAGCATGCTTGTGACTGGACTGAGGCCCCAGCCTGATGATCTGGGGTAGTCTCTCCACGTCAGGGTCCTTCATCACGTCTCCAAAGACCTTCCTCCTTGTGAGGTCAATCACAGCCTCTCACAGTTTTCTCCACACCCGGAGACCTGAGGAGACAGTATGGAGAACAGAGAGCTCGAGTTTGCAGTCAGAGCTGCACTTGGAATTGAGTGCCTGGGCTGATGGAACTGGTCTGGGAGTGCTGGTTATTTGCCCGAGGCCCGTCTCCGGGCTGCCAGGGCCTCAGTTTGCTCATCCACCTGGGTGATGGCCTTGCCTGTGTCTGTGTCCTCAGCTGCTGACAGAGCTTTATGAGCACACATGTCAGGTGCGTGGCCGGGAGCTCGACACACACAGGCCTGGACAGATCTGAGCCCCGGGCACTCAAGGCCCCCCTCAGAGGTGCCCTGGCTCGTTTAGCCGTATCTCAGGCCGGGGGCTCTTCTGGGAGGGACCGGCCTGGAGAAGGAGAACCATGGTGTCTGGGCGACCTCCAGCGCTGCGGCAGGGCTGCGCTGGGGGAGGGAGGAGGCGGACAGCCAGGCCAGGCTGGGCCGGGAGGCTGCGGGGGAAGAGGGCCCGCGGGCTCTAGCACTAATGAGCCTTCGCTGCCCGCAGCTGACAGGGGCCTCCTAGGGGAGGAGAGCCTCAGAGGCTCTGCTGAGCCTGGTTCTCTGCACACAGCTCTCTCCATGGCAACGGGGCAGGCGGGGGGCAGGATGTGCCAGCTTGCTGGGAAGCGTGGGCGCTGCTGTCTGCAGGCAGCTGGTTAGAAGGACAAAACCAGGGCCGGCAGCACTGAGTCCAGCCTGGAGCTTGACATGTACCCACCACGGCTTCACAGGGAAGCTCAGGGGCAGCGGCCTCTGTCCCACGTCCTAGAAGAGGCAAGAGAAATAGAGAGGCGGAAGAACTTGCCCACAGACACAGTTAGGAAACAGACTTGGGGCCAGAGCAGAGGGCTTCTGGCTGGTGGGTGACCTGACGCCAGGGGGACCCTGCAGGGCCCCTCCAGGACCCTGGAGCCTTATTAGACCACAGGGCAGAGCCAAGCATGTCTGATGCTGAGAAGGGACGTCTGGGGGGGTCCTGAGAGGGTCTGCACCCCGAGTTCATTTTGGGGCCTGCTAGTGTATCTTTACTTTCATGATTGGAGAAGGAAATGGCAACCCACTCCAGTATTCTTGCCTGGAGAATCCCAGGGATGGCGGAGCCTGGTGGGCTGCCGTCTATGGGGTCGTACAGAGTCGGACATGACTGAAGTGACTTAGCAGCAGCAGTGTATTTTCTCTTGGAGGCAGGCATGGCAACCACTCCAGCATTCTTGCCTGGAGAATCCCAGGGACAGAGGAACCTGGTGGGCTACAGTCTGTCGGGTCACAAAGAGTCGGACATGACTGAAGCAACTTAGCATGCACGCATGCACACAGTATGTCTGTGACCACGCGCACGTGTCCTGTTCAGAGGCATTAAAAATCCTTTCAGAGCAGGGGACCACTGCTCAGAGGAAAGGATCCTGGAAGATGGAGGTCACGGGGTCGGGCAGTGGGGCCAGCTTCTTGGCCTGGGGTCACTCAGTGCGGCTGAACCCAGCTGGGAGGCAGCCCCCTCTCCACCACCTGCCCGAGACTGAGCAGTGTTCATGCTCACACAGGCTTCCTTTCTCAATTCCAAATAACCCTTCCTGCACCTTCCACCCAGACTCCTGCCCTGAGGATTCTTGTTCTCTCCTGTGATGGCACTTGGGTGTTTGAAGATACCACTCACTCCCCTGTGGCCTTCCCACCCGAGGTGTCTGAGGACAGGGGTCTCCCCTGGGACCTGGGTGCCATGGCTGACCCCAAGGTCTGGGGGCTCTCAGGGGAGCCAGACTCAACCCTGGGCTTGAGGTAACACAGAAACTTGTCACTGGAAGGCAGGCGACTGTCCCCCAGGCAGGATGTGGCCTCCAGGGGGGAAAGAAAAGCCTGGGTGTGAGATATGAGTCCAGAGCAGAACCCTGGTGATCGGGGGATGTAGAAGCTGTGGTCACACTGCAGGAAGGGACGGGGTCCTCTACCCCTCCCCACCCAGCTCAGGAGTCAATGGCCATCTCACCTCTGCCAAATGTCCTTGAGGATGGTGGCAGATCAGCAGTGAGGGGACACCTTTGCTGGTGGCAGGTTTCTTTTTAGAGTGATGGACAGGGAGGCCTGGCGTGCTGCGATTCATGGGGTCGCAAAGAGTCGGACACGACTGAGCGACTGAACTCAACTGAACTGATGGTTTTTCCAGTAGCCATGTATGGATGTGAGAGTTGGACTATAAAGAAAGCTGAGCTCTGAAGACTTGATGCTTTTGAACTGTGGTGTTGGAGAACTCTTGAGAGTCCCTTGGACTCCAAGGAGATCCAATCAGTCCATCCTAAAGGAAATCAGTCCTGAATGTTCATTGGAAGGACCGATGCTAAAGCTGAAACTCTAGTACTTTGGCCGCCTGATGAGAAGAGCTGACTCATCGGAAAAGACGCTGATGTTGGGAAAGATAGAAAGCGGGAGGAGAAGGGAATGACAGAGGATGAGATGGTTGGATGGCATCACCGACTCGATGGACTCTGGGTAAACTCCGGGAGTTGGTGATGGACAGGGAGGTCTGGCGTGCTGCACTCCATGGAGTCAAAGAATGGGACACAACTGAGCAAATGAACTGAACTGAACAACGTGCAGCTGGGTCTCCTGCCCCGGGAACTTCGTTCCAGTCCCTGGGGAGGGTGGCGCTGGCCCCGCCCTCCTCACCAGTCCCGCCCTCCTCACGGCCCCGCCCTCCCAGGCCCCGCCCTCCCTCCTCGGGCCCCGCCCTCCCTCCTCGGGCCCCGCCCTCCCTCCTCGGGCCCCGCCCTCCCAGGCCCCGCCCTCCTAGCCGCCCTGTGGAGCCTGGCCACGCTGCCTGGGAGCCCTGCTGCTCTCGAGGGGCAGTTCAGTGTGTGGGGTGAAGGGTGACCGTCCGCCAAGGACAAGGAGACCACATGCACCAAGCGTGCACTCAGGCTCGGCCCGTGCGAGGTGTCCACCCCTCCTCACTGTGAAGAAGGCTGTGTCCTCCTGGCGCACGTTGGATTGTCTCTTGTTTCTTTCTTTTTTTTAATTTATTTTATTTTTTATTTTTATATTTTAATTTATTTTTTAACTTTACAATATTGTATTGGTTTTGCCATATATCAACATGAATCTGCCACAGGTATACACGTGTTCCCCATCCTGAACCCTCTCTGTTTCTTAAAAACGTACCAAGTTTGAGTTTATGATAACCTGAAGCCTGCAGCCTGGGCAGGTTTTTCTTAAAGCTCCATCTGCTTTTAGGTTAGCGACGATTCCTCCACGATTTTCACATTAATGCTCGTCACTCTGAGTTTCGGGGCTGCACGTGTTTGTTCCTGAGGGTGCCCCCCACTCCTCGCTGGGGGAGGGGGCAGGGGCCGGGGCCGCCAGCTGTTGGAGTCATATCAGACCCCCTGGACCGTAGGAGATGTGTTCAGCTCACGATTTTACATCGTTGGGGATGTTTGCCAAGTTCCAAATCCACCTTCCCCACGACACAGCAGGTCACCGTCAAAACCATCAGAGTGGCCCGGCCAAGGGGACTGAGGAAGCTGGTCTGGAGCGGGACAGTTCTGGCCCCTCCCCTGCCCCCAGGATGTCACCTCCTGTGGGAGGACCCCAGACCTTCCAAGGAGCCCCACGGCCCTCAATACTCAGGGAAGACCACCGATGAGGGGACAGGAGATGTTCTGACTCTTCTCTTCATGTTCATCATTTTTAAACTATTATTTATTTAAAGAAAAGTAATCCCATGTGCATGGGCTTCCCAGATGGTGCTAGCAGTAAAGAATCCCCCTGCCACTGTAGGAGACGTAAGATCAGTTCAGTTCAGTTCATTTCAGTTGCTCAGTTGTGTCCGACTCTTTGAGACTCCATGGACTGCAGCATGCCAGGCCTCCCTGTCCATCACCAACTCCCGGAATTTACTCAAACTCATGCCCATTGCGTTGGTGATGCCATTCAACCATCTCATCCTCTGTCATTCCCTTCTCCTCCCACCTTCAATCTTTCCCAGCATCAGGGTCTTTTCCAATGAGTCAGTTCTTCGCATCAGGTGGCCTAAGTATTAGAGTTTCAGCATCAGTCCTTCCAATGAATATACAGGACTGATTTCCTTTAGGATGGATTGGTTGGATCTCCTTGCAGTCCAAGGGACTCTCAAGAGTCTTCTCCAACACCACAGTTCAAAAGCATCAATTCTTTGGCCCTTGGCTTTCTTTCTTTATAGTCCAGCTCTCACATCCATACATGACTACTGGAAAAACCATAGCCTTGACTAGATGGACCTTTGTTGGCAAAGTAATGTCTCTGCTTTGTAATATGCTGTCTAGGTTGGTCATAGCTTTTCTTCCAAGGAGCAAGCGTCTTTTAATTTCATGGCTGCAGTCACCATCTGCAGTGATTTTGGAGCCCTGAAAATAAAGTCTGTCACTGTTTCCTTTGTTTCCCCATCTATTTGCCATGAAGTGATGGGACTGGATGCTTAGTTTTCTGAATGTTGAGTTTTAAGCCAACTTTTTCACTGTCCTCTTTCAATTTCATCAAGAGACTCTTTAGTTCTTCTTTGCTTTCTGCCATAAGGGTGGTGTCATCTGCATATCTGAGGTTATTGATATTTCTCCTGGCAATCTTGATTTCAGCTTGCGCTTCATCCAGCCCAGCATTTTGCATGATGTACTCTGCATACAAGTTAAATAAGCAGGGTAACAATATACAGCCTTGATGTAAACTCCTTTCCCGATTTTGAACCAGTCTGTTGTTCCATATCTTGACCTGCATACAGATTACATGGGTTCAATCCCTGGGATGGAACGATCCCCTGGAGGAAAGCATGGTAACCCATTCCAGTATTCTTTCCTGGAGAATCCCATGGACAGAGGAGCCTGGTTCATGGGGTTGCACAGAGTCAGACATGACTGAAGTGAGTGGGTGCATGCGCATAGTCCATGCGTATAGATGAGAAGGTCACGTTGTCCCACTCCTGCCACCAGCTGGGGGACAGTCCTGGAGAGGCCTTTCCCACACTTGTCCTCTCCCTGAGGGACAGAAGACCCACCAGCTGGTGACTCTGCCCTGGGCTTCCCTCCTGGGACCAGCCTCTGCTGGGGGCGTGTTTCTCATAGCCGAGGCACTGCTGAGTTGCATTTGGATATTTTCATGTGTCTATTTCTATTTTAACAGCTGCTCTTTAAAGTCACTTAGATCTTCTACTTTAGTGGTTGTTGTTCAGTTGCTCAGTCGTGTCTGACTCTCTGTGACCCCGTGGACTGCAGCACACCAGGCTCCCTTGTCCTTCACTATCTCTGGGAGTTTGCGCAAACTCTTGTCTTTTCAGCCAGTGATGCTATCTAACCATCTCATCTTCTGTCGCCCCCTTCTTCTTTTGCCCTCAATCTTTCCTAGGATCAGGGTCTTTTCTAGTGAGTCAGCTCTTCACATCAGGTGGCCAAAGTACTGGAGCTTCACATCAGTCCTTCCAATGAGTGTTCAGGGTTGATTTCCTTTAGGATTGACTGGTTTGATCTCCTTGCAGTCCAAGAGTCTTCTCCAGCACCATGATTAAAAAACACTGGAGGAGGGAATGGCAAATGACTCCAGTGTTCTTACCACAAGAACTCCGTGAACAGTATGAAAAAGAAAAAATGTACTATGATTGAATCTATTGACTTCCTACTGTAAGCAGTGAAATGATTACAGTATATTTTCAAAATACTTTTTCTCTCTTTTTTCTACTTATCACTTGTACTTGCTCGTTTTTCTCTATTTGCTTTTATATCTTTACACATACTTTTGTCTCTCTCACTTGATCTATCTACTGTAAATGATGACTTCTGACTCTCCCTCTATCAAAACAAAATGAATGAGAGTGTCGGTGAGCCTCCTTCCTGAGCCATAAGATGTGCTAAATAATCTGATTTGTCTTTTCGTATTATTGTCCCCCATATAATACGCACACAACATATTTCCACGATTTATTTATGAAAATAGTATCACTAACGCATAGTTTCAACCTCTTGTGTTCTTGCTCAAAAGCAACTAGTGAAAATCACCTTAAATTATCCAGTGCAGCTAATTATTTTTAATGACTGTATAACGGTTGCTGGTACAGATATAATAAGTTTTTTTCCAGCTTCTCTCTAATTGCTCTGTATTCAGTTTCCTTCCAGTTCTTGGTCAAAAGAACTGCAGCGAGGACCTTTGTGTATTACTGATTCATCCGACAGGCATCTTTGGGTGGACATGTCTTACGTTGTGGTGGTTTTACTTCTGTCGACATTTCTGAGGGGATCGCCAAAAGATAGTGCCTTTCTCCTCCATCTAGGTTCTAAACACAGTGAGAAAGTAAGCAAAAGGTATGGAGGCAAAATCCCTTACATCACTGGGAGCAGCTGAGCTGGTGGATTCGCCAGGAGGTCTGTTTGCCAAGGGGGTCTGCAGGGGCCATGACTGGGCCAACTTCTCCTCTGAGCTGCGTGTTCAGCAGCAGCCTGGTTCCAGCAACGCCTGGCCGTCCATCCCAGACACACCGGCTCAGCAGGCGTAGAAGCAGAGCCAAGCGTGCTCTAAGCCAGGGTGGGAGTCACGGTTCCTTCTCATGTTGTCCCTGGGGGGGCCCTCCGGGAGTGCCGCTGCAGGGCCCAGAGTGTGCACGTTTGTGGTCAAGCCACACCCCCCTCCACTGTGGCCCTGAGTGTCCATCACAGTGAGGACTGTGGCTTCTGCCAGTGTGGCCTGTGATGGTGTCAGGGGACACCCGACTCAGCCCGTTCCCAGAGCCCTCGCAGGCTGCCTGCATCGTGGCACCATGGCCATGTGGCACCTTCTCAAGAAGGACTCATTTAGCAAAACGTGTCCAGGCGCTGCCAGACGCCAGGCCCACCCCAGGCGCTGCGAGCCCGCCGAGCTCGTCTTATTTCGTCTCCACTGTGGGTCCTGCTTCCCAGACGCCTCTCCTCCCTGGTGTCCACCCGCTGGGCACCTCCTTCCCACTGCTCTTGGCCGAGCATCCCCATGCTGGAGGAGCCCCCTTGGCCGTGGATCTGCATGGACGCCTGACGCTGCCCTAGGGGCCGGACCGCAGTCCTGCTCCAGCCGGCTGGCCCGTCACTGCCTCCCTGGGCCTGTCCCCACTCTCCCAACGCCTTGAAATCTCCGCTCACCAGTTGGCAGCGTCCATGTGTTTCTCATTCCACTTTATGTAACTGTTTATCTGCTTACCTGTCCTCTGGATTTCCCAGCTGGAATCAGAGCTCAGGGAGGGCAGGACCTGTCTATGCTCCCCAAGGTGCCTTCTGCACAAAGCCTTCCTCCCCGTCGCCTTCCACAGCATCGCCCCCACTGCCTCTCAGGCTGGGTGTTCCTGGGCTCTGGGTGGGCGGGCCGGGCTCACTTGGTGTCCCTCTGTGCCCTGGGGTGCCAAGTGTCCCTTCTTTCCTTGTCTCCCTCACTGGGCTGCATCTCCAGAGATTCCCGGAAACTCTCGTCCACTGTTCTCCTGCCTCCTTGCCCTTTAAATGTCCGTGGTGGCAGCGGGGTTTGGGGAAGGGGTTGCTCCCTGCATGTGGCTTCCTCCTTGTTGGCCCAGAATCCTGTGGCCTCCGTCCCGGGCAGCAGGGGACGGACGCTCAGAGGCAGAGGTCAAGGCGCTGCCCACGTGGCCAGAGCCGGCCTGGGTCTCGGGCCCCTGGAGCCCCTCCCTCAGCCTCAGACCGTGTTCTGGAACCTTCTGCTCCCCACGCTGAGGCAGGGTCTGGACTCCCCCCACCACTGGCAGCCTGTGGTCTCTCCATCCACAGACCATCTGGGGCCCTGGGCACAGTGAGAGGGCGGCCCCCTCTTATACTTCCAAGTCCTGGCGTCCACTCTCCAGCTGAGCCTAAAGGACAGCGGGCTGGTGGGCTGCGATGCCAGGAGGCGTCCTTGTCACCGGGCTGAGCGGGTGACGAGGGGCGATGCCCAGGAGAGGAAGTGACAGAGGGTGAGTTTCGGGCCCGAGGCTGGCCTGGCCGGCAGCCTGGCCCTCCTGCAAGGAGGTGCTCTGGCCAGGGCAGGCTCAGCGGGCCTGACCGCTCACCCTGGGGCTCCAGGGACCTCCCTCTAGACTCTGGGGGGCTGGGATCTCCTGGGACCCTGGGGAGCAGTCTCCCCGCACTGCCCTGCTCCCTGAAGAGCTGGCCCTCCTTGCTGGCTCAGAGGACGCCCGAGGCTCTGTTCTCGGTGTGGGAGGGCGGCCGCTCAGCCAAGCAATGAGGCTTCGAGAGCCCCGCCTGCCCGGCTGTGCTGGAAACCCGCCCAGCGGAACTGCGCCAAGGCCCTGGGGAAGGCCACGCCCTGCGCTTTCCCATGACTGCACCGCCGCCCCCAGCCCCGCTCCTGCTGACGGCTGGGGATGTGCGCAAGAGGTCATTTTCTCGCCGTCTGGCGCAGTATTCATTGTAGATGAAACGATCCAAAGCCTTCTTAGGTATGTTCAGAACACAGTTGAAATCCAAGGCCACGCCGCGTGGAGGGAGGAGTGGCTTCCATCAGAGCAGGGTGCTGCAAAGCCTTGCACGGTCCTGCTCCCCAGATTTAAATGGCTTGAAACATTTGGGAAAAGGGGCACCTCATCTGGAGACTGGAAGCCGGCGGAGGTCCTGGGCATCCTCTCCCCACGAGGGCAGGAGGAGAGGCAGATGAGGAGACCCTGGGGTGACGAACGTCCGCTGCTGGAGCTGCAGGAGGAGGGGTTGTCCGTGGGTGGGCAAGGCTTCTTCTCAGGACTTTGCAGACTGTTTGGATCCTAGCGTCCTTCCTAGCCCTAGGCTCCTAGAGGCAAGTTCCTTCTGGATCGGGGCTCTGCCCTCAGCCCAGCCTCCGCACCCCACTTCCCCTCCCCAGGCCCCTCGTTAGCCTCTCCTCCAAGGGGGAGGTGGTTAGCGAGGTGTCCAGATGGCCCACCCTCACACTGACCAAGGACGCAGCAGACAGAAGTGCGCTTTATTAAGAAACCCGTTTTTTACCAAAAACCTTAGTGGCTTGAATAGAAAAGCGTATCCACCAGTTTGGGGGGTCAGGGTCCTCTCTGGTTTAGTCTGCCCCCTAAACCTCTCATGAGCCAAAGAATGAGCTCAGAGGAAGCAGGAGGCACTGACTCTTGCTGGATCTCGGAGACGACGTGGGGGCTTTGCCAGTGCGTTCCTGTGAGATTCAAGAGCCGGGGGTGGTGTTTACGTGTGTTCACGTCCGCAGCTCCTGACAGAGGTCTGTACGTCAGTGGTTTTGAGTAGATGTCTCTCAAACACTGACTGGAGCGATTCTCACTATGAGCTGGTTTTACTGACGCCCCTGAAGCGAGTTGAATAGACAGGTTTCTGGGTCACTGCGTCTACACTCAGCAGGACTCGGGTCTGAGCCCAGCAAGGCTTCCGTCTCGGGTCACGCTCTTCGCCATCACAGGTAGTGAGAACTGGTTTCATTTGTCCTGAAACAGCATCCTCAGGGTTTCTAGCAGTGCGTTCGCGGCCGGGGTCTCGACGGTCTTGGAAACTTGATCGACTCCCACCGTCCCTGTCGCCCTCTGTCTGCCCTGTGAGTTTAAGACCTTCACACACAGAAGGGGTTCTGTTCAGTGCAGTTTGGTTTGAATGAACAGTTGGGTACCGTTTCTGTGCAATAAACTACTCCCAAACTTGGTGGCTTGAACAGAGGAGCATGGGTATCCACCAGTTTGGGGGGTCAGATCCTCTCTGGGGTCTCTGCAGTCGCCTTGGGCAGGGCTTGGGGGCAGCCCCGTCCAAGGCCCCTCACGGGGCTCTGGTCCCAGCCGGCCGCTGCCAGGGGCCCCTCCCTGTGGGCTCACGGGGTGGCAGTGGCTTCCCTGGGACGGGACTCTGGGGGCCTCCATGGGCTAGTGAGGAGGACAGTCATCAAATCTCAGGAGAGACGCCAGTCACCTCCTGCTCTGTTCTCTTGATTGGCAAAAGCATCCCCAGGTCCAGCCTGCAGGCAAGGCGAGGGGGCACATGGGGGCAGGAGCCCCAGCAGGTTTCGGAGCTCAGAGGCTGCTGGCCAGGTGCCTCCTTGGTTCCAGGCACCTGCGTAGAGCTGCGGGTGCAAAGATGAGTGAGATTCGGTTCTGGCCCCAAGGATGTTATAATTTAGTATGAGAAATGGATATATAAGCAGTGTCCTGGTATAGTATTGTAAGTAAAATAATAGAAATATTGAAGAGGCATAATGGTAGCTCAGAGAAAGAATGAGAAGGGGCCAAGAATGAGAAGCCAAGGAGGGCTTCCTGGAGGAGGTGAAGCATGAACTGACTTCTGAAGAATAAATTCCCTCCCCAGTGCTGGGCAGCGGTACTGCGGCCAAGGTGAACACAGAGCCGGCCCCCCCAGCCCCCAACCCCCTGCCCCGGCAGGCCCGAAGTTTGTGGGGCTCCTTTCCTTCTGGGACATGCCCGCATTTCCCTTCAAAACACCCCCGAGAAGTGGCAGAGACCAGCACAGCCACGTTGCTCATCGACAACGTCGATGTTGAAAGTAAGAGCAGTGTTTCCATCGGGTCCCGCCAACCTGCACGACGCTTTTGCCAAAATAGCCTTGTAAACATCAAATTTTGAGGAAGTCAAGGAAATTATGTTAATCATCTTCCCGAGAGCACTCAGGCCAAAGGGCTGTTGCTGAGAATGTTGATGCAGGAGACACCCTGCTCCAGGGAGCGTCCCGGTGGGCTCCCGGGCCTCTGGGGATTCCAGAGGCCCTGCTGGAGGCCGGGCGGCTGACCAGCGGGTGGGTGGCCGTGGCTGGGGCGGAAGCTGGGGCGCTTGCGGTGAGACTTGGAGTCGGCCGCCCTGGAGGGACACGCCTCCACCGTCAGTTCAGGGCCTCAGGGCTGGTGGCCTCTCACTGCCCTGCACATGGGGGAGGCGGGTCAGGGCCAAGAGGGAGGGGTGCCCCAGCACCCCCGTCCAAACTGGGGGTGTCCCAGGCTCACATGCACGTCTGGGGAAGCTGCTTCACCTTAGCCCAGGTCCCCAGGGCATCCTGCCAACCCCCCACACTGATGCTTACCAGCAGGCCCGCCCCTGGAAACCTGCTCCTGGACCCCACGGCACCGTGTCACCTCTGGTTTTCTGGGTCTAGGATGGTGCCTCGTACAGCGTGGCTACTCGCCAACATTCACTGGACGCCTCTGGCTGGGCAGGTAGTCGGCCGCCCACCTCAACCCTAGGAGAGGGAGGGGGAGGAGAATGTCCTGGAAGCTTCTGGAACACAGGCCTCCTCCATCTGTAGTCCCTGCAGTAGCTGCTGCTGGTAGGTGGGCGCCCAGAGCTGAGGATAGACTCTGATCCCAGACCCGTCATCCCCCGACTCTGCGACCTGGGCCGGGGGTCCCTCCTCTGCAGGGACCTGGGGACGGCAGAGGGTCCCCCGTGGGGCTACGGGTGGACCTTGCCTGCGGGTGAGCGCCCGCACAGAGAGGTTCCCAGGGACGGCCGCCGCTCACATGGCCGCTCACACGGCCTCCCCGCTGTACCGTCTCTGTCTCCTGCTCCCGCCCCGTCTGCCTGTCCATCTGCCCCAGGACAGGGCCCGCCAGATGCTCTGTGCCGCGGCGCGGGAGCCGGCCCCTCAGCCATCACCAGGTCAGGCAGCCCCTCCCTGTCCCCCACGTAGGGTCAGGGCCACGGTCACTGGCAGAGACACGCGTCTGCCTCCTCTGGGGGTGGGCAAGATGGGCCTCGGAGAAGGGCACCTCTGGGAGCTGGTCCTCTCCCCGAGGAGGTGGCCCACCTGTGCGGCCGGCGCTCCACTTATTATTACTTATTGTGACACCTTCATTCCCCTTCTAGTCAGGGAGGCGGAGGCTTAGAAGAACCAGGGTGATGTCTGAGTTTTGGGGTGATGGGTCATTTTTGCTTCCATCACGGTTTTTGCTTTCCCCCCTCTATTTCCTAAACATTTTGCCCTGAGCAAACGTGGCTTTTATAAAAACAGAGCTTTATCAGGGTCTCTCCTCCTCATCACAGCTCCTTGAAGGGTCCTCAGGGGATGGAGCACAGACTGGCACTGGCTCTTTGGGGAGCCCTTTGGGGCTCCTGTCTGGGAGTCTGGGCCTCTGTCTGAGGGCTGCGTGCATCTCAGCACGGTCCATCCTGGGCCCCGTGCTCAGCTAAGGCATTTCTATGGGCAAATCATTATGCCTTGTTTAAAAATACCCTCTCCAAACCCATAACATGACCAGTATTTATGTTTGGTCAAAAATAGATCCTTTATTATAAAGAAACATTAAAAAAAAATCCATGAAAGTTTTAAGAAATCTTTAAAGGAAAATGCTTGCGGAAGTGGTTAATTACATGCTTCTGCAGAGCTGTAGGGGTGCATTGATTCTTTTGTTTCAGGGAGTAGATGTGAGATCCTTGAGTGAGCACAATGGCACCTAACAAGAGCTTCAGGAGGAAGTCAGTGCCCTGGAAGGAACCACCTCTAAGCGGGGTGGGGGCCTGGGGGTGCTCCGTGGGGACTGCGGTTAGCTGGGGAGCTCGGGCCGCCCCTTGACCCTTGTTGGAGCCCTGCTCCCTGCCCAGTCTCCCCAAGCTGTCTGATCTGACACGGCAGGCCTTCTGGGGGTCTGCGCTGGCCACCCCCCACTCATCTGCCTGCACCAAGCTGCCCTCCAGGACCCTCCAGGCCGCTCCAGGCCCGGGGTCGGGGGTGGGAGCTGCTCCTTTGCTGGGACCCACCTGGTGATGCTGCCTCTGCCCGGCACTGTGCCAGCAGCTCCCCCAGGCTGGCTGGGCCCGCGGAGGCTGCAGGGACCCTGGGCTTCGGGAAGCAGGGGGAGCTGGAGCCGGGAGCAGAGCCGGGAGGCACTTTCCTGCCCTTTCCTGCCTCTCCTTCCCAGTGCCCCCTATAGGACTCCTGTCTCTGGCTGAGAAGAACCTGAACAAGGTCATCTGAAGGTCCTTGAACTCCCTCTTCCCAGCGTGAACCCCCTCCCTGGGGTAGGGGGCTGCAAAGCCATGCATCTGCCCCGGTGCGTGAATCCGGGCCAGCTCCGTGTGGGCCTCTGGCGCCCTGCTGGTGTCCGCGGCTCTGAGCCGGCTGCCCCGCCTGCGCTGAGCCCCCATCAGGGTCCACGGAGCCCCCGACTGCGGGCACAGCCTCCGTCACTCTTAGGTCCGCTGCCGTAACCTTCTTCTCATGACCGAGCTTGTGTTCTAATTCTCAGAGAGTTCGTCCGTCACCAAGTGCGTGGCCTGAGCATCAGACTCTGCACGCATGCGGCCGCCCCGCCCCGGCCTCCCAAGCCTTCTCTCCAGTACCCCTCCTCCCAGGAGGTAACGTGGCCCCGCCCACCCGTACCTGCCAACCGGAGGCTCGGGGTCCCTCGACCCCCATCCCATCTCATCACAGCGTCTGCTAACAAGGTTGCTACAGTCCACTCCCCACCCCGTGCCTCCCCACCCCACTCCTCCCTGTGTCTCCCCACCCGTGTTCCCGCCTCCCCCGACCCAGGTCGGATCAGCCCTCCTCAGCGGCCACCTAGTCCTCGATGCATTTCTGTTCTCCTTATCTGTGTGAAAGCGTTAGCCGCTCAGTCTTGTCGGACTCTTAGTGACCTCAAGAACTGTAGCCCGCCAGGCTCCTCTGTCCATGGGATTCTCCGGCCAAGGATATTGGAGTGGGCAGCCATGCCCTTCTCCAGGGGATATTTCCAACCCAGGGATCGAACCCAGGTCTCCTGCACTGTGGGAAGATCCCTTACCGTCTGAGCCACCAGGAAAGCCCATCAGATGATGCTTTAATGACATAAATGAGATCCTGACACTCCTCTGCCCAGAGCCCCCCTGGTGACTGAACACCCATCACCCCCAGAAGGAGACGTGGGCGCCTGGCTCCTCCCAGCTTGTTTGCCTGGCCGCCGGAGACCCTGTTCTGAGCCCCAGACACCCCATGAGTTCTCTGGTTCCGGTGGTTGCCTCTGGCGCTTATTCCTGGAATGCGCTTTTTCTAGCTTATCATGTGGCCGAGTCCTGTTATCTGTGTGCCCAGAGCAGCTGTCCCCTCCCAGAGGCCATCCTGACCACAAGATTCTCAGCGTCCACTGTCTGGCCTCCCGCCCTGCCCCCCGCCACCCTTACTGGGATATTAGAGACATCATCCTTGTAAATTATAAAACCCCAGCCCCGAGTGACTTGAGGAAAAGGGGAACCAATGGCTCTTTAACCAGAGAAGGACTGGTTTGACCCCAGCTGCAGGGAGGGACCCATCAGAACATCCACACTCCTCTTGCTGGGCCCGTGGCAGGCTGACCTCTTCATTTCAGGGCAGGGCTGCGGGGGGTTTCCTCCATGCGCTCAGGACCCAATGAGCAGCTGGTGGAGAAACCGGCTCTTTCCTGATTTCCTAAGACTAGGCCCTGGGAGGAGCTGCCTGGCCTGGCTGGTGGCCAGGGCTGGTCCTGGCGTGAAGTGAGGCTGAGCGCCGATGGTCCACATCGGGGCATGTGCCCCGCCAGAGCTGAGCGCAGCAGCCCCCACCTGCTGGACTAAGCATGGGGGAGCTGGGTCTCTGGGGGGGGGTGGTGACTGACGAGGCGGTGCTGGGCCGCCGGGGGCTGTGGACGCTCCAGGGCAGGCTCCATGTCAGCTCCTGAGACGCAGCAGTCTGCCGTTTCCCCTTCGTTTCGTTTATTGCCATGCATCTCCCCACTGGAACGTAAGTGCAGCGGAGCAGAGGCCGCCTTATTTTTGAAGCACTGTGGTGTGCAGCTGACAGCAAACATTTGTTGAGTGAATGAATGATGGAAGAAACGCAGCAACAGACCCGGGGTCCAGGCTCAAGCGTGTCTTCCTCTCTCCACTGCCTCCCACGTCTCGAGTCTCAAACTCACCAGGGTCAGAGTCTCCCTTCAAGCTTGCAGGTCCCATAAAGGTGCCCCCACGTCCTGCGTCAGTGACCACGGGCCTGCCGTCGGTCTGTGGGTCAGTTTGACCCGAGTCCTCCTTGGTGTGAGAAGGGCTGGGGGAGGTCGGTCCTCTGTCCTTGCCAGGTAGATCAGCGTCGAGGTCAGCATCCACGTCAAATGAATCAGAGAACACTTCGGTCCAGGAGTCTGGGTCGCCTGCTTTCTGCAGCATGGCCTCAAAGCAGCGTGAAGGCCCTGGATCCGTGCACTCGCAACTCCCCTTCCCCTGCAAAACACTGATACTGATCTGCCTGTCTCCTAAGGCTGTTTGAATATTCATTAACCTTGTCTCTCCATCACGAAAGGATGCATTTCCACCTGTGATTCGATTCAAGGAAGACTTCCATCTCCTCAGTTTGGCTGAGGGGCAATGGCAGAGATTACAGGCTGTTGGCAAAATGCATGTTTCCTTCTTCGTGGGCGCACAGTGGGATGGGGTTTACCGGCCTCCCTGGCAAGGAGGAGTGACGGGACTTAGGGTTAGCTCACAGGATGTGAGTGCGAGCGGCTGGGCCACTTTTGCCTGGCCCAGGGAAAGCTCAACACAGGGCTCCTCCACCTGCCAGTGGGAGACGGGCCGGGACAGCCTTGGCGGCCACCTGCCGAATGGCAGTTGGGCCCGTCTGCGATCCTGAAGTCTGTCCTCTCCGCCCCGTTACATGGAGAGAAATGAGTTTCCTCTGTGCTTGAGCCTTTACGCTTCTGGTGGTTTTATTTGTTTCACTGAATAGATTCTAACTTCACTCCATGATGCCCAGTGATCTTGGAAGGAGACTCCAGTGAAATCTCAATCTTAGGATTTTTGCTAAAGAGAAGTAGTGGCTGGAGGCTAAGTGGATGAACAGAAAGATAGAAATACATATCAGTGGCTGCTTCCAGATGTCAGCTAGTAGTGAGGTGCTGATACACTGCATGTATTCATTTACTTGTGCACTATAGATCTGTGCATGTGTGTGTGTGTGTGTGTGCGCGTACGCTCAGTTGCTCAGTCGTGTCTGACTCTTTGTGACTCCATGGACTGTAGCCCGCCAGCTCCTCTGTCCGCGGGATTCTTCAGGCAAGAATCCTGGAGTGGGGTGCCGTGCCCTCACGCGTGCACGATAGATCTATATTGTCGTACATACATGAATGTGTAAAATGGTGTCCCAGCCCCTCTCCAGATGCAGAAATCTGAGAAGACCCCATTATCAAACACATTTACTTCAAAAACTAGCACCTTCTTTGAAGCTCAGGTTCAGCATTTTTTCCAACACAATTAATTGGAGTAACATCATAAAAGATGAGAAAAACTAAAATATTTTTATGAAAAGTGATACGTTATGTGATAATTAAACAGGCTAATTAAGACTGTTGGAGCCCTGGATTTTAGTCCCAAAGATTGGGGGGAGCTGGACCTGAAGGGGGTCCTGCCGTCCTGGGGGGGCAGCCGGGAGCCCGTCCGCGCCCTGAGCCCAGCCCGTGGTGGGTCCTGTCCTGCAGGATGGCACTGTCTCAGCCACCTGCCCCTTGAGCCACCCTGAGAGCGATGGGAGACCCTTTATGACAACCCCAGGGCGGTGTTCACACCTCTCCAGTATTCCCGTGAACGACAGGCTGGGAATAGAGTCTTCTGGAGAGACGGAACCAGTGTGATACCTGTCTGAGGGACTGGCTTACACACACGTGGAAGCTGAGGAGGCCACCTTGCAGCCTGAAGACCCGGGGAGCTGACACTGCCTGTGGGCCCCAAGGGCATCTGCTGGAGAACTCGCTCTTGTTCAGCAGAGGTCATTCTTGGGCTTCTATTTGGGCGTTCACCTGAGTGGGTGAAGCCCACCCTGCTGGAGGGAGCAATTTAGTCAGTCTATCAATTTCAATGTTAATCTCATCCAAAAACACCTCTATGGAAACAGCTAGAATAAAGCTTGACTGACTATCTAGACACGTGTGACCCAGTCCAGATATCAAGACCCTGAAATGGACAGTTTCAAGGGATCAGCAGATTTTATCACTAAAAGCAGAGCATAAAATTCTAGGTTTGTAAAGTACGTGGCCTTGCTCAGAATTACTCAGCTCTCCTGCCGCGGGGTGAAAACGGACAATGACAAAGCACCAACACGTGAGGGTTCCAATAAAGTTTTATTTATATGAACAGAAAGAGGGCCAGAGTTGGCTGAGTCCTGACACAGGTAAATAGTAACTGAGCCCTTGGAAGGTTCTCTAAGTTCTGTCCATGCATAATTGGTTAAACCCTTTAAAAATTCCCTGAGAAGATGCAGATACTGGCACGAATGGGTAAGCTGCCCAAGGTTATTGGGTGGTTAGTGATGGAACCAGTATCCCAGCCAGGCACAATAGCCCCCAGCTCGGCTGCCGGGTAACCCGACTGTCCCAGCTGCCCTGTTCCCACAAGCAGAGGGCCCAGTGGAGGCTCAGTGCGGCGTGAGGCCCCTGGCGGCCCTCACTCTCCCCTGACTCTGGCTGTGGACCGTCGTGTGATGGGCACCTCCATCGATGTTTGCAGGAGACGTTTCTCTCCCTTGGAGCCCCAAGGCAGTAGGTCTAGTGACTGTGCTTCTGTGAAGGGATAATCATGCGACGTGAATAATCACAGCCAGGCAGGGGGCCAGTGCCCTCTCTTCTCCTTCCGCACAGCAGTCACGCTCCACAAAGTGGCCACGGCCTTGAGTCAGGGAACCTGAGCCGCAGCTCCTGGGAGACATGGGGTCCGTGTGTCGGTCGGGGCTCCCTGAGGAACAGGGCGTGCATATGCAGAGACTGCAGGCCATCTCAAGGACTGGCTCCGTGGCGGTGGAGGCCGGGGAGTCCTGTCGTCTGAGTGGTCAGCAGGCTGGGGGCCCAGAGCAGAGCAGGTGCTGCGGGTCAAGTGCAAAGGTCACCAACTGCAGAATCCCCCATTCTCCAGACGGCCAGGCCGTCAGCTGACTGGACGAGGCCCACCCACACTGGGCAGGGCGATCTGCTTCACTCTCGGCCAGTGGACACAGAAACAGAGCGCCACAGCTTCCTGCCGACGTCCGCTCGCAGCGTCGTTACGCACCAGACCGCCCACCGCCTTGTGTTACGTGTGCCCCTGTCTGGAGACACCCCCTTATCAGCCACGCTGCCGCCGGACGGGGGCTTCTCCGTGAGGCCCGCCACACGCTTCTTACGGCTCGGGCGCCGACAGCGCCCCGGTGACACTGGGCCACCCGAGGCGAGGGCACCGGCACAGTCAGGCTCCCCGGGGGCTCAGACGGTGAGGAGTCTGCCTGCAACGCGGGAGATGGGGGTTCGAGCCCTGGGTCGGGAAGATCCCCTGGAGAAGGGGATGGCAACCCACTCCAGTATTCTTACCTGGAGAATTCCATGGACAGGCAAACCTGGCCGTGACAGCTTATGGTGAACGATGTTGGATTCGTGATCTCCAAAGAATTTAGCTTTGGGACCAGGGACCAGGGACCAGGCTTGATCACTCAAGAGCTTTTGTGTAGCAGAGTTATATTAAAGTATAAAAAGGGACAGAAAGCTTCTGACATAGACATCAGAAGGGGGACAGAGTGCCCCCGACCCCGCTAGTCTTATCAAGGCCTTATATACTTTTACCAGACCCACTACCGCAACATCCATCTTAAATTGACAAGATGAAAATCAACAGTAGAAAGGTCTTACCAGACCCACTTCTACAACATATGTCTTAAGATAACAAGATTAGTCAAAATGTTCTCAAGAAGGAGAAATACATCCTCAGGCAGCATGGTGGTTCTGGCGGTTTAGTCACTCAGTCGTGTCCGACTCTTGCGACCCCATGGACTGTAGCCTGGCAGGCTCCTCTGTCCATGGGATTCTCAGGCAAGATACTGGAGAGGGTTGCCATTTTTGTTATATAATCCTTGGTGCAGAGTTTAAGGAAAAACATATCCTTGAGCAAGATGAGTTGTTTTGTTGTGCTCTGGGCTTAAAGAAAAAAAAGTTTGTCCTTTTCTTCTTCTTGAGAGCCCCAGACCCCTTTCTCCTCCTCAGGGACCCTGGACTTCTTATCAACCCACCTAGGAATTGACTCTCTCAACTAGCTACAGTCCATGGGGTCACACAAGTGTGAAGGACATGGCACCGTGTAGACCACGAGAAGGACGCTTGTTCACGTGTGAGCTGATGGGGAAGGTCGCGTGTGGCTCTGACCCAGTGGAGCCGGGGCAGTGTGTCCGGAGGCGCACATGTCTCGCTGCTCTGCAGTGTCCGAGGATGACCGTGAAGGCACGTGGGTGCTGACTGCAGGTCACCAATAGGTCTCAGTGACCGATAGATGGATGTGCAAACACGGCCTCCCAGACCCACAAGGACAGGCTGTGCGCCGCCTGGCGGGGACTCACGGTCCAGTGGCCATGTAGGTGGAGCTGGGCAGTCGGGGCCAGGGACACGCATGGGGCTAAGTGACTTTCTCGTGAGCCTGGACGGGGGTCTGACCCTTTCATTTTAGCGCGTTGAAAAGCGAGCAGTGATCTGGCTTGTGTTTGTGATGTGTGTAGCTGTTTTCATTTATAAAAGTGGATGAAGAGGGGGCACTGGAACTGGAGCTCCTGATGAAGCCTGCTCCCAGGACTCCAGGAGAGAAGGTGGTCCTCTGTGGGGTGGGGGCTGGAGGGATGGATCTGGGAGGCGTGTCGGGGGGGGGGCCGGAGGAGGAGGAGGCCTTGGGGAGGATTCTGGGGCCTCCAGCCCTGCAGCCCCTGGGTCCTGAGCCCCTGCCTGACTCCTTCCACTGCTTCCCTCTCCTGCTTCCCCAGACTTTCCTGGGAGATCCCAGAGCCCCCAAGCTCCTCCAGGGCTGTGTGGTTAATGTCTCCCACGTTTCCCCCACAAGCTATCGGAGGGGCTGCAGAGGCCCTCAGCTGTCCACCAGTGAGGTCTTCCTTCACCCTTGGGGACAATTCCATTCAAACCGGTCACTCCAGCATTTAACAAATTGGGGCCCTCTGCCCCAGGGTGATGGCTCTCAGTCCTGAATCAGGGGCCTCTGCACTGGGATGGTAGCGCTCAGTCCTGAATCGGGGCCTCTGCCCCGGGTGGTGGCTCTCAGTCCTGAATCAGGGGCCTCTGCACTGGGATGGTAGCGCTCAGTCCTGAATCGGGGCCTCTGCCCCGGGTGGTGGCTCTCAGTCCTGAATCAGGGCCCTCTGCACTGGGGTGATTGTGCTCAGTCCTGAATCGGGGCCTCTGCCCTGGGTGGTGGCTCTCAGTCCTGCCTATGCTGGGAGCTTCCCCGCGAGGCTGGAGGGCGGAGGTCCCTGCTTGGCAGCCCTTCTGTGGACTCCGTGGCAGGGACAGATCTAGCGGAGCCGCTCGGGCGGCTGCAGGCCTGGCCTGTTGTTCACCTCTGAGCTCTGAGCCGAGCTGCGTCTGGAAATGAATCACCACCCACCCGTGACGAGGCCCGCTTCTCGTCCGCCCTCCGTCGGCCCTGAGCGGCTGCAGGGCTCATCCCTGTCTGTCACTGTCAGCCACGTCGAGGATGTCCCTTCTCCACGCCGGGCTCATCTCGGGCCTTTAAGATGCCGGGCGCGTGGAGATGCTGAGACGCACGCTACAAGGAACAGACTTTCCGCGATCAGTGGCAGTCAGCTGGGTCTCTCTCTTCTTCCCCGGCCCTTGATCTGAGTATTTGCAGGGAATTCTGATCAGACGCTCACTGTCCCAATTGGTATGATTTCATCTGGAAACACAAGAGTGTTTTTATCCAAAATCAGCTATTATTTTGAATCCCATCAGCACATTATGTGGCAAAACACACCAGAGGAAGGTGGCAGGTGACGGCATTTGACACGCTGGTCAGTTATGGGGAGGGCAGTGTCAGGGCGAGCGTCCACTCTCCATGCCACGCCTGATGCTTCTTCGAGTCCAGAGTGGCCTGCCAAACTCTCTCCTCCCCTGCTCTCAGCCTGTAGCGGAGCCCCACCTTGGGGTCTTCCTAGAGGGGCTCACGACCCTGGAGAGGGGTCCGCCAGGCGCCCCGGGCCCCAGTACCCATTTTCACTTTTATTACAGTCCTCGGGGGATTGGGCTTCCCTGGTGGCTCAGCCTGCAGCCTCAGAATCTGCCTGCAATGCAGGAGACCCTGGTTCCATTCCTGGGTTGGGAAGATCCCCTGGAGAAGGGAAGGGCTACCCACTCCAGTATTCTGGCCTGGAGAATCCCATGGACTATACAGTCGCAAAGAGTTGGACACGACTGAGCGACTTTGACTTTCCCTTTCACTCGGGGGGTCGCTTCACACCAGGAGTAAGGAGCAGAGTGTGGGGATGAGGAAGTCCTCTCGCTGTTCAGACATGCCACGCTGTGGCCTGACAACCGAGTGGCCGGTGGGGCGGGCTTCTAGGTCAGGGGGGGTGCGGAAACAGGACGGGGTCCAGGCAGACTCGAGCGGGGACGGGCGCTGCCGCCTTGAGGGCTGTGTGTCCGGGTGAGCAGCCGCCTCGGGCAAGCCCACTTCTGAGCAGCAGGTCCAAGCCCTCCTGTTCCCCAGAGACCACCGATTTCTCCCTCATCTCCCCCCTCCCCTCCACCCCTGCCTTCTCAAAGTCCAGCGTGCTGTGAATCCAGAGTGCAGATGGTCTCCTGGGAACATGGACCATGTGCAATATGTCGGAGATTCACACATCCTTCCTTCTCTCCTAATTACAATGAACTCAGAAGGTGACTTAGTCCCATCTGTATGGGAACTGAAGTCAGGGTGTCTCCCGCCCTGGGACTCCAGCAGCCATGTCTCCTGGAGGCTGAGGCTAAGGTTCTCCTGTGTTTGTGGCCGTCTCCCTGGTCCTTATCTCACCAGTTCTGGTATCTTCCTAATATTTAAAAAAAAAAAAAGACTCCCAGTCCAAAGTGATACCATCTATAGGAATTTGATCTGCTAGTGAGATTTCCTTGGAATGGTCTTAAGTAAATTCAAAATCATGGAGACAGAAGAACCTGGAAGAACCCTGTGTTTGTGGGGTCCCTGTGTCCTTGGTCATGACCCCCGGGTGACAGTGTGGGGTCAGTGCTGGGCTCCCGCTTAGCTCTGTCTCTGATGCCAGCTGCTTGCCCCCTGGAGAGCCCCCTCCCCTCCCAGACGATCAGGCTCCAGGGACGTTAGCTGGGAAAGTAAGGAGCAGCTCCCGGGAACGCGGTGAGGCTGGTGTGAGGCGGGGCCTGCCGGGCTGAAGAGGCCCGGCCCTAAGAGGCCCGCTGCTGTGCCCGACGCTTGAGTTCACCCACGTGCCTTTCGTCGCGCTCCTGCTCGTGGTCCGCAGCTTCGTGCATGTGTGGGCTGGCTCCATCCTCCAGGGAAGGGGCTTCTCCCAGACCAGGCCGGCAGGTCCTTCCCTTCGCCAGAGGATGTTTTTGACTCAGGGTTGTGGTGCAGTCTGGCCCGGGGAGGGGGGGGCAGGGCGGGGCCAGGACGTCTGGAAGGACTTTCCCTGGAGGTCGTAGAGGAGCTGGGGTGCCAGGGCCCCTCCCCCTTCCAGGGCGCTTCACTGACAGAAGCATCGGGTATCCCCGGGAGGCCGTCCCTGGGGGACAGGCCACACCTACAGGTGCCAGAAAGGTCCCGACCCACCAAAACATGGTCAAGTCACTCACACGCCTGCTTCTGGCGTGAGCAAGGGACAGAGTCTAGAAAACCGTGCCTTAGTAGCCGTCCTGGGACTCCCTGCACCAGCTTCCTACCAGCCCAGATACGTGAAACGTGGTGGTAAGCCAGCTGGAGTAGTTGCTGGGAGACTCTGAACGTGTTAGGTTCTCAGCCGGGGTGATTCCACCCGCAGGGGACACTCGGCAGCGTCCGGACGTGGGGTTGGCTGTCGGGTCGGGGGGCTGCCGCTGTCATTGGTGGGGGGGGGTCCCGGGTGCTGCTAACCATCTTATAGTGCCGGGACGGTCCCCACAGGGTCACCTGCCCAGCAAGTGGCACTGGCGGGGAGAGGAGCCCAGGCTGAGAGCCTGCGGGAGCTGGGAAGGCATTCCCTCTAACGCAAGAGGAGGAAAGAAGGGAGAGAGCAAAGTCCTGGAGAGGCTGGAGACAGGTGTGGTCCTTCTGAAGTCCGCATGAGAGCCCTCCTACCACCCCTCTCCCACAGGGGTGCAGGTGAGGGTCCAGACCAGAGGCTCCCGGAGAAGGGCCTTCGCCGGGTGGGGACCCTGTCCTGGTCACGGGTCACTGAGGAGGAACTGACTTCACGCAGATAGCTGGCGATGGTTGGTATGAGCTTCCGGAGGTGAAACTTAGGGTGATGCCTCAGGCAGGCCGCCACGCAGCTGAGGGCCGCTCCTCTGAGACCACACGCAGTCTTTCTCATCAGGATGCGCGTAGCAGTGCTCCGGGCCTGGAAGTTCAGCGTTTTGGTTCTGCTGGTTCTATCTGACGTCTCTGTTTAGCCCACAGACCATGACCTCGCCAGGGCAGACCAGCCCATCCCGAGCATCCACCACCACCCCGCCCTGCGAGGCAGGCACTCAGCCACCAAGACCTATGCTGTCTTCCCCTTTTTCATCTGCTTCTGATCTAAAAAAAAATGAGGTGGAAAACTGGTTCACGGTGTGGTTGACAGGAAACGCCTTATCTGCGCTGTTCAGACAGGCCGTCCTGCGGCTCCTTACCTTATAAGATTCTATCGTCTAAATAAGGTCACGGCTGCGGGACAGATGATGCTGGGGCAGGCCGGCGGGGAGCCAGCTCGGGCGCCCTGGGCGAGATCGCGGGGCCGGGGCGGCTGAGCACTCACGCCAACAGGACCCAGACCTGCCCGGCAGAACTGCTGCAGGCGGAGCCGGGGAAGTAACCAGAGGCCGATCCAGCGGGGGCTGGGGCAGGCCCGCCGCCCGCCCGGCTCCCCGCCGGCCCCTCCCACTGCGGTCCAGTCTGTTTGTCGAGGGCACTGTCCCTCCGGCGGGCAGCGGAGAGGCTGGTGGGGCCGCCTTCTCTCTCTCAAGTGTCAGGACGTGGAGTCCCTGGTTCACACAGCACCGCGGGTGTGTGCTCTGCCCGACGACCGGAGGGCCCCTGCTGGGGTGGGGCTGGGGGGGCACAAAGCCCAGCTGAGTCCAGCAGGCTCACCACGGTGACTTCACCTTCAGGGTCATCCTGGGGGCCAGGCACAGACCCTGGGGACCACTGCCTCTGGTGTCCTCGATTCCTGCCCACGGGAGGGCGGGAGTTCAGAACGGGCTCAATTCCACGGAAGCCCCCGGGGCCCCCAGACAGGTAACGCCATCCCCAACAGCAGTTATAGGTTTTCAAAGCCTTGTTTTTGCATGTGCTACACAATTTCCTTTTTAAAGGAAAACTAGGTTCTCTCTCTCTTTTTTAAACCTCCTTAAAAACGGACTCTTCCTGACCCTGCTCCCTGAGTCCTAATTGTCGCTGCCGTCTGCCCAGCCCCTGGGCATCGCAGTACCGCCGCAGATTTGGTCCAGCAGCCTGAATCTTCTGCTTGTCCAGGTCCAGGTCCGGAGAGAGTGACCGCAGCTCCCCTTGGCTCTGGGCGTGGCTACCGCAGTGGCTCCACCCATGAGCGAATGAGACCCTATCAGAGCAAGCAGGCCCACAGGGAACCCTCCTGCAGAACTTCAGCCCTGACCCACCAGGGCTCACCTACTTAATCCGGGCCTCCTCCTCTGCCAGGAGGCTGACTTCCTGGCTTCCTGGCTGGCCTGTCACGGAGATTTAGAGGCATTTGGTCTGTAAATCACAGAGCCAAGGACCCACCGCAGGTCCCTCATGTCCGCCCTCTCCTGTTCCTCTTAACCAAGATGCTCACTCCGGAGCTGGGGACTCGGGGCTCAGGATGTGTCACCGTGAAGACCCCCAACGGGCCCTCCGTCAGGAGGCTGCCTTTGGGGTCAGCGATCCCGCGGGGCGGGGCGGTCAGGGCGCCCTGATGGGAGAATGAGCTGACTGTGACCCATCGGGCAGCTGAGAAACGCAGCGTTCTGACAGCTGTCTGGGGAAAAGGAGAGCGTTTGCTCATTATTACTGAAAAGTTTTATAAAACACACACAACTGTGATAATGAAAACACTGACCTCACGTGGCTCCTTCCGCCCGCCAGCCACGTGCTCTGTGAGGACGGTCTAGAGGCAGTGTTTTGTTTAGTCTTTGTGACACCTTTTCTGTTTATACAAAAGGAAAATGAGGTGCAAGCAAGGTGAGTGGCTTCCTGACCTGGACCACTCCGACCCTACAACCCCTCACCTGCCAGGAAACATATGACGACTACTTGTACTCTACAGGACTTTATTTTGCTTTTATAGTTTCCTGTTTATTTTTGTATGACATGAAACAAAGCTTGTCATTTGACTTTTTCCCACCGAGACCACTTTCAGTCTGTCCCTTCCCCATCATTTTGCAATTCTTCGTTATCGTTCATTTCTTAGTCCTCTGGGCTCTGGTGGTTCTTTCTGTTCTTGATAGATACGTCACTGTCCCCGTGGAGTTCTTTCTCCTTGTCCGGACCACACCCCCTCTTCTTGTCTTTACTGAGGTGATGGGGTGGGCTTTTGTGTAAGTCATCACGAGTCACACCCCCTCAGAACTTCAGCCGCGTCTCAGGGTCCTTGTCCCGCGCACGCGGCAGAGGGGAAAGTGAAGCCCCAGAGGCGATGGTGATCTCATGGAAGGAGCCCCTCCTCGGTGTGGACGGCCCCCTACAGTCCCACCTGGGCCCTCGGAGCACATGCCCCCAGGTCCCCTGGGGACACAGCTGCGGGGCCTGCTGTTTACACCCAGAGCAGATCTGTGCGCCCCCACCCCCCAGGAAACAAAACCTTCTCCCCCACGTTTCCTTGTCTGTGTAGCCTGTCTCAGCACCTTCTAATCCATGTGGACTGAAACGTCTGTCCCCCCAGCTTTCAAATCCAGCTGCTCTTCCTGTGACTCTGTGCCCCCAGGTCCCCAACACCCCAGCCTCATGCCCACTCCTGATTACGCGCTCACCCGACCCAGGATGGCATCCAACCTCCTCGCCTGCCTTCGCCTTCTGTCCTGCCCACGCCTGCTCTCCCCAGAGCTGGGAGAGCTTTCCAGAGCATGAACTGCCTGCTGGCGCCTTTCTGCTCAAAGCCCCTTAATGTGTCTAATTTTACTTGGATAAAACCTGAAGTCCTCTTCCTGGCTTCCAGAGGTCCTCAGATGCACCAGGGGGTTCCCACTTGGGGCCCACCCGGGCCATTCCCTGGACACAGTGTCCTCCTGCCGTGGGAGGCTCCCTGGTGCGGCCTCCGCTGTCCTGGCCATCAGAGCCACACATGGAGGCTGTGCTGACGGCTTGTCCGGGTCGGCAAAGCCAGCCCTCTGGCCCCGGGCCCTCGATGCGTCTCTTCTGCTTCGGCTGGAATTGTCCCCAGTGCCCGGCGTGAGGTCAAAGATGCAAGGCAAATATGAGAATGGACGTTGGGTTTGGGGCCAACTTGCCCCCACATGAGTCCATTAAATGCTCCATCTAAAGGGATCTCCAGCCAAACCTGGGGGGTGGCAAAACCCAGGGCACGTTCCTGATTTCATCTACCTATGGGTGTTTGCTCACCTCCTCTGGCAAAGCTGGAGGGTGGCGAGGAGGAGGAGAGACCTGGTTTCATCTGATGAGCGGGCAGTGGAGCCCCAGCACCTCCTCCAGGCCTCAGGACTCACCTATCCGCACGGCTGAGAATGACCCGATCCACCTCATGGAAGAACGCGCGCAGGAATTCAGTTTGGAGGTCTCCACTGCGTTAGGTCCATAACAACAGGAACACCCGCGTGGATTCAAGATGGCGGCCCCTCCCGGGCGTCTGGACCGGCCTGACCCATGCTGGTAGCGATCCGTTCCGCAGCTTTCTGAGAATGCTGATAAAATGGAGAGCCTCCCTCTTGGCTTCCAAAGAACATTAGGGCCCCACACCAAATTGTCGAATCTGGTCTTCCAGCGACTCTAAAGCCTCAGAGATGCAGGTGTGATGAACCGAGGTCTCGCTGGCCAGAGAGATGACGCTAAAGCCTTGCTGTGTGCATCTTGCACTTTGCTCCTCGGATGCCACAGAAATGAAGAGAGAGCTTCATTAGGCTCGTTGGAGTGTCTTCACTCCCCAGGGCTTCTGCACATGTTTAGGCGCTTGTTACACCCTCTTCCTTCTCTAACCCCAGAGTCTGCTGTGAGCAATGCACTTCCCAGCAGGGGTGGGAGTCCCAGCGGGAGAAGGCGGAAGCCAGTGTCCTGTCAAAGCAGAGAGCTCAGGACAAGCTGTGGAGGAGCTGGTCGGGGGGCAGTCCAGGTGGGGCAGGGGTGCTGTGCACACAGAGACCCGGGGCTGATGCAGAGCTGGGGTACTTGTCCTGCAGACCCCCACCTCCAAAGTGCCTGCTGGTGTGGCAGTGTGGAAGCCCTGCCCCTGAGACTGGCGTGCACCTCGGAGCGCCTGCCGCTAGCTGTGCATTCCCGTAGGTGTGCATTCCCGTAGGTGTGCATTCCCGTAGGTGTGCATTCCCCGGGGTGTGCCTTCCCCTGGGTGTGCCTTCCCCTGAAGCCCTCCCACCCGGCCTGCTCCAGCCATGCTCTGATGACCCCCTCCCTTGTCTCCCCCTCCCGCCTTCTGTGCCCGCTCCACACAGATTTCCCCTGGGAGCTCCCACCTCATGAACCAGGCACCTGTACACAGACCTGCTCATCAAGGTCAGGGCTGGACAGTCTGGCCCCAGACCCGGGCCCACGGGAGCTCTTGGAAGCTCTGGGCACTGGGTGAAGGGCACAGGGGCCTGGGGGCTTGGGGGCTCGGGGGCGTGGGGCTTGGGGTGTAGGGGCACACAGGGGCGCAGGGGAACGGGGGCTCGGGGAGGCGGGGGCACGGGGGCGCGGGGGCATGCAGGGAGGCGGGGGCTCGGGGAGGTGGGGGCTTGGGGGAGCAGGGGCGCGGGGGCTTGGGGAGGAGGGGCTCGGGTGCACGCAGGGCCACGGGGGCGTGGGGGCTCGGGGGCACGGGGGCGTGGGGGCATGCAGGGGCGCGGGGAGGCAGGGCTGCAGGGCCACAGGGGTGCGGGGGCACGCGGGGGCATGGGGGCGTGGGGAGGCGGGGTCGTGGGGGCTCGGGGGCACAGTGGCTCGGGTGCACGTGGGGCCGCGGGGGGCGCGGGGGCTCGGGGGCGTGGGGGCTTGCCGCCCCGTTGTGCTGCGTGTCACCTTTGACAGTGAGCTGGAGAGGGGAGCGCACGGACCCTGCAGGGGTGCTCTCCAGACCTCCGCTCGGCTTGTCCCCAATAACAGGAGGGGCAGGGCGCCGCTGGAGGCAGGAGAATCTGGGCAGCCCTGCCCTCTGTTCCCCTCTCTGATAGCCCCCAATACTGAGCCTTCACCTATCAACCTGGGATCAGTGTGGCACTGAATTGCTCTAGTGTTCAGTTGCTTGAGTCGTGTCTGACTCTTTGTGACCCCATAGACTGGGGGCGCCTTGGTCCGTGGGGATTCTCCAGGCAAGAGTCCGGGAGTGGGCTGCCATTTCCTCCAGGGGATCTTCCGGACCAAGGATCGCATGCAGGTCTTCTGCATTGCAGGCGGATGGATTCTTTATCATCTGAGCCACCAGGGAAGCCCAAGAGTACTGGAGTGGGCTGCCATTTCCTACTCCAAACTGCCCTCAATACATACACTTAATCTTTAAATCAATCCTCTCACACGTATTTGGCTGTGGAACCGTTTCTGCACTTAACTCTGATGAATGCTCTTGGTGAATGATTTTCCACATAGAACGCCCCAAAATCATGTTCAGAGACAGACTCTGATGGCGGAGGAGGGAGGTTGGGTCTGAGGAGTGGTCCGTGTGGACTGTGAACCCCACCCCAAGGCCACTACGGGGTGTGCAGAGCGCTCTGGAGGTGAAGCCATTTTCAGCCGGAGGATGATGGCCAATCTGCTTTCTATTAACCAAGCGAAGTGTGTAATTGTTTCAGATGATCATTTTTTCCCTACAAGACAGGGCAGAGCTGGAAATTAGGCGGCTGCTCTGAACAGCTGAACCTAATGAATCCTGCAAAGGCTGAGCTCTAAGGGACGTCTGGAATTGAAGCAGATTGTGTGTTAGCGAGAAGGGTGTTTGGGCATTCGTTGTGTGACCGCAGGGCAGGGTGTGGTGCAGACAGTGACTGGGCCTGGGTGACCCAGCGACATCGCTGAGGTCAGCCCCGAGCTCGGCCACCTGCCTGCAGAGGCAGGAGGTGAGGGTGCGGGCCACAGAGCCCGCTGAGGAGCCGCTGCAAGTCTGAGCTGCTGGAGACGAGGCCAGGCTCCTCGAATCTCCCCGAGGGCGGGCAAGGAAGGGCCGCTGCGGGCAGTGCCCACCCCGGGCACCTGACTCAGCCTGCATCCCAGGCGGGGCACTTTCAGACCCCCAGCCACCCTCCTGGAAGGCTCAGGGCTGAGTGAAACACCTGCCGGAGAGGGAGCTTTCACCCGGGAGGGCTCGTAATCCGGGAGGGGGCCGCGGGGCGAGGGGTGGCCCTGAAGCCTGGTGGGGGCCCTGTGATGGCCCCTCAGAGCCAGGCAGGGCTGGGTCTCGACGCTGCACTCCTTGCTGGCTGCGGGCCGCCTACGGTCTGCCTAGAGTCTGCCTATGGTCCCGGGGCTCGGCCGGAGCTCTGGCTCCTGCCGACCTTTCCTTCTTGCCCACTCTCAGCTGAGCTCAGCAGAGCTTTGGTGGGCCCGCAGCATGAGTGCCCCATGTGCCAGGCGCTGAGCTGCAGGAGGTGTGTGAGTGTGGGGCAACCTCTCTCCGGGAGGCACCTAGGCTTTGGAGGAGAGGCACTGACTTCCTAACCGAGACGCAGCGCGTGGGTTCTGTGCAGATGAAGAGGGATCAGTGAGCCTGGGGCTGGGAGTGTGGCTCTGCTTCTCTGGACTACCACAGGGCTCGAGTCACAGAAGGGAAGAGTCTCACAGCCCCTTCCCTCTGGCAAGCCCTGTGATTGCGTCACATTCCTGGGCGGGGGCGGCTGGAAGGGGCTCACCTGGTTGGAAGGTGCCTTGCTGGAGGTTGAACCTGGGGCTCTGAGCTGGGGTCTCCCACAGCGTGGGCTCCCAGCACAGGGCTGAGGGGAAGGCAAGACTCTCAGGATCCACTGACTCTGGGGCTGGGGGGTGGACCATGGTGTTCAGAGCAGATCCCAGGTTCCAAGATGCTTCTTTGGGCTCCTCTGTTCACGGCTGCCTGCTCTGTGAGCCTCTGGCCAGATGCAGTCCGTGCAGAGTGAGGCGTCCCCCAGGGATGAGCGCTTCCTCTTATGCCCTTGCCTCAGAAAGCCCTTACAGCTGGTCCTTGACCTGATAATCCAGTTTTCGCAGCTGCACATCTCCCCGTATTTCCTACACCTCTGGTCTTTTCCCCTGCCACGTTTCCTGAACAAAACACAGATGCCCCAAACGAACGCTTTTGCAGGTTTTAGACCCAGTGGTTTCGAACGTTCTCAGAAAAACCTGCCACAAAACCGAGCAGCCCTCCATCCGCCCGGGCACCCTTGGGCGCAGTTTGCTGGAACGCAGGCTGATTTTAAAGACAAGCTTCTGTAGTGCAGGACAACCATGACAACCGAGGAAAGGAGAGGGTTTTGCGGAAAACTGCGACCCTGAGCACAGGGCCCTGATCTCGCCCCGGGGCTTGAGAGGAGGCTTGTGCCATGGTTCATTCATCCTGTCCTGACGCGTGTGTGGAGCATGGCGTTTCCTGGCGTGTGGGGCCGCACACTGGCCGCAGGGCAGCGCCTAGGCCACCCCGCGGGCTTGGCGGGCAGAGTCCACACAGAGTAGGGGTCTGTGGGGCCCTGGGCAGAGCTCTGAGGTTCAAGTTTAACTTTGGGAGTGAACAAGATCAGAGGAGAAGCAGGGGTGCGGGACTTCCCGGCCGGGGAGGCCTCATGAGCAGAGCTGGGGGCACGACGCACAGAGGCGGGGAAGGACCCTGAGTGTCGGTATCGCTGGACGGAGCAGGTCGGGGTCCAGGGGCTGTCGAGGGCCTGGAGCCAGGAAGGCAGCTGAACCCAGGTGGGGCCAGACCAGGATGAACTCCTGGCCGCCGCGGGTGGATTCTGTTCCTGGCAACCCTGAACCTGCAACCGCCGGGCCCTGGCTGGGGCCTTCTGCGGAGTGGATGTGCGTAGCAGCCAGGGCTCCCAGAGAAGCAGAGCCAACAGGAGGCGTATAGGGAGACAGAGGGACAGACGGACACATAGATAATAGGTAGATCGATAGATAGGTAATAGACAGATAGATAGTAGGCAGACGGACAGACAAATAGATAACAATAGGTAGATAAATGATGGATAGAAAGACAGACACAGATGGGAGAAAGTACTGCGTTTTAGGAATTGTCCCATGCGATTACAGAGGCCCAAAGTCCCATGACCCGTCTGCTGTCCACAGCTGGAGACGGGACAGATCAGCCTGAATCAAGCGCACGAGAGCCTGCGGCACTGATGATGTGAGTCCTGGTCTGAGCTTGAAGGCGGAGACCCAAGGCAGGCGCCTGAGGGCAGGAGAAGGTGGCGCCCTCCTAGAGCAGGAAGAGCGAATTCACGTGCTCTCTGCCGTTTGTTCCTACTGCAGGCCTCCCGGGATGCCGAGGCTCACCCCCTCAGTTTGCTCACAAGCTGATCTGACCTGAAACCCCGCTGATCGGCTCCCCAGGCATCCGCAGTCAGTCAGGGCGACACTTGGGGAGGGAGGGGTGCCCCAGCCCTGTGGCAGCACCCCGGGTGGTCCCCGAGTGCCTGCTTGTGCCCCTTAGCAAGACAGGGGTCTCTTCTCAGAGACTCTGGGGACCTCCGCAGACCCGGCCTTTGTCCCGCTGGTGGTGGGGAGCATTGAATCTCTGTGTGAATGGGCAGCTGGGGGCCGGGGGCCCTGTGGACAGACAGACTGCTGGAGGCAGACAGGTGACCGCAGAGTTGGGCGCTGACGGTGCGTGGGGAGGAGGCAGGGCCCGGCTCCAGCCCGAACGTGCACGTGTGTTTCTCCAAGTCTGCAGCTCCAGTTGGGGGTCAGTTCAGTGCTGACGTACCTGCCACACACCTGGGTGTGGCTCAGACCCACAGGACTCCCCTCTCCAGATCCCGGGGTCACTGCACATCTGAGCATTCGGCTCTAAATTCAGGAGCACTTGCGCCCCGCCCCCAGGCTGGGTGATTTGCTGGAATGATTTGCAGAACCAGAAGGCATCTGTCCTTGTGATGGCCGGTTAATTATGGGGGATGCAGTGAAGAGGCCGTGGAGGCCACACGGGCCAGGTCCGGGGTGGGGGGCTGAGCTCCCAGGCCCTCCGGGGACCCCATCCTCCCAGCATGTGAGGTGCCCACCAGCCCGGAGGCTCCCAGGACTTTCCCTGGGGCTGCACCATGCAGGTGTGATTGCACGGATCACTGGTCATCGCTGATTGAACTCGACTGCCTGTCACCTCCACCTGGAGGGTCGGGGTGGATGGGAAGGTCCAGCCTGCTCCTCAGAAGCTTGGCTTCCCCGGGGCCAGTCCCAGTCCCAGCCTGACATGAAGTGTCCAGGTCCCCAGGTGGCATTAATGGTAAAGAACTTGTCTGCCAATGCAGGAGAAGTAAGAGATGGGGGTTCGATCCCTAGGTCAGAAAGATCCCCTGGAGGAGGGCATGGCAACCCATTCCAGTGTTCTTCCCTGGAGAATGCCATGGACAGAGGAGCCTGGCAGGCTACAGTCCATGGGGTCACAAAGGGTCGGACACAACTGGAGTGACTCAGCACACACACAGGCTTCACCTGGGAGTCTTGTTAGCATAAACCCAGGTGTGGGGAGAGGAGCTTGTTGGAGTAAATTACGCCCCATCTCGGGAGACCCAAGGGCGTATGTCCTCAGTATTGGGAGCCTGTGAGAAGGACCGCAGGTATTTCCTGCCCCACGGATGGACGACTGGGCTGATGGGGACCCTGGCCCCGCTGCTGAGATTCTGACCTTGAGCCCCGGGAGGGCGCCAGCCAGAGTGGCTGCTCACGAGAGCCCTCCTGGCCTCGGCGGGGTGGGGGGAGCTGTCTGGGGGTGGCCGGCTCTGCTCTCGCACCTGCTCAGGCCAGGCCCGAGACTCCATCCAGACTCAGGTTCCGTTCTGCCCTTTTCTGCTGGCCCCAGCCCTGCACAGCTTCTTGTGGAATAGACGGAAGGAGACACGTGCGTGTCCGTGCTTGTGGGCACGTTGGTTAGAGGGGACTCTGCTGCAGAGGGCACGTCAGTAACATTCGTACTGCCCCGTATTTGAAGCAAGTCTATGAAATGAGAAAAATAAGTTTATCCTAATAAATAAATAGAATACACAGTATTTCGTAAAGTCTATGAAATAAACGCATCTGTCTTTAGACACAGTTTACAGACCAAGTGAGATTCAAAGAGATGGAGTCTCCCAGAGTCGACGTGATGAAGTGAAGAGCTGACCCCTGACCCCAAAGTCCCTGTTGCCCCACGAGGCCTCACTCACAGCAGTTCTACAAGGAGTCATGTGCTGCGTCGCACTCAGCGCAGACCCTGCTTGCTGGGGGGTAAACACGTCCCGAGAAAGATGCCCCAAACACCCAGTGTCTGGAGAAAGCAGACCCTTCTGTCAACCTGCATTTGAGGCTGCCCTCTACTTGCGGGAGAAAGAGACGCATCACGTGAGCCTGGATTTACCCAGGTTGCATCTGCGGGGAGGGAAGCCCGCGCTCCACTGCATCGGAGGCCTGGGGCAGCGGTTCTCAGAGCGGGTTCAGGCCCACAGGAAGCGGCCGTCCACGAGGCCCAGCCCTGCGGCTCGGAGCTCTCGGTGGGCCTTCCAGGGACAGCACTTGAGACGGTCACCCAGCTGTGCCTCCAGCTCCCATCAAAGGGACCCGTCCAGACTCACACAGACATCAAGACGAGCACGGGTCTACTTCAAAGTGTTTTCTTTCCTCTAATACCAGAAAAGAAGACAAAGCCTGGGATTACAGGGAAACGCTGGAATTATGGTTCTTTGAAAATAAGGGCCTTATAAATCCACCTTTATTTGTATCTGTTTTTATAAGGGAGCTTGTGCTGGACACTGGAAAGGGGAGCCTGGTCAAACACCATCTTGCCTCCAGGGGGCTCAGAGTCTGAAGGAGGGAGGGTTGTTTGAAATATAGCAGCAATGGCAGGACATGGGCTCGCGCTTCTGGGACATGTCGCCCATGGGTGCTGGGAGGAGGTGCTCGGTGCGGGGTGGGGGCCAAGGCCAAGGGGTCCAGCAGAACCTGGGGAGGCGTGCGCTGGGGGCAGCAGGCATTCAGGTGAGCAAGGCTTGAGCCCCGAGGCATCACAGCACAGGTGCGTGGACACACTTGTGAGTACTGTGCGCATGTGCATGCACGCGTCTGTGCAGGCTTGTGTGCATGTGTGCTCATGTGTCTGCATGCATGTGTCTGGGCTTGTGTACATGTGTGCACACATCTGTGCTTATGTGCATGAGTGTGCCCATGTATGCTGTGTGTGCATGCATGTATGCATCTGTCTGTGTGGACTTGTGTACATGTGAGCCCATGTGCCTACGTGTGTACATGTGTGCCTGTGTGTGCATGCAAGTATGCGTGTGTCTCTGTGTGCTTACATCTGTGCACGTGTGTGCCCATGTGTGTACTCATGTGTGCGTGCATGCAGGTGTGCATCTCTGTGTGCATGCACGTGTGTGCTTGCATGTGTACCCATGTGCCCACAAGTGTAGTGTGTGCATCTGAGTGTGCATGCATGTGTGTGTCTCTGTGTGCTTACACGTGTGCATATGTGTGCCCACGTGTGTGCCTATGTGTGTGCATGTGTGAGAAGCCTCGGCAGAATCTCTTGGGGCCCTCAGGGCCCGGCTCAAGTCGGATCCCAGGAGGCACAGTTGAGTCTGCAGAGTCTGTGCGCCGCCTGGGCAGAGTGAGCGCGGATGAAGGGCAGTGTGTGTCTGGAGCCGGGCAGTGTGAGTCTGTGCTGGAGGAGAGTGGTGACGCCCCCAGACTGGGGTCACTGGGGTTAGGTGGCTGCTCCCACGTTAAGCTGCAGGTGTGGGCTTTGTCTTGTGGGCTGTGGGGGGGCCGCCAAGAGGCTTCGGGCAGCAAAGCAAGCAGAATGCGACTGTGCTCCGCAGCCTGCCCGCCTCCCGTTTCTGCAGTTTCTCTCCAGGTCAGAGCTGGCCTCTACGGCCTCTTCTGACTGCATCAGGGCAGTGGTACTGTGCTCACAGGAGGTGGGTGGTCCCTGGAGTCAGGGCGGCCCACACTCTGCTCCCTGCTATCCTGGGCCTCCAGTTCCCCCTAGTTGGGCCCTGATTAATGAGAGCCACTAATTAGAACCCTGAATTCCCAGAGTTCTGGACGTGGCTGGAAGCCAAGCTTGGAAGACATGATTCCCTGTCAAATTGCTGGGAGAAGCTGGCCGTCCCAGGGGAACCAGAGGCCAGTCTTGAGATGCTGCCAACTGCCATCACTGACCCTGCCCACTCACCAGCCGCGTGGGCACCTCCCTGCCCAGGGCTGAAGTCCCCTTTCTGCTGGGCCAAGTCCTCCCCACTCTATGGCCCATGTCCCCCCCTCATGGTGGGGGCAAAGACGTCTCTGCACAGACAAGGGCTCAGGGAGGGGGCCCTGCGGAAGAGACACTGGCCACTGTCATGGTCCGGGTGGCCCTGGGGCCCGGGCAGGGTCGCGGTGGACAGTGGTTCTCGACCTCAGCTGCTCAGAACCATCCGAGAGCCCCCAGGTCCCTGCTGTCCAGCCGAGCAGGGTCTCTAGAGGGAGCTCAGCCCCAGGTGAGGTGATGGCAGGGCCTGCCTGGACCTGCCTCCTCCTGCTTCTCCAGGGCTCTGACAGCTGACGGAGGGGCTTCAGTTGCTTGTTTCCAGCAAGTCTCTGACGTCTGGGGAAGTTTCATACCTTTCCTGGCGCTTATTTCCAAAATGTGCTCAAAGTCAGACTCTGGAGATCCCTCCCCCTCACTCTGTCCCTCCCCCTCCTCTCCCCTCCCCTCCCTCAGCCCCTTCCCCTTCTCTCCCCTCCTCCTTCTCTCCCCCTCCCCACCTCCTCTTCCTTCCTGGTCTCAGTTTCTCCCTTTTTATAGAAGTGGGTTCCTGAGACCATTTTGAGCCCTTCCATGCGAGAGATCCTCTCAACAGGCAGAGATGGGCAGACACATCATTTCTGTCTGCTCCCAGGCTGGAGGCGGTGGAGGAGGCTGTCAGGCCAGGGAAGGACCTGGAGATGTGTTGAGGCCTCCAGCTGGGGGACCCGGCTCGCCCAGCTGAGAGTGAAGGTGCTGGAGGCCTCAGGGCCCCCACCCCGGCCTGTCACGGCAGCACTTGTTGAACATGCATTTTCTGAAAAGACCAGCGAGTATCCTCCTCTGAAGAAGCACCACCCTCCCCGCCACCCCCCGTGGTGTGTCCTGCCTTCTGATGAGTTTGAATCGTCTCAGCATGTGTTGGGTGGTCCTTTTCTGATGCAGGGTTCCCAGCATTGACCAGGTGCCTGGGGCCCTGGACCCCAAGGCTTTGGGTCCCAGACAGACCTATGTGGGTCCCTGGGTGCCTGTCCCGGGTCGGACCTCTCCTGGGGAGACTCATCTTCCCCCATGACCTTTGCTCTGTGCAGACAGAACACCCCAAACACAAAGTTCATTTTAGCTGCTGGTGCAGGATCCTGGGCTGGATGCTGGAAGAGGTGCCCTGCACAGCCCAGCACAGACCCTGATGCACGGTCGACCATCTGAGGCCTCAGTTTTCTTATCTGTAAAATGGGGAATGACAATACACAAATGCAGCCTGGGAGCAGTGTCAGGACTGTGTCAAATGGGCCAATCCCGGGACTGGCATGCCCTAGGCGCCCAATAAATGCTGATGCATGGCACAGAGGCGCGCAGCAGGCAGACCACGAGAGGAGTAGGCTCTTGCCTCTGTGTCCAGATGCTCGTGAGAGTCGTTTCAGAGCTTTCTGAAGGATTCAGGTCAGAGCAGGAGGCTGTTCCTGGTTGAGGGGGGCTGGCACGGGCAGGAGGGGTAACCACAGCACCCTGAGACCCTGGCCCCGTCAGAGATGCGCCCTGCGGGGACAGGCCTGCTGTACCTCTTTGAGACACCCTCTGTCTGTGCCCCCCCTTGTACTGCCCAGCACCGTGTGCCCCCTGGCCCCTGCCATCCCGGGGCCATAGGGAGCTGCCTGCACACAGAGGTCCTCAGGAGGGCCGTGATCCCCGCTCGTCAGACAATGCCTCTTTTCTGTGTCCCCAAGGAGGTGGCCCCACAGCCCCCATGCTCATCTCCTTTGGGGTCTCATCCTCCTCCTCCCTTTTATGCTTCTGGAAAGTGTGATGGAAAGGCAGTCGCTTCCCCTTGACTGTGCAGGTAACGCCAGCCACAGCTAATCTGATTTTCTCAAGATTGATAGTTCTGATTTCAGGGACAGGACCGGCAGGGCGGCGGGCCAGACACCTCGGTGCGGATCCCACCCGGCTCCTTCCTGTCTGGGATTCCTTTCACACAAAACCAAGGTCTCCACCTGGGGTTTGTCTTAGAGAACACACTGAGTCCTATCCCAAAACTGAAGCACTCATGGGGTAGAGGGCTGGGCGCCCTGGGGACCCACCCTCTTTGTGAGTCCGGGCTCAGTGAGGGGCTGGGTTTGCCCAGAAGCATAGCCGACCAGCCCTGGTGGAGCCGCGTGCTCCTGGCGGCCGGCTCGCCCTGCCGGGGGAGGGCAGATCTGATGGATGACCCTCCCTCACTGAGAAACAGGCTAATGCATCATCTCCCCGCTATCGGCATCTTGGCAGCAGAGGCAAGGGCAGGGGGAGGCTGTCCCGGGGCCTCTGGCTCCCTCTTCAGAGGGCCTTCCCCCGTCCTGGGAGGCGACCCCCTGCACCTTCCTGGAAGCTCTCTCAGGCACGGGATGGGGGCCTGTGTCCTGGGTGTCTCCCAGGTGGCCCTATAGGAAGCCCACAGTGTCCAGAGCTCACTGAGGCCATTGAGGAGGCCCACAGTGTCCAGGGGTCACCATGAGGCCCTGTAGGAGGCCTACGGTGTCCAAGGGTCACCAAGAGGCCCTTGAGGAGGCCCACGGTGTCCAGGGGTCACTATGACTCACTGGGTTAATGAAACCCTGCCCAGGGAGGCACGCTGAGGCCCTGGGGATTGAGGGTCCAGGAGGTGGGGGTGACCGGCATCCCAGAGCAGGGCCTTGGCAGGGAGCACCCAGGGAGCTGGCCCTGGCGCCCAGGCTGCTGGCCTCAGTGCAAACCAGACCTGCTCACCGGACCTGCTCACGCTGCCCGAGTGTGGAGCTGGCAGAGGCCAAGTGTGGCTGGGGGCACCCAGCCTGCTCTCCCCACGTGGACACTCCAGGTGTGGACGGAGCCCCGCCAGCCCCCTCCCTCCTGCCTGGCCTGCAGCTCAGCCTCTCTTCGCCACATCCCCTGGCTTCTACAGGTTCCTAGCTGGCTTCCGGATGGAAACTGAAATGCAGCTTCTGAGGCTTGCTCTCCAGTTGGGAGCCGGCAGTCCTAAACCCGGCTCTCCCGTCAGCAGCATTAGCCATGAGGGCTTGTTCCTGGGGAAGAGCGACCCCTGCACAGTGCAGGCATCATGGGTCTGGGGGGAGGGGGACCGGGAGAGGGGGAGGGGTCGTTTTCAGCAAGAAGGGCTCTGCGGGTCTGCAGTGTTTGCCAGTTTGCGTGATGATTGGCCCGGATTCCTGGCCCCCAGCATCCTGAGACATAATAAAGTCAAAATTAAATGGCACTGAAAAATTTAGAGGAATTTGCCCTGCAGCCCTGAATAATCGATAGCCTGATTTCGCGCCTCTTGCGGCGTGGCTGGACATGGGCCCACTCCCTCTGGCGTGTCTCCCGCCTTGTCGGGGTGGGGTCTTGGCAGTCTGGGCCGTGGGGAGCTGCCGAGGGCCTCAGGACGGCCACCAGCCTCGGAGGGCCCCTCTGGCTGTGCAGTGTGGAGTCGGGAGGACTCTGGCTCAGCTCCGCGCCCAGGCACTTGGCTTGGCATCTCTCCCGCTGCAGGCACTTGGGGGCTGTGGCAGAGTGAAGCCGTGTGAGTGGAGGACCCCCATCTGCTGGCCTGGAAGGGGCGGCAGCCCACAGCCACAGGAGAAGCCAGCCCTGAAGCCACAGTGATGTGGGGCCTTCTGGGGAGAGGGGCAGCAGTCCGGGACCAGCTCCCGGGACAGGGCGGCTGAGTGAGGCGAGAAGGTCACGTGGACGCCCAGCCGGCATAGCGGCTGTGGTGAGAATGATTCCCCCAGATGTGGGGTGCCCGGCTGACGGAAACCGCACAAAGCCAGTCCCGCCCTGGGGACCCTGGACATGGACGGGCGAGGTGTGGATGGCCGTGGGAGGGAATCCACGGAGCGGACCTCAGCTTCAAGTGGTGGGAACCTGGGTCAGGTTCTCGTCTTTGCCATGTTCTCTGAACCAGCTTCCCCTGGGTAACAGGGAAATTAGGGGAGTTAGCGAGACATGCTGCAGTCGTGCATCACAAAGGCAACACACCTCCGTCTAGAGACAGCTATTTCATAGTTAGGGTGCTGGTGGAAAAGCAAGAAGTGATGCCTGGAGTGGTGCAGCCAAGTGGAGAGAACCCCGAAACGCCAAATCCCAGATCGCCGCTTCCTTCCCACGCCGTAGGCAGCGGTCAGAGTGATGGAAGAGGCTGCAGTTTCCCCCAAGAACCACTAAGGCTGTCAGCAAAATTAAATTCTGCTCCATGTAATCTTATAATTAATAGACTCTATTTTTAGAGCAGTTTCGAGTATACAGAGCAGTTGGGCCTAAAGAACAGAATCCCCACGTTGCCCCCAGCGGACCCTCCTCTTATTCACATCTCGCACAGGTTTGTTCCAGTTCCTGAGCGGCACTGAGATGGTGTGGTTAACTGAGTCCACGTACATTTATACCTTCGGGCTGCACGTCCTGTGGTCGGACACGTCACCCCGTTACAGCCTCACACGGAAGAGTCTCCTCGCCCGACGTCCTCACTCAGACTGCCCTCCGCCCCCTGCCCCGGCGACCGCAATCTCCTGTCTCTACAGTTTGCCTTTTTAGAGCGTCATATGGCGGGAACCCTGCAGTTTGCAGCCTGGAGTCTCTGACTCGATGGCGTGCATGTCGCTTCCTCGGTGTCTTCCCCTTGCTCTCTGTAGTTTTATTTGTAAACGCCTTATCGTGCCCTTGTTTCCAGATGCTGAGAGCCACCTCACTGTGTTCAAGCGGCAGCCACAGCCCCCACCTCTGCAGGGCTGATAGAGACAGGGTCCCTCAGCCCCCACTCCAGGGGTCCCCCAGCCCCCACCCCGGGGATCCCTCAATCCCCACCCCGGGGGTCCCCCAGCCACCACCCCGGGGATCCCCCAGCCCCCACCCCGGGGATCCCTCAATCCCCACCCCGGGGGTCCCCCAGCCACCACCCCGGGGGTCTCCCAGCCCCCACCCTGGGGGTCCCTCAGCCCCCTGGCCCACCCGCACCCACGCCCTGCTGTCTTTGGCCGGTGGGCTCTTTGTGCCAGGCTGTGCCCTGTGGGTGGTCCTGTGTGGCTGCTCAAGGGGCCCCTCCCCTGGGCAGACCCTGGGACCCTGCGCCCCCGCCCCCGGGCCCTCAGGGTGCAGCACTCCCTTCGAAGGGCCCTCTGCTGCTCCCTGCAGCCCTGACCTGTGGCAGGGAGTTCTTGCTGCCGCTCAGCCCTGCGCACTGTTAGAGAAATCCAGAGGCGGTCCTGTTTCTATGGCGACGCTGTCTGGATGGCGGGAGGGATCGGGCAGCCATGAGTCTCTGCTCGTCTGGGCTGCCCTCGCTGCCCTCGTGCTCCCCTCGCACGGCCCCTCTGCGGCTGTGACCACAGTCACGCTGCCTCCTGGAGGCCCGAGCCCCTCGCGCGGCGTGTTAGGCGGGGTTTCCGAGCCCGCCTCCTGGGAGGAATAGGAAGCAGGCCTCACGGACGGCGGCTGCCAGGTTCGCACAACGGTTGCCTGAGATGCTGTCAAGAAGAGCTGGGTGTGGAGCGCTCCACAGATGCTCTTTGTTCCTGCTTTTCCTTGTCGAGTGAGGCAAGCTTTCAGCTGAGCACAAGAGCATCTCAGTTCAGTGTGGGCAGCTCAGTTCTCCCAGGAAAGCCTGACTGTCAGTGTCTGCCATGGACAGTGCCCATCACATGCACATGCGCACACACCCACACACTCACTCTCACACACACTGACTCTCACACACCCACACACTCACTCTCACACACACACGCACTCACACACACTGACTCTCACACACACTGACTCTCACACACCCACACACTGACTCTCCCACACACACTCACTCTCACACACACACGCACACTCACACACTCACACATAGACCCACACACTCACACACGCGCGCTCACACATTCACACACACTCATACACCATCACTCACACATTCTCTCACACACACACTCACACGCACAACACATACACTCATACACACTCACTCTTACACACACACTCACACACAACACATACTCTCATACACACTCTTACACACACACTCACACACACACATTCACACACACACACTCACACACACTCACACACACATATTCACACACACACTCTCATACACACACACTCACTCACACACTCACACACACTCACACTGACTCACACTCACACACACACTCACACAAACTCACACTGACTCACACTCACACACTCACACACACTCACACACACTCACACAAACTCACACTGACTCACACTCACACACTCATACACATCACTCACACATTCTCACACACACACACTCACACCCACAACACACACATACACACACACATACACTCACACACACACTCTCACATATATTCACACACACACTCACATACTCACACTCTCATATACACACTCACACACACACTTACATATGCTCTCACAGATACACATTCACACACACACTCACACACACACTCATACACACACTCACTCAGCCATCCACACATATACTCACACACACATACACACACACACATTCACATGACTTTATCTCACACACACACACACTCACATACACACACAAACTCACTCACTAGTAAAGAACCATGGAGCCCCAAGCCAGCCACGCCTCCAGCAGGCAGCGTCCGCTAGCCGCCCTGAGCTTCAGGACAGGGAGTCGTCAGGCTCATGGCTTCAGGGAGGCGAGAACCCTGCACCTGTGTGCAGGTCTGGGCTGATTTCCTCAGGGTGGGGGGCACAGGTGAGGGCCCAGCCACTCTGCCCTGAGGATCTGGGGATGGGACAGCCAGAGGCAGGACACCACCGGGCTCCCTGTCTGAGAGGTGAGCTCCCTGTCTCTCGGGAGCTGGGTCAGAACCTCCCTGTCACAGCCATGAGGGAGCTGGTGGCGTGGAGGCCTCACACAGCCAAGGGCCCTGTGGCCGGACCCGCTCCTGAGGTCTCAGGTCCTGTGGCTGCCCCCCCAAAACTAGGGCCCCCTCTTGGTTACCAGTCACATCATTCATGGTCCCAGTGCATTTCCCCAAGACAGTGTCAAGGAGATGTGTGCTTTAAGAGGGAGTTAAGCGCCTTGGACTGGAGAAGGCAATGGCACCCCACTCCAGTACTCTTGCCTGGAAAATCCCATGGGCGGAGGAGCCTGGTGGGCTGCAGTCCATGGGGTTGCAAAGAGTCAGACACGACTGAGTGACTTCACTTTCACTTTTCACTTTCATGCATTGGAGAAGGAAATGGCAACCCACTCCAGCGTTCTTGCCTGGAGAATCCCAGGGACAGGGGAGCCTGGTGGGCTGCTGTCTATGGGGTCACACAGAGTCGGACACGACTGAAGTGACTTAGCAGCAAGCGCCTTGGAGAAACAGCTCACCCCAGGACTGAGGCAGGAAATATACCAGGTGAGCCAGAAAGCTAGGAAGCTCACAAACAGAAATAAAAGCAGGGTCCGACAAGGATTTGGGTGTGACCAAGGAGCTCAGGAGCCGACTGCAGGAACTTCCCAGCGGCCAAGGCTGGTGCAGTTTGAGCAACAGAACAAAGTCATGTGGGATTGTAACCCAGAGGATGAAATATAAACCTGATGAGCTCAGTTCAGTTCAGTCACTCAGCTGTGTCCGACTCTCTGCGACCCCATGGACTGCAGCACACCAGGCCTCCCCTGTCCATCACCAACTCCCGGAGTCCACCCAAACTCATGTCCATTGAGTTGGTGACACCATCCAACCACCTCATCCTCTGTCATCCCCTTCTCCTCCCACGTTCAATCCTTCCCAGCATCAAGGTCTTTTCCAATGAGTCATCTCTTTGCATCAGGTGGCCAAAGTATTGGAGTTTCAGCTTCAACATCAGTCCTTCCAATGAACACCCAGGACTGATCTCCTTTAGGATGGATGAGCTCATAGGGATACAAATAAATTTACCGAATAAATACATAAATGAATGAGAATAGGCAAATCTCTTGTGTGGAGGAATCCCAATTCATGTAGATATCCTGCCCCAAAGTGCGTGGAATGTCATCCCAACTCCTGAAGAGTGAGCTGTGCTCTGGCTTCCTTCCATAAAGGACAGGACAGGGAGGGAGCAATGAGACCACATCACCACAGGGACGCCCGACACACACCTGAGACAGGTGATCCGCTCAACGCCACAGTGACGAGGCAGGCTGGCACTATACCCTGGACACAGTGTGACTGAAATGTTCCTTCACCCAGTGGCCCTGAAAACACGAGCGGGACAGAAGAGGAAAAAGACAGAAAGGTGAGACCCAGAGTCCCACGAGCATCTCAGAACAGGCCCAGAAGGCCAGAGTGTTGTCCTTTGATTGGTCTGGCTCTCAGCACCGGCACCCAGCAGCTTGACCTTCCTGGACATCAGGCCGCATTTGGGGGCCCAGAGGCCCGTGGTGGCCCCATCGGCACCTCCGCTGTCTTCCTGTCCATGCTGTCTGCGTCCTCCCCCTCCACCCAGAGCTGAGAACACCAAGGAAGCCCCCTGCAGTCCCGGGTCTATAAACCCAGGACTCCTTCACCACCCAGAGGCTGTGAGCCCGCCCCCAGGACAGCAGACACAGCCTCCGATGAGCCACATTTCCATGGAGACATTGGCCGGAAGAAGGACAAGGACTATCCACATGAATGTCCAGTCCTGCTCATCTGCCTTTCTTTGCCAAGAAAAGCTGGATGAGAAAGTTCCATGTTGGCCCTCCCCCTGTGTCTTCCTGGCCCGCTGGTCATGCTGGTGGACTCCTCTGAGGCTGTCCCTGCGTCCCTGACCTGCTCCCTGGTCCCAGGCCCGTGCTCCCAGTGGCGGTGCCTCTGAAGTGGAGCTGACCTTCGCTCCTTCTAAGCGGGCGCTCCTGACTCTTCCACTTCAGTTCACAGAGAGGGGCCATCAGCTTAATTCTCTGACCATAAACTGAGCATTTCCTGTGTGCTGGTTGGTTGGTTTGTTTGTTTCCCATACGGTCAAGCAACTAGAGATGAGCTGGGGAGACAGGAACTAACTCTGATTGATTACCTGCCATGGGATGGACTTGTTAACACCTTGAAGAGTTAGCCGTCATCAAACCCTGAAAGACACCTTTTTATTCCCCTTCGGAGGAGAAACTGAGGCTCAGCAAGTGAGATCAAGTCCTCTGGTCCTCACCATTAGGACCTGGCCTGAGCCGAAGCCCGGGGTTGCCCAGGCTCCAAGACAGGATCCTACCATCCTCTATACTGGTCCTCACCTAAGGCTTTTCATACAGTGGGAATATGAGATCAGGAACAAGCCAGCATAGCTGGGTTTGAAAAAAATCCTTTAAAAAAGAGTTCATGCTGAATATTTCATTTTCTCCAATGAGAACAGATTTAGGAGAGCAAAGACAAAAATAGGGAGCCAGCCACTTTCTGAGATCAGAATGGTGCTAACAGGTTAGGATCCATTGTGCTGCTGCTGCTGCTGCTAAGTCACTTCAGTCGTGTCTGACTCTGTGCGACCCAATGGACTGCAGCCCACCAGGCTCCCCCATCCCTCAGATTCTCCAGGCAAGAACACTGGAGTGGGTTGCCATTTCCTTCTCCAATGCATGAAAGTGAAAAGTGAAAGTGAAGTTGCTCAGTTGTATCTGACTCTTCGTGACCCCATGGACTGCAGCCTACCAGGCTCCTCCGTCCATGGGATTTTCCAGGCAAGAGTACTGCAGCGGGGTGATCTATTGTGCTAGGAAGTGTCTTTCCTTTATTAATTCAAGGACTTGTAGTAAAGATATTTATTGAACTCTTATACACCAGGTATTGTCTTACTAGCTGGGGCCGAGACCCACAGCTTGCCTTCTAGTGGACAGACACAAAACACGCTGTGATGGTAGGAAGTATTTGAGTAGAATTCTGCAATGTTCTGGAAGGAAGTATGTATCCCGCCCTCTAAGGGAAAGGAGCAAGGATTCATCCAGCCAAGGGCAGCCCTGGGAGCTTCCCTGAGGAAGCGAGGGTCCGTCCCCGCCTGCAGGTGGGACGCCAGTCTGCCCTGTGAGGGGGGACAGGGACTCGGGTGTAAGAGAGGTGATCCAGGCTCTCGCAGCAGTGGTGCTCAGGAGGCAGGAGAGACAGAGAGAAGGCGGGTGGAAGGCGGCAGGGTAGGGGGCAGGCGCTGAGCAGTGTGCGGGCTGATGGTGGGCGCGCCCCCAGCCCCGGCCTTCCCTGCAGGCACGACCTGCTCGCTCTCTGTCTGCACGACCTCTCCCCTCCAGGGCTGGGGTCTACCCCATCCCCAGCCCTGCATCTGAGCTGGCCTTGCTTGACCAAGAGAACGTGGTGAAAGTGACCACGATTCAAGAAGCTGCAGTCGTATCTCCGGTCTTAATTCTGCCACAGTCTGGGGAACGAGCTCAGGCAGAGGTCCAGCTACACAAGCCAACGGCCTCCTAGAGCAGCCAGCCCCCAGCTGATGCACCAACAGGCACAGATTCGTGTGTGGGCCCAGCTGCGGTCAGCCCAGCCAGGCCCTCGTTAGACCTGCCCGGCTGACTCGGACACAGCAAGAAGCGGGAGGAGGTTGCCACCTCGTCTGCTGAACGTTAGAGCAGAAGTTTGGACTGCAGCAGCCGCAGCAGCAGCTATTCCATCCACATGGAGAAGAAATTGAGGTACCGTCATGAGAAGTGCAGGTCACGGGAAGACGTTTGTATTTTATCTTAAGGGCAAAGGGAAGCCAGCGAAGGATTTCATGCAGGGAAGTGATATGATTAAGCTGGTGCTCCAGAAGGATGAGTTCTGAGCACTCAGAGAGCCACAGCTGTGCAGGAGGTCCCATTCTGTGACTCATGCGTGACGTCTCCAATGTGTCTCGAGGCAACGTCTGACCCCTTGTCTCTTTAGCTGCTTGGGTGTTCATTAGCTAAATTTTATCACTCTCTCTGGGTTTTAGATCCTTGAGCTCTTAGGGTTAGAGTCTACAACTAAGGTCCTAGAACCCACCGAAATGAATACTTATCAATCCATTCAAAGTACAACACCATCCATCCATCTGTTCAATACCCATCCGCTCATCCATCCGTTCTTCCCCAACCAATCACCCATCCAACCATCCACTCTTTCATCCACCCACCCACCCACCCACCTATCCACTCATTTATCCACCTTCACCATCTCCCAGAGTTTGCTCAAACTCATGCCCATTGAGTCAGTGATGCCATCCAACCATCTCCTGCTCTGTGGTCTGCTTCCCTCCTGTGTTTAATCTTTCCCAGCATCAGGGTCTTTTCCAAAGAGTTGGCTCTTTGCATCAGGTGGCCAAAGTATTGGAGCTTCAGCTTCAGCACCAGTCCTTCCAGAGAATATTCAGGACTGATTTCCTTTAGGATGGACTGGTTTGACCTCCTTGCAATCCAAGAGACTCTCAAGAGTCTTCTCCAGCTGATCTTCTAGGTCAGTAGATCTAAGTATTCAGTAAATATTCATTGAATGAACAAATAGCCGAGTGACCACATATTCATTTGCTGAGTACCTACTGTGTGACAAAATAAAATCCACCAATTTCTCCTGGCTCGTGAATCCTGTCACCAAAGTTTAAAGAGAGAGGAGTCTGAATGGCCACGTGCAGGACAGGGAACATCCAGCCCCAGTGACGCCAGAAGGCCGCCTGGACATTCCTGCAGGAGTTGAGCTCAGGGCTCATCCACTCCTCCCTTCGTTTTGCAGAAGAGTTGAGAGGCCCAGAAATGTCTCATCTTAGCATCCATTTTGTGCCAGGAACTCTGTTAGACGTTTGTAAAGATCTGGGCTTGCTGTTAAGAAGTGCGGGGATCCTCTTCATCAGAGGGAGGGCTTGGAACAACCTCCAGCTCCCGTGGGGCCTCATCCGGCTTTGGAACCAGAGCATCTTCATCACCCTGTCCTGTGGCTCCCTGCTCTTTCCCCAGGCGCCTCCACGTTCCCACCCCAGACTGTCGGCCTCTGCGCCCATCAGCTTTAAAATGCCAGATGTTGGCGCTCCTGGACTCCCAGTGCGGCTGGAGGGAGACCCACACTGAATGCTTAATCACTCCTCTCGCAGCTCCTGCTGAGCCCTGCCCAGGTCAAGGTCAGCTCTGAGGCTGCCCAGGTCAAGGTCAGCTCTGAGGCTGGCTGAGCTCTTTAATAATCACTACCTTTACCACCCACTCCAAGGGTTCAAAAGGAGGCTCAGTGTTCGCCCCATTAATATTAATGCCTATGCTGTGGGGGCTTGTTCTGATGACACGTTTTCTTGTTTAATATTCATGGCTGGAGCCAGCGATGCACCGCAGAGTCACTGTTGCTGGGAAAATTGCAGCAGATCACCATTAGCTGCTATTGACAATCGTGCCTGGCTCGTCTCCCTGCCCTTCGAGAGGCAGCCTCCCTGTCAGGGATGACGGGCCTGGGTCCCTGGGTGTCCTTGGGTTCCCTCCACTGTGCAGAGGCCACAGCCCCATGTGCTGCTCGGAAGCAGGCACAGGCATCGGAAATCCCCAGAATCCAGGCCCTGCCACATCACAGCATCCACATTTTTTGTTGGCATTGCAAACAGTGGGCTGCTAGGGTGGGAGGAATGAGGAATGATGCTGAGAGGCGTGAGGGGGTTGGGTGCAGGGTCAGAGTCGCATGTGAGTTGGGCGGGGGGAGGAGCTGCTGGAGAAGCACCCACAACACAGGCACCTACTCATAAAATCGAAACGCAGCATCTACGTCCTGGAGGCAGCTGGCTCTGTTGTGTAGCACTTAGATCCCCGCAAAGACCCTCGAGATCAGTCCGCTTGTTTACCAACCGTCAGGATTTGGCCGACCGCTCACGGGATTTCCAGGTCGGCCTGGCAAAGGAGCCCTGATGCCCATGTCTGCAGAGCCAGGCGCAGGTGTCAATACAGTGCAATGCAGCCCAGCAGCCCGCAGACCCCCTGACACGCTTTCACTCAGTTCTGGGTCTTAAATGAGACCGAATCAGACTCTACTGCCTGCCTCCACGGACCTAAATTAATGCCAAAGGTTTGCAGGAAAAACCCGGGACAGATTCCTTCCGGCCCAGACTCCTGCCTGGGGATAAACCGAGAGCTTTGGTGCCAAGAGTCTCTTGGTCTAGAGATCTAGCCCTTGGGTTAGTGGCCCTAACCCCAGCCACCTGTGATTCCTGGCTTTGGTCTAGATCTTCCTTCATGGGTCACACTTGCTCAGTCCACCCGACAGTTCCCTCATCTGACGCTAATGTGGAGGGACCTGTGGACCAGCGGCGACCTGAGTCCTGGAGGGTGGTCAGGTCCCTGTGCCCAGACTGAGCAAGTCTCAGAGGAGACTGAGTCTCCTCTCTGTCTGTCTGCCTGTCTCTCTCACGCTCTCTGTTTCTTACGTGTCTCTCTGTCGATCTGTCTCATTCTATCTCTCTTGTTCTCTCTCCCATTATTGCTGCACAAATGTGAGCCCAGAGTGGTGTGACGGCTCTGTGATCACCAGAGAGTTCCCTCCCTGCCGACTTTTCCCGCTGCCCCCACTGTTGACGTCCCCGCAGGCGGGTAATGACCTCCCATGGCCGAGGGCAAGGTCAGGTGTGATGTCTCAGCTCGTTCCTGACTTTGTGGCTCAGTCTGTTTTCTCTGGGTTTCTTAGCGACTCCCCTGGACATTTTTCTCATTAAGCTTCTGGTGCTAATTATTGCCCACTGTGGCAGAACTCTGTCTTGATTTGATGTCTGTTAACGGGGACCTGCTGTTTTTCTGTTTTATTTCTAAAATGGGCTATAAATATGAGGGATAAAGGGTCCTGTATGTTTTGAGGCCCCTGGGACTTCAAACACCCTTGTGTTGTAGAGCCGTCTGTCCTGGTCTCTGCTCTGAGCTTCATCCCCGTCCCCTCTCTGCAGGGCCTCCTGTTCCCTGGGTGCTAGGAGGGTACACATCTCTGCCATCTTCAGTTGTTGGCCCAGAATAAAAAAAAGCCCAGTGATGAGATATGTCCTGGTTCCCCAAATTTCAGCAGTGACTTTGTCTCTCCAGCCAGTAATTTCCCTGAGCCATCTCCCAAGTCAGACCAGGCTACCTCCTGGCAGCCTCCTCCTGGCAGACACTTAGCACCCAGTCTATAGCTGTCCCCTTAGCACCACCTCTCCCCTCTCCCCGCCCCAACTCAGGGCCCCGCCAGTGGACTTGCTCTCTGATTATTGTAAATCACAATGACAACCAATTCTTCAGGACCTATTATGTTCTAGGCATTTTTCAAAATGATAGCATGGCAAGGAATTATTTTACCAACTGTACAGAGGAGGGTCTCTTTTTCACAAATATACAATTTACCATCATTAGCATTTCTAAGTGTACAGCTCAGTAGTACAAAGGCATTGGCGTGTAACTAATCTCCGGAACTTTTTCATCTTGCAAAACTGAAGCTCTGTCCCCATTAGGCAGCATTGGGCCCCGCCCAGCTCAGGGCTGACATCAGTTATTGGACACCCCGACCTTGCAGCCAGCCATGCCAGGACCTGGTCCTGCACATTAGCTCATCAATTAATTCACCAAAGATGTAGGATACAAAATCAATACACAGAAATCTGTTGCATTTCTATACACTAACAATGAGCTATCAGAGATTAAAGAAACAAACCCATTTACAATTGTATCAAAAGGAATACAGTGCCTAAGAATAAAACTACCTAAGGAGATAAAATCCTTGCAGTCAGAAAACTATACAACACTGATGAAAGGAGCTAAAGGTGGCACAAACAGATGAAAAGACAAACCAGCTCATGGGCTGGAAGAATTAATACGGTTAAACTGTTCATACTGCCCGAGACAATCTACAGAATCATCGCAATGCCCATTAGAATATCAATGACAAGCTTCACAGAACCAGAGCAAGTTCCAGTTCTAGTTTCAAACATACAAAAGACCCCAGAGAGCCAAAGAAATCTTGATAAAGAACAAAATGGGAGGTGCCACAGACTTGAAATGATATTGTAAAACTACAGTAATTAAAACTTCATGCCACAAACAGACCCACAGATCAGGAGAATAGGATAGAAAGCCCAGAAATAAACCCACAGCTTTAAGAACTAATTAAGCTATGATGAAGGAGTAAAGACTATACAATGGAGAGAAAACAGTTTCTTCAGTAAATAGTGTTGGGAAAACTGGACAGCTGCATGTAGAAGAATGAAACTGGACCACTTTCTCATACCATACACAAAAATAAACTCAAAATGGAACAACAATTTAAACATAACACCTGAAACCATAAACATTCTAAAAGAGAATGTAGGCAATATTATCTTTGGCGGCAGTCTTAGCAGGAGTTTGGGGGTATATCTCCTCAGGCAAGGGAAGCAAAAACAAAAATAAACAAATGGGACAACACCGGATTAAAAGCCTTTTGCACAGTGAGGGAGACTTTGATTCAACAAAACCAGAAAGCAGCCTACTGAATGGGAGAAAATGTTTGCAAACAATCTAATAAGTGCTAATATTCAAAGTATACAAAGAAATACAACTCGACATCAGAAAAACAAGCAATGCAATTAAAAAGTGGGCAGAAGACCTGAATAGACTTTTTTTTTTTTAAAGAAGACATACAGATGGCCGACAGGCACATGAAAAGGTCAACATCACCAACTGTCAAGGAAATGCAAATCCAAACAGTGAGATATCATCCTATATCTGCCACAATGACCATCACCAAAGAGACAACCAACAGGAAGTCTTGGTGAGCATGCGGGGGAAAGGGGGCCCTTGCGCGCCGCCGTCGCGGGTGTGCGGGGGAAAGGGGGCCCTTGCGCGCCGCCGTCGCGGGTGTGCGGGGGAAAGGGGGCCCTTGCGCGCCGCCGTCGCGGGTGTGACTTGGTGCAGTCACTATGGAAACAGTGTGGAAGCGCCTCAGAAACTTAAAAATAGAACTTTTCTATGATCCAGCAAGTCCCCTTCTGGGTATTTATCCAAAGAAGAGAAAAACACTAATGAGAGGATGCAGGCATCCCAGGATTCATCACAGTGTGGCCCACAACAGCCACGGACATAAAGCAACGTCAGTGTCCATCCACAGGTAACTGAGAACCACAGTGTGTGTGTGTGTGTGTGTGTGTGCACACGCATGTGCTTGGTCGTGCCCAGCTCTTTGCAGCCCCATGGACTGTAGCTCCCCAGGCTCCTCTGTCCATGTGATTGTCCAGGTTAGAATACTGGAGTGGGTTGCTCTTTCCTCCTTTGGGGGGATCTTCCTGACCCAGGGATCAAAAACACATCTCCTGTGTCTCAGGCATTGGCAGGCAGATTCTTTACCACTAAGCTATCTGGAAAGTCATATATATATATATATATATATATATATATACATACACACACAGTGGAATATTACTCAGCCATAAAAGTTTGAAATCTTGCCATTTGTGACAAATGGATGGATCTAGAAGATATTATTGTAGAAGGAAATACAACCCACTCCAGTATTCTTGCCTAGGAAATCCCATGGACAGAGTCTGAACTTGGTGGGCTACAGTCCATGGGGTTGCAAAGAGTTGGACATGATGTAGCAACTGAGCACATAAGATATTATGGGCTTCCCAGGTAGCTCAGTTGGTAAATAATCCTCCTGCAATGCAGGAAACCCTGATTCGATTCCTGGGTTGAGAAGATCCCCTGCAGAAGGGATAGGCTACCCACTTTACTATTCTTGGGCTTCCCTGGTGGCTCAGATGGTAAAGAATCTGCCTGCAATGCAGGAGATGTGGGTTTGATCCCTGGGTTAGGAACATATCCTGGAGAAGGGATAGGCTACCCACTCCAGTATTCTCGCCTGGAGAATTCCATGGATAGAGGAACCTGGCAGGCTACAGTCCATGGGGTTGCAGAGTTGGACATGACTGAGTGACTTTCACTTTCAGAAGATATTATAAGTGAAATAAGTCACCCAGAGAAAGACAAATACCATATGTTTTCACTTATATGTGGAATCTAAACAACAAAACAAATGGACAAGCATAATTAAACAAAGACGAAGTTATAGATACAGAGAACAAACAGGTGGTGGGCAGAGGGGAGAGGGTGAGAGAATGAGTGAAATAGGTGGTGGAGTTGAAGAGGCACAGACTTCCAGTTACAAAATAAGTGAGTGGCAGGGACGAAGTGCTGTGTGGGGAGCAGAGTCATAACTGGATGAAGGTAGTTGGCAGGTACAGACCTCCAGCTATAAGATAAATAAGTATCAGGGATATAATGTACAGTGCGATAAATAAATTAGCACTGCTCTATGCTGTATATGATGGAGAAGGAAATGGCAATCCACGCCAGTATTCCTGCCTGGGAAATCTCTACGGACAGAGGAGCCTGTTGAGCTACAGTCCATGGGGTCACAAGAGTCAGACAAGACTTAGTGACTAAACCACCACCACCATGCCATATAGGAAGATTCTTAATAGAACACATCCTGAGAGTTCTCATCACAAGGAAAATGTACACACACACACACGTTTCTACTTCTTTAATGTTGTGTCTATGAGAGGATGGACGTTCACTCAACATGAAAGTGAAAAGTGAAAATGAAAGTCACTCAGTCATGTCCGACTCTTTGCGACCCCATAGACTATACAGTCATGGAATTCTCCAGGCCAGAATACTGGAGCGGGTAGCCTTTCTCTTCTCCAGGGGATCTTCCCAACCCAGGGATCGAACCCAAGTCTCCCTCATTGTGGGCGGATTCTTTACCAGCTGAGCCATAAGGGAAGCCCAAACACTCAACATGGTGGTCTTTATTTCATGAGGCTTGTACATTCAATCGTCAAGCTGCACACTTTAGACTTCAATAGGGCTGTAGGTCAATTACAGCTCAATAAAACTGGAAAAAAATGATAAAGCTGAGGGGCCTATGACTTCCCACAGAACCATCCTGCCCTTCTGTATGATGCTAAAGTCACTGTGAGAGTTTTAACTAATTTTAAGCTGTGCCTCCAGGAGGGTGGACTTCCAAAGACCAGGAACTTGCTTCTTTGTTGGGGTGGGTGTTGCAGACCAGCCGTCAGTGAAGACACTAACCATGTGCATTTCTGAAGCTCTCGACAGGCCGGCTGCGGTCACTGCTGACCTCTGACCCCCGGCCTGTACGTCCTGGGGCTCTTGTCTCCCCGCTGGGCTTGCCCCTTGACTCCAGAGGCCTTGGAGGAGGTGGACGAGGAGGCTGGACCTGGCCGAGTCGCAGTGGGTGGTGTTTTCAGGGTCCGAGTGGACCCATGAAGGGTTGTCCTGGAGTGTGCAGTCCGGAGTTGTTCCAGGAGGTCTGAGGAGGAGGGTGGGTTTTCTGGGGGTTCACATGAACAGAGGAGCCTGGCGGGCTGCAGTCCATGGCATTGCAAGAGTCAGATATGACTTCGTGACTAAACCACCACCTTATTTGCCAGCCGCTCTCAATAAACGGACTCTGGCAATTAGCTTCTTGCTGTCACTGTGATGAAGGGATGGGGTTGGCTGCCTCGTCGCGGTGTGCCATGATGGGCATGCTGTGTGCACACCTGATGGACTCTGCCACTTACTCTCAGGTAACGACACAGGGCGGCAGAAGCTGATGACGAGCTTTGTAACCTCGAGTCAGCAGACTTCACATGACATGGTGATAATGCCTCCGTGTTTCACAGAGGGAATGGCTGCTGAAATCCAGGTTAATTGTACCCGCATTTAATAGGACCATGGTGTGCATGTGTGTGTGGGGTGGATGGTCAGGGAGACCCTGTGGAGTCAGCTCATCCCCTCCCCTGGTGCTGAGGTGACAGTTTCATCCGCTCCCTGAGCGGCTGTTTTGGTTGCATTTATTTGTACGATTATAAAAAGCCCTTGGGCTTTCTCAAGTGGAGCAGTGATAAAGAATCTGCCTGCCAATGCAGGAGACTCAGGAGACGTGGGTTCAATCCTGGGTTGGGAAGATCCCCTGGAGGAGGGCATGGCAACCCATTGCAGTATTCTTCCTGGAGAATCCCATGGACAGAGGAGCCTGGTGGGCCACAGTCCATGGGCTTGCAAAGAGTCAGACATGACTAAGCGACTGAGCACGCATACATACATAAAACCCTTACTTGGCAAAGCAATTTATGCCTTATGAAGTATGTTCCTGGAGACACCCTCATCCGATTCTCCAGTAAACGTAGGCAGTACACAGAGGAATACAGCCTGTGTCCTTTAGGAATAAGGAAACCGAGGCTCAGAGAGATCAAGCCGACCGTAGTCGTGAAGCTGTCATCTGGTAGAACCAGGACTCACGCCCAAGTCTTTGGACTTTGGACGCAGGCTCTTTGCAGGACCACGAGACCTGCGGGGGACACAAAGGAAGGACAGAAGCTGCTCTCCGTCTGCCCCAAACCCCATGGACACCACCTCCTCCCGGCCTGACTTCCCCTCTGGAGCCCACCCTGCAGCATGCGCTACTTCGACCACTGTAATGACTTCCGTGTCCCCAGCATCTTCAGAGATGGGCAGGAGTCCTGGTGCACCGCCTTGCTGTCCCAGGGCGTGGCCGGGAGCCTTGGTCATGGTGCGAGTCTGCTGGGCCCAGGGCGTGTCCTGCAGCCTCGACACGTGTTCTCTGAGGGCATGTGACACAGACATGCTCCTTTCTTTGGCCTCTGACCCATCTAAGTGCCGCTCCACAAAATGCAGGCTGAGTTAATTATACCACCGTGTCTGCTCTCTTCTTGAGAAAGTTGTTTAACTTCTCCAAGCCCCTCTTTCCCCATCTTGAAGCAAGGCAGTAACACCCAGTCCTAGAGCTGTTGTGAAATGTAAAGCAAAGTCCATCTGTAAAGCGACCTAGGACCATGCCCTTCAGCGGTCACCTAGCTTGTCCTCCGGGCAGCGTACACCCTCACGCATGTTCTCTCTGGGAAAGGAAAGACTCCACGGTCAAAGGTCCACGTGCTGGCCGATCTCTGCCATCCTTGCTCCTGGGGTCCTTCTGGGGTGGTGACGCCGGTCTGTCTTTGTCGTGGAGGGGAGTCAGGAGAGCACGCTGGGAGAGTGGGGGCCCTCTGCACATGGACGCGCTCATCATGTGAACATGTCGGCTTCTTGGATGAGCTTGGACTCCGTGCTTCTCACTAGCTGGTCTTTGCTCTTCCTTCCCGATCGTTAATAGAAGGGCAAACCTAACCCAAGGTTCCGTCAATGGGTCCGCCTCTGAGCCCCTTCACAGCCGTGCCCTGAAATTGCTGTTGCTTTGATGCTGAGGCCGGTTCACAAGTCATTACACCGCATTTATTTCAGACACAATTATAATCAGCTTCATGGAAACTCTGAAAGGTTAAATAACTGACACTTCATTAGAGTCTAAATATGCTTTATTTGTGGTGATTTATCCCATTCCCAAGGGAATGTGTCATTTGTCCAGCTTCATGGAGAGATGAGATGCTGCAGCTAACCGAATTTTGCAGATAACTGAAGTTTACCAATTGTGCGCACACACACACCATTTTGAATTTTAAATTGGGCTTCCCTGATAGCTCAGTTGGTAAAGAATCTGCCTGCAATGCAGGAGACCCTGGTTCAATTCTTGGGTCGGGAAGATCCGCTGGAAAATTAAGAGTCCTAAAATGATTCCACATTTTCTTGTACATGTTACACGAGAAATGTAATTTAATCATTCATTGATGATGCATAAATATTGCTTATTCCATCCTATAAAACAGCAATGCTCTCATTAACAGATATGGAACTCTGCCTGACTGCTGTCCCCACGCAGAATGGCCTTGACGTCTCAGGATGTTTTAGTCTTCAGTGGGATCCATCTCTCTTCTCTCATGACAGGCTGTTGATAGTTTTGGGGGGTGGGTTTTTTGGGGTGATTTCTTTTCTTTTAAAATATAAGTAATATTCGCACATTTCTTTAGTGGAAATGCTTATTTTAAATTAAATAAGTGCCGATGGAGGCAGAGGTAACATGCTCTGGGAAAACAGAGGAAATGTTTGGTGGTGCAGGAGAGAGGCTCTGGGGAGGAGCACAGGGCAGGAGGGGGTTCAGTAGAGAAGCCCTTCAGACTTCCCCGGTGGTCCCGTGGCTACGGCTTCACCTTCCAGCGCAGGGGTTGGGGATTCGACCCCTGGCCAGGGAGTTAAGATGCGACCAGACTTGTGGTCAAAAAACCAAAACATAAAGCAGAAACAATATTGTAACAAATTCAATAAAGACTTTAAAATGGGTCCACATCCAAAAAGAAGAAGAAGACGCAGAAGAACCCCTGCCTCAGAGAATGACAGCAATGTTGAGAGATGCAAAATCTCGGGCTGAGCTCCAGAGGGAGCAGTGTGATCAAGGGCAGGGTCCCGGTCCGGGTTTCAGAGCCTTGGCGATGAGCTTCCATCCTGGGTGCCCCCTTAGGCTCTCACCCTGGAAATTCCACCAGGAGTTTTGGATCAACAGGTAACATCCTTTATTAATTTTTTAAACTTGAAATAACTGAAAACAAACTTTTGTTGAGTGTCTTCACACAAGCCTGATGACCAGAGATAAGCCGCTGATACTGAGTGTGACCTGCAGGAGCCCGGCTGCCGCCGCGGGGTGGCATCCATGAGGCAGGCGGTCTGTTGCTCACGCTCCGCGTGCCCTGCCCCTGCAGGTCAGTGGAGGGTGGGGGTGCACTTTCTATGATCACCCAGGGTCCCAGGCCAAGGGTAAGTCAGCTTTTGTAGCTGCCCCACCTCTAAGAAGACCATGCCATTTATTTTCCCAATGGGGCTTACCTATCGCTGTTCAACAAATCGCTCCACGATTTTCATGGCTTCCAACAGCAGTTTCGGTTTCTCACCGTCTCTCCTGGGCAGGATGGTGGGGGTCCACACGTTGGGGATGCCGGGAACTGGGGCAGAGCTCACAGGGGCCTCACTCCGGCCGAGGTGCGGTGGTGGTTGTGTGTGTTGAGTGGTGACCCGTTTCCCCTCCACCTGTCTGCCTCCCTTGGGCATGGGGGGCTTTGTGGCTTGGTGACCCAGCTCGGCACGGACGGGAGTGGAAGTCCTAGAGTGCAGACCCCACATGGTGTTCCTTCTGCTGTGTCCGGTAGGTCAGACCTGGTAACACACCCAGAGCAGGTTCAGGGAGGGGAAACAGACTCGCCTCTCAAGGACAGGAGCCTCATCGTGTGTGGGTGGACGCTGGGCTGGGACTCCGGTGTGAACCCCAATGCTTCAGGGTCCCCCAAACCTTGCAACACAGCCCCGAGGTCATCGCAGCAGTAGACACAGGGGCTTTGTTGGTGCTGAGCTTCCTGTGTCTCAGACCAGAAGCGGCCAGGACAGGACTTGGGTCCCCATGGAGACGCGGAGTTTTCATAAGCAGCCTCTGTTCGGTCTCACCCACACTGAGGTCGTGGATCCACGTGGTTTTGCCCATTAACTTTTGGGCGGGACTGACAAATTCCTTCAGGTAAAATCAGCTTTATGTGTGTGCTCTGCATGGCACCCAACCCAACCCTCTGCAAGCGGACTCCACGACACTCGGTTTGTTACTTCTCCTAGAGCATGTTTGGTTGGCATCATGGCGCTCACAGAGCACTGGATGTGAACTGGAGTTTTAGATCAACTAGCTGCTAATCATGCATTGTTGGGCAATCACTCACCTCCTCTTAGCTTCAATAATCTTATATAGAAGGATGTACATAAACAATAAGATCCTACAGTCTAGCACAGGGAACTATATTCAATATCCCATGATAAACCTTAATGGAAAGGAATATGAAGAGTGTGAAGATGGGGAAACAGTGGAAACAATGTCAGTTTATTTTTGGGGGCTCCAAAATCACTGCAGATGATGATTGCAGCCATGAAATTAAAAGATGCTTCCTCCTTGGAAGGAAAGTTATGACCAACCTAGATAGCATATTAAAAAGCAGAGACATGACTTTGCCAACAAAGATCTGTCTAGTCAAAGCTATGGTTTTTCCAGTGGTCATATATGGATGTGAGACTTGGACTGTGAAGAAAGCTGAGCACCGAAGAATTGATGCTTTTGAACTGTGGTGTTGGAGAAGACTCTCGAGAGTCCCTTGGACTACAAGGAGATCCAACCCAGCCCATCCTAAAGGAGATCAGTCCTGAGTATTCATTGGAAGGACTGATGCTGAAGCTGAAACTCCAATACTTTGGCCACCTGATGGGAAGATCTGCCTCATTTGAAAAGACCCTGATGCTGGGAAAGATTGAAGGCAGGAGAAGGGGATGACAGAGGATGAGATGGTTGGATGGTATCACCGACTCAATGGGCAAGAGTTTGAGTAAACTCCAGGAGTTGGTGATGGATAGGGAGGCATGGCGTGCTGCGGTTCATGGGGTCTCAAAGAGTCAGACACGACTGAGCAATGGAAGTGAACTGAACTGATGAAGAATGCATGTATGTGTATAACTGAACCACTTTGTTGTATAGCAGTAATTAAAACAACATTATAAATTGACTACTTTAACAAAAAATCAATTAAAAAATGCACATACCATCCCTATTTCTTAAACTTTTTTGGTGTGTGTGTGAAATAGGATACATCTCATGACAATAGTTTGCAAACTTTAGAGTGTTGCGTGCATGTTCTTTTCATTATTTGATCAAGGGAAATCCAGTCTCTCAACCCTCGAAAGGGTCAGCATTGAGACTGCAGGTCCCTTGCACAGACTGAGACCCGGGTGGTCAGATGGAGTGAAGTTTTTCAGGAATGGTGTCCATTGCAAAGACTTTGTCTGTTGTTCAGAGGGACTCGGGGCCTCTGGGGGCTTGACTGGAGGGAGAGCCAGCGGTGGAGGATGGAGGTTGGTGGGTGGGCACGGGGTGGGGCTCCAGGGAGCCAACCCATGTGAGGCCAGGGGTTCAGACAGGGGTGGGTCCAGACGCGGTGAGGAGGGAGCACTCAGGGTGGGTTTCAGGGGTCCACACTCGGGTGGACGTGGGGCCCGATGCCCCGGACTTCCTGAGCAGCTGGACACGGGGCATGTGGAGGAGGGGACTCCAGTAGGGGACACTCTGGGCCCGAAGTGTTTGTGATGCTGCTGAGGGGACCCCCCCAGAACCCGGCCAGGACAGGCAGCTGACCCCTGCCTGACCCTGCGGGCCATCCATGGGGGGCCCTGCCCTCCCGGGGGAGCCGAGCTGGGATTGAGAGGCCCCCAAGCGTGCACCCCTCCTCTAGGGGGCGAGGTGAGCTCTGTGAGCGCTCACAGGGACGGCAGGAGGGTGGTGGAGACGGTGGATGGTGCCCGTTACAGGAACCAGGCCACAGCTCTTGTCTGTATGGAGACCGGCTTTTAGGACGGCTGCCAGGAGCCCATGGAGGGGGCACTTTGAAGGTACTGGGGCGCAATAGTTACGCGGCCCATTCTGTCACACATGCAATATTCTGTGTGTGTGTGTCCCAGGGAGAATACAGAGGTCACTCAGCGGCACAGGCCTCTCGGCCGGGAGAAGGTCTTGGTGTCCCAACCTCCCTACGGCCGCCTGCGCCCTGTGTCTGTGCTGGGGTTCACTTGGGGAATTCCCCTGTGAAGACCGGCGGCTCTTTATGGACACACACCCGCTTCTTTCCGTCTCCCTTGGGAAGCAGGTGGTGTGTGCTGGGAGGGAAGTCTCCGCATCCGCCCTGGAGCAGGGTCACCCCCAACCCTTCCCTTGTGACCCCTCCAGGAACTGAAATCACAGGATGGGAATCTTTACCCCGTCGGCCTCCTCGTGCTCCCAGATTCTTCATAAACACCCCCAGCTGGGAGAGGAGATCCCCGGCAAGCCCCAGTCTCTCAGCTCCGCTCCTGGCCTGAAACGGCGGTGCTGTGAGCAGTGCCCTGGGATGGAGGCACAGAGGCCTCCGGACACGCGCAGGCCTCTGTGTGCAGGCTGGCCTGCCCCGCCCGGGAGCCGGGCTCAGGGGGCCCAGGGCGCCCCCGAGCAGGCCCGGGGTGCAGGGGTGGCCGTGAGGAGGCGCAGAGATGGATGGGGCCAGAGCATCCAGGCTGTGCTGAGTGGAGGGGAGGGCGGAGGCTCACAGCCTTGCCGCCCCGTCTCCTGGGCTCTGCTCCTCCGCTGACACCCGCTGACCTCTTTGTCTCCCCCCTGGAGGCCTGGACGTCCTCGGAGGGCTGGGAATGGATCCTTGGTTGGTCCCAGGGACTCAGCTGTCTCCTCGTGTCCTGTGGGGCCCCGGACACACAGACAACATGAGCCTAAGGAACATTTAACCAAGGGCCCCTTCAGAAAATGCAGGGACAGCGGGTGACTGTGGTTTGCCAACCCCAGAGCTGGTCCAGCACTCGGTCACCATGGCCAGGCCTGGAGGGACAGCGGGAAGGAGCTGGCGTCACACCCGAGGGTCACGCGGGGCGAGCCGCCCCTGGGCGGGGACGGTGACCACAGAGACCCTGCAGCGACGCCTCCAGGGGACACAGGCCTTCTTCTCACCCCTCCCTGCCGTGTCTCTTGCCAGACCCAAGGAGAAGACGGGGAACATGGGGCCCCATGACTGCGGTCTCTGCAGTCAGCCCGGTGGGCAGAGAGCGGGCGGGACAGGGGTCCCCCAGCTCAGAGCTGTGCGCACTGACTGCTTCTCCATGAGCTTCATAGGCTGCACATGCAAGTGGACACACCACGCTGCTGCTCCGCGGACCCCCAGGCTCAAAGGGCGCAGCGGAGAGAACGCAGCCCTGCGGCCCACGAGCCGCGCCCTCCCCACACTGGACCCCGCAGGGGGCATTCTGGGAACTCCCCGGAGTGCAGGAGGAGGGGGGCAGGCTGCTCCTGAAAGGCAGGACCCCTCACGGTGCCCAGAGCACCGACACTGTGCGTCGGGGCTGGGGGAGGCCCCGCTGCAGACGGAGGAACAGGGCCCGGGGCGCCCAGCGACGAGCCTGAGGCCACACAGCGGACCAGCGGCAGGCTCGACGCTTGATCTGTTTCTGATTCTGTCAGTGTTTCCCCCCTCTGTGCTGACGTTTCCTCTGCATGTTTAAAAGCGATAAATACGTTAGAATCTGAAACACCTAGCAAGGGCGAGCGGCCTGCTGCGGGAGGCAGCAGCCATGGCAACCGGGCTCCGGGCCCCCCGGGGGCACCTGCGCCTCCAGGGTAGGGGGGTGAGGCTCCCGCAGGACATCATCTCAGGCTGGCGGGACCGTTCTCTTCCGGATTCCGCGTGACCGTCCTTTGACAGGCGCGTCAGATGTCCACGGGTGTACCCAGCCATCCCTCTCCTGGACGCCCGGGGCGGCTGGCAGGCAAATCAATTGCCGAGACCCAGAGCTGAGCTGACAGCTTCCAGCGAAGCCCCGGGGCTGCGGGCCTGGGCACCTGGGTCTGCTCAGCACAGAGCAACAGGCAGGCGCTGGGGGTGCTGTCAGCCAGGCAGGGAAAAGGGACAAGGCGCGGTGTCAGAAGTGACATGCCGGCTTCCGCGGGCCTTGCGAGAGATGTCTGCGGTGATGTGACTGCGGCTGACAGCCAGCGACGGAGTGGCTGCTTTCTGGGCTGGCTTGAAACCCATCCAGCCCCCTGCCTTCACAGCGATGACTTCCAATGCTAATTCTCGGCGAGCCAGGCATGAAATATATTCACAGGCGCTGCTCGGTGAGGGCCCTCTGGAGTTCTCTGAGGTACCTGTGATGGGAACATCTGTGCCACTCGCTTCTGTGCGTTTCTGTTCCCTCGGTTTCAATTATGCAAAGAATCTCCGCAGAGGAGGAGGAGGAGGAGGAGGGGGAGGGGGAGGGAGGCTGCCCTTGCAGCTCTCTTCCTCCCAGTAAGAGCCGAAGCCTGCCTGCTCAGATGTCTGACCAGGGGACGCAGAAGCAGAGAGGGGCATGCTTTCATCTTCAGCAGTGACACGAGAATGCACTCTGCTTGATGCAAATGAGGCTGCTCTCAGAGCGTGTCCCGCGTCCTGCCAAGCTGCCTGGGCTCTCTCAGCCCTTCTCTCTGCCTGACAAGGAAAGGGCGAGATTACCAAGAGCACATCTGTGAGCATAAGTAATTGATAGGTGTGCCCGCGGCGGAAGGGCTGGGAGGAGGACACAGCTGGAGGAAGATACGAGGCCCGGGGCTCTGTGTGCCTGCGTGTGCACACACATGTGCACGCGTGCACGTGTGCCTTCTCATTTAATCTCGTCTGTGTCCAAGCCCTCAGCCCTGAGAGGCCCCACCTGTCTGTTTTTTCTCTCGCAGGGAGGGTGGGCGCTGAGGGCGGCTCAGAGAGGGGCCCAGGGTCAGGCCCTGGGGGAGACGCACTCGCGAAGGGTGCAGGCCCTTGCCTCACAGGAACGGAGCTGAACAAGCCCTTCTCCCTCCTGCCCTCATGTTACTGAGCTGGTGGGTCACCCCTTTCTGAGATCTGGGCACGGCTGAGGCGCTGACGCGCTCTGTGGTTCTCTCATTGGGCTGCAGAGCGAGCCCTTGGCTTCGCCGTCTGCAGACACACCCCGGCCACCCTCAGCTCTAAAATCTAACAGCTCACGGCTTTGCAGATAATACCCTGGATCCCCGGAGCCGCCTGAGAGTCTAGTTAATGTGGGAAGAACAGAAAAGCCTGCTTCCTGTCGCTCCCTGGTGAGAACAGCTGCCAGCCAGACACGGAGAGGTGGAGGTCGTGGCACCGGGGGTCCTGGAACCCCTGGGTCTCCTTGCAGCCCCCAGAGTTGGGGCAGGCTGCACGGCGGTCCCGCTGCTGAGGGAGGAAGGGCTAAGCGTGTAGCCTCACGTGTGAGAGGCAGCACGGACTGAGCCCAGGGTGCTGCCCCCGGACCACGTGCGTCCCCACCCTGCCTTCTACTCACGGCAACCTGTTCTCCCTGCAGCTGGCCAGCTTCTGTCTACCCCCTCGTCCACCTGCTCTGCACCTGCGTAGTGAGTATCCACCCTCCTGGCCTCTGGCTTCTGACCCTGTCCGCCGGTGGGCAGATCCATGAGGGCTCACGGCCGGGATCGAGGCTGCGGTGTGGGCGCCTCCCCACTGGGTTTCCGCAGCCTGTGTGCTCCAAGCTCAGGGCCCAGGCCCAGGCCGCTGTCTCGTAACCCCCGAGTTACTCCTGCAGCTGCTGTAACGCATGAACACAAGCTCATCTCAGCCTCTGGAGGCCGCAGTCCTGAAGCAAGTGTCAGCAGGGCTGTGTCCTCCAGGGGGTGTTGGGGAGGGCCTGTCTCCTGATTTTCCAGCCTCCAGAGGGGCCTGCATCCCTTGGCTCATGGCCCCTGCCTCCATCGTCCAAGCCAGACGTGTCTCCAGAGCTCCCCCCTCACCCTCTGCCTCTCGTCTCCACCTCCATCCTTACCTCTCCTTTCTGGACTCTCATCCACATGCCTCCCCGTCAGGAGGGCCCCGTGGCGACCACGGAGAACCCAGACTCTCCTCCCACCTCAAGACCCTCGACGCACTCCCGCCAGCCCAGCGCCTTGGTCACGCCAGCCTGGTGCACGCCCTGCTTTCGGCTCTCTGCCCAGACCTTGGGAACTGGGCGGCTCAGCAAGCGCTTCCTGAGGCCTGGCTTCTGCTGCTCCGAAGGCTCCTCCTTCCAGCCCACCAGGGCCCCACAGCTTCTTCCTATCAGAGTTCAGGCCTGCAGCCTGGACGCTCAGAGCAGCTTCCTGTTCAGAGTCCCTTGAGGGCTCCCCCAGGAGGGTGCCCACCCTCTGCCCGAAGCCCACTCTTGAGGACCTCAGAGCACAATGCAGACAGAGCTGCACCTGGGGCTCAGACGGGGAGGTGGTCCTCAGCCCCCTGAGCCCGCGGCCCCGGCTGAGCAGCCGCCCTCACCGCCCAGTGGCCCCACCGAAGTGACCCCAGCACCAGCACTCACACCATCATCCCCTCAGGGCTGCGTCTGCCCCACAGGACAGAGCGCCAGCCCTCGCCCATCCTGGGTGCCCGGGAACCCACAGCACCGGCAGGAGCCCCTTTCTCCACCCCTCTCAACTGTCAGAGCACTCTGCTCGAGGGCATCCTGAGCCCCTGCGGCCCTCGCTGAGACCCGGAACCGCGCGGGCCGGCTCTGCGCCCCCGACACGGGCTGAGGACGATGATGAAGCAGGCGCATGCGCAGCGGCGGTGGAATGCCCCTGCCCCTGCCCTTGGTGGAACGCAGGCTCCGGTCGGGTGTTTCTGTGGGACCGTCAGCCTCTCACTTCTCTGCCCCCGGGGATGAGCTGGTAAGGAGCAGGGGGAGGAGGGTGTCTCGCGTCGAAGGAAGAGGGGGAGCACGCAGGCCAGCTGCCCCTGGAGGAGGCTCAGGCCCAGAGAGGGAGCATGATGCGGGATGAGGTGCCCATGGCTCTGTCTCTACTTCTGCTTCCCGCCTCCATCTCCACGCCTCCGTTTGCTCAGAGACCAGGGGTCCCAGCCGGGGGAGGGGGCCGGGCCGTGGGCAGAGCTAGGCTGGGGTCTGCTCCTCCTTGATGGACCGTGTGGCCGCTGCGACCCTCAGGCTCCTTAAGTGTGCAAGGGAGCAGGAGCCCTGACCACTCGGCAGAGACAGAGCCGCTCCCACAGCTGCGAGGACACCACCTCCTCGCGCACCAGGTCAGGGCTGGTGCTGGGTGATCACTGCAAGCGGTGGGCCTTCCACTCATAGCAGGTCCAGTCCTGGTCCTGGGTGATGACTCCAACTGTGCGCCTCCCACCTCCATCCACCGCAGGTCAGGGCTGGTCTCAGGGCAGCATTACACACACTGAAGGAGGAAGACCCTGCGGGCAGAGGAACAGGGAGGCAATACGGGCCGTGCGGGTGGCCAAACCAGCCCTGCTCCTCAAACTGATGGAACTCAGACCCTCCCACCGAGACACCCGCTGCTGGGGGTCACATGCCTGCTACTGAACGTGTGTTTGTGTGTGTGTATATCTCTGTGTGTGTGTTCGCGCGTGCCTGTGTGTATGTGTATATCTGTGCGCCTATGTGTGTGTGTGTGCACCTGTGTGTGTGTATGTGTGTATCTGTGTGTGTGTGCCTGTATGTGTGTGCACCTGTATGTGTGTGTGCCTGTGTGTGTATGTGTGTATGTTCCTGTGTGTGTGCGTGTGTGTGCATGCCTGTGTGTGCCTCTGTGCCTATGAGTGTGTTCTCTGTGTGTGCCTGTGTGTGTGCGTGTGTGTGCCTGTGTGCGCATGTGTGTGTGCCTTTGTGTGTATGTGCGTGTGTGTGCATTTGTATGTGTGTGTGCCTGTGTGTGTGTGCCTATGTGTGTGTGTGCCTGTGTGTGTGTGTGTGCCTGTGTGTGTGTGTGCGCCTTTGTGTGTGTATGTGCGTGTGTGTGCCTTTGTGTGTATGTGTGCCTGTGTGTGTGTGTGTGCCTGTGTGTGTGTGCGTGCCTGTGTGTGTGTGTGTGTGTGCGCCTGTGTGTGTGTGCCTGTGTGTGTGTGTGCACGCGCCTCTGTGTGTGTGTGTGTGTGTGTGAGAGAGAGAGAGAGACAGAGACTGAGGAGGGAGAGAGTGGTTGCCTTTTTAGAGAGGAGGGGATGAGGCTCATCTTCCTCCGACCGCTTCTGGCCTGCTGCTCACTGTGTCTCCTGCCGCCTGTCTTGACCTCGGGGTGGGTGGCGGCTGGTCTGCAGACCGTGGGAGGAACCGGCTGGAGCCGGCTGGTTAGCTTCTGGGCTGGGTGGGGGCTGATGTGCGGGGCGGAGGCCCGGCAGGGCGTCCATAGCCCTGCTGTCTCGTGGCCTGGCTGGCTCCGCGGTCCTCACTGAGGCCTCTCATCAGGTGCCAGGGTGGACCCGAGCCCCCATGTCTCCGCGTGTCACCCTGTTTGATCTCCAGAGATGCCCGAGGTGGGCGTTACCACCCTCAGCTTCCACCCCTGGGACGTGAGCACAGGGACCCTCGTCTCAGAGCTGGTCCCCAATGGCAGGTCAAAGGTGCTTCCCCAGACTCCAGGGAGGGGGTCCCTTCCAGCCGCTGGGGATCTCACCCCTGAAGACTGCTCGGAAGCCACTCCCGGGGGAGGCGGGGCACCGTGCAGTGTCTGCAGCTGGGACCACCCTCCGTCCTCAGCCTCTCCCTGGGGTGGGGGGCTCATCTCAGCCTGCTCTCTGTCGCTTCCTCCAGAGCCGGCTCTGTCCCCGGAGGCTGGGTTGAGGCGGGGACTGTCCCAGCCAGGGTCGGGGCTTGGCAGCAAGGGCAGAGGCCACGGGCAGGGTGGCTGCTGGCTCTGGGGACGAGATCCTGTCCAGGGGTGGCTTATGTGTAGAGTGGACCCCACAGAGACGACGCGATGTCACCCTGCTGGCGGCAGAGGTTGGCGGTGACAGGAAGTAGGGCGTCTGGGAGCCTGCGTTTCCCAGCTGTAAGGCAGGGCGTGTCATTATCGCCTGGGGGAGGGGAGGGTGGTTGGGACAAGATCCTGCCTCCAGGTGAGACCACTCAGCAGACCCACCTGCCCTGTGGCGGCCCAAGAGTCAGCCAGAGCTCCCCCTACTCCTGCAGGGTGAGGGCCTGCATTTCCCCACCCGCCCAGGGGGAGGGGCTTTTGTTAACTCTGGTGCCCAGAGGCCCCGCGTCTAGAGCCTCTGGTGGAAGGTCAGATTCAGACTACTGACAGCTCAGCCCACTGCCTCCTCACAGGAGCTGGTTGTGGTCGGTAGGAGGGCTCAGCCCACTGCCTCCTCACAGGAGCTGGTTGTGGTCGGTAGGAGGGCTCAGCCCACTGCCTCCTCACAGGAGCTGGTTGTGGTCGGTAGGAGGGCTCAGCCCACTGCCTCCTCACAGGAGCTGGTTGTGGTCGGTAGGAGGGTTCAGGGCAGAGGCAGAGCGGGGATCCGGATCGCCAGGCATGTCCCTGTTTCCTTATTTTCCCACCTTCTTTAAGGGGCCTTGTTACCATCTCAGAGAGGCTTTTCGTTAAGGTCATCGACCCTAATATACTCACAGCATTTGGTGGTGGTGGTGGTTTAGTCGCTAAGTCGTGTCTGACTCTTGCAACCCCATGGACAGAGGAGCCTGGCAGGCTACAGTCCATGGGACTCTCCAGGCAAGAGCACTGGAGTGGGTTGCCATTCCCTTCTCCAGGGGATCTTCCTGACCCAGGAATCGAAGCGAGGGCTCCCGCATTGTAGGCAGATTCTTTACCAAATGACCTACAGTATGTTCCTCTGAGAAGATGACATCGGGAAGTGGAGATGCCTTTGATGTTAATCTGTGAAAGAGGAAACAGGCCCCTTGGACCTGACCGAGCGCCTCCCCGGTGGCAGGCTTTGGGGCAAACTCTGAGAGGCCCTCATTTAGTCGTCTGCGCAGTGGCAGAGATTAGAACTCCCCACCCTCTGTGTGTCCACTGGCTGTGACCCACAGTCCCGGGCTGCTTGTAACGCCTGAGGGTGCTCTCTGCCAGCGGACCCTGTGGCCCCTGTCCGGCAGGCAGATGGTGGGGGCTCCCTGGGGTCAGAGGGCCCCCAGCTGCGCGCTGGCCAGGCAGGCCCTTGCTGTCCCCAGGGAGTGCTCCTCGAGTCCCGTAGTGCCTGGCGTCTGGGTTCACCTTCATTTCCAGGAAGAAGGATCAGAGAACCCAGGAAGCCTCTAGGGACGTCTGCAGGATAGGCAGTTTCCAGAGACTCTCAGGCATCCGTCCTAGCCCTGGGGCATTAACAATGCAGACAGAGGCCTCACCCTAGAAACTATTAACTGTCTTTTTTCTTATCTAAGGGCAACCCAGGGACGCGCTCTAAGGCGGGAGAAGGGACTGAGAGGGGACAGCAGAGGAAGCTCTCGCTCACCCGCTCTGGAGGGACCTCTGGGCCCCTCCTGGTTGCCTCCTGGGGAGGGTGTGTGGGAGGGGAGCCTCCTCTAGCCTGCAAGCCTGCTTGTGCACCGTGTGTGTGTGTGTGTGAGAGTGTGTGTGTGTGTGAGAGTGTGTGTGTGTGTGTGAGAGTGTGTGTGTGAGTGTGTGTGAGTGTGTGTGTGAGAGTGTGTGTGTGTGCGTGTGTGTGTGTGAGAGTGTGTGTGTGTGTGTGAGAGTGTGTGTGTGTGTGTGTGTGGTGGTGGGGTGGGGGCAAGTCTCCGAGGGCATTGGCTCTCGACAGTAAAGGCAGGCGGGCTGGCTTCTTGAAGGGACCCCCTTGGTGACCAAGCCTGCTGCCCCCTGCCCGCCCAGAGGTGGGCGCCGCCCCACCTGGCCCAGCCTCTGCAGTCTTCCCTGCAGCTGTCCCGTGGGGGCGGGGGCACTCTCCTGGAGGGTGGCCGCCTCAACTGTCCTGTCTGAGCGGCCTCTCTCCTGAGAGCCGCTTCCTGGCCCCTCACTGCAGCGGGCGGGCAGAGACAGGCTGGCGCGGGCCCTTCTCCCCGGTGGTCAGCGTCCTTGCCCAGCATCACAGGTCCCACTCCCATCTCACTGACGGGCCTTGGCCTTGAGAAGGAGAACCTAAAAGCAATAATAACAGGAAAAGGAAAGAGAAACACTCACTTCAGCTTCACATAGTTTTAACTGTGTCCTTTCAAAACAGGGAGTGAGGTGGGGTGGGGTGTCCCCGCAGGGCTCGCGGACCCTTCTCTGGGTCCTGGTGCAGAAAGACCCACGGGCCGTGCTCCCCTGACTCCCTGTCAGACCGGCTCCCCGGCCTGGAGAGACGCCCCCGAGGAGAGGAGAGTGCCTGGATGGGGTTCCCTTGCCTTCCTTCCCCGGGAGGACACTGTGCCCAGCGGGGCAGCCGGGCTGAGGGCCTCGGGGAGGGGCTCGCCGCCCTGCAGCCAGTTTATAACAGAGATGAGCACGTTCTGTGGGGATTTGCCTGATGGTGTCTGTTTTCCTTACTGGAGCGTTAGCCCCAGCTGGTGTGTGGTTCCCTGTGCAAAGTGGGCCTGAGTCAGTCCTCCTCCAGAGGGACCGGCCCCATCCTGGGCTGGGGCGGGGGTGGTGTGTACAGGCTCCTCCGACCCCTGGAGCAGCCCCTGCTGTAAACGCTGGCTGCAAACCCAGAGCCTCTTGGCCTGAGTGAACGGAGCCCCTTGAGGGCTTCTGAGAGCCGCTCAGTGGTGTTTCTTTGCAACCCCCATGGTCTGTCCGTGGAATTCTCCAGGCAAGAATACTGGAGTAGGTTGCCATTCCCTTCTCCAGGGGATCTTCCTGACCCAGCAATCGAATCCTCCTGCACTGTAGGCAGATTCTTTACCTTCTGAGCTACCAGGGAAGCCCCGAGGGCTTGGTGGAAACAAGTAGGAACCTCTGAGTTGTACTTGGTACTTTCCAGGTGGCTCAGTGGTAGAGAATCCACCTGCCAATGCAGGAGACATGGGTTCCATCCCTGGGTGGGGAAGGTCCCCCGGAGGAGGAAGTGGCAACCCACTCCAGTGTTCTTGCCTGGAGAATCCCGTGGACAGAGGAGCCTGGCGGGCTGCAGTCCACGGGGAGACAGAGTCAGACAGACTGAGCACGCATGCACAAGCACGAGAGGTGTGTTGGGGTTGCTCCCCCCTGCGGTGTTGAGCATCTGCGGCAGTCACTGAGCGCCGAGCCGGCTGGGACACAACATGGGGACAACCCAGACACCAGCGCCCCCTTCCCGCTCGCAGTCCAAGAAGCCGTGGGCACTCGAGCCCTGTGGAGAAGCTGATGTGCAGTGTGTCGAGCGCTCGCCATTCCCGGCGTGTGTGTGTCTACCGCCCAGAGGGCACCATAGTCTGGGTCAAACCCTGAACACGCCAGGGGGCTCAGGGGGCCTGGACTCCACAGGACAGCGCCAGGGCACAGAGTACTGTCCATTGATTAACTGTTTCTCCACTTGTGGACCTTGTTTCTGTTCTTATAACTCTGAGGAGCGCTGTGATAAGCACCTGGAAACACATCTACACTCTCAGTTTAGATGTTATAATTTGAAAACGTTGTCAGTTCAGTTCAATTACCTAGTCATGTCCGACTCTTTGCGACCCCATGGACTGCAGCACTCCAGGCCTCCCTGTCCATCCCCAACACCCGGAGTTTACTCAGACTCATGTCCATCGAGTCAGTGATGCCATCCAGCCATCTCATCCTCTGTTGTCCCCTTCTCTTCCCAACCTCAATCTTTCCCAGCATCAGGGTCTTTTCCAGTGAGTCAGCTCTTTGCATCAGGTGGCCAAAGTATTGGAGTTTCAGTTTCAGCATCAGTCCTTCCAATGAATACTCAGGACTGATTTCCTTTAGAATGGACTGGTTGGATCTCCTTGCAGTCCAAGGGACTCTCAACAGTCTTCTCCAACACCACAGTTCAAAAGCATCAATTCTTCAGCACTCAGCTTTCTTTATAGTCCAACTCTCACATCCATACATGACCGCTGGAAAAACCATAGCCTTGACTAGACGGACCTTTGTTGGCAAAGTAATGGCTCTGCTTTTTAATATGCTATCTAGGTTGGTCATAACTTTCCTTCCCAAGAGTAAGCGTCTGTTAATTGCATGGCTGCAGTCACCATCTGCAGTGATTTTGGAGCCCAGAAAAATAAAGTCTGTCACTGTTCCCATTGTTTCCCCATCTATTTGCCATGAAGTGATGGGACAGGATGCCATGATCTTAGTTTTCTGAATGTTGAATTTTAAGCCAAATTTTTCACTCTCCTCTTTCACCTTCATCAAAAGTCTCTTTAGTTCTTCTTCACTTTCTGCCATAAGGGTGATGTCCTCTGAATATCTGAGGTTATTGATATTTCTCCCAGCAATCTTGATTCCAGCTTGTACTTCATCCAGCCCAGCATTTTTCATGATGTACTCTGCATATAAGTTAAATAAACAGGGTGACAATATACAGCCTTGATGTACTCCTTTCCCGATTTCAAACCAGTCTGTTGTTCCATGTCCAGTTCTAACTGTTGCTTCTTGACCTGCATAGAGATTTTTCAGGAGGCAGGTCAGGTGGTCTGGTATTCCCATCTCTTTCAGAATTTTCCACAGTTTATTGTGATCCACACAGTCAAAGGGTTTAGCATAGTCAGTAAAGAGGAAGTAGATGTTTTTCTGGAACTCTCTCGCTTTTTTGATGATCCAAGGGATGTTGGCAATTTAATTTCTGGTTCCTCTGCCTTTTCTAAATCTAGCTTGAACATCTGGAAGTTCTTGGTTCAGGTACTGTTGAAGCCTAGCTTGGAGAATTTTGAGCATTATTTTGCTAGCATGTGAGATGAATGCAATTGTGCAGTAGTTTGAACATTCTTTGGTATTGCCTTTCTTTGGGATTGGAATGAAAACTGACCTTTTCCAATCCTATGGCCACTGCTGAGTTTCCCAAATTTGCTGGCATATTGAGTGCAGCACTTTCACAGCATCATCTTTCAGGATTTGAAATAGCTCAACTGGAATTCCATCACCTCCACTAGCTTTGTTTGTAGTGATGCTTCCTAAGGCCCACGTGACTTCGCATTCCAGGAAAAGTTGTCAAATGTGAGCCAAAGGATATGAACACTAGATTCTTTGATAGCTATTGTTTGCCAGAAACACCGTTTTATTTCCAATTTCTACTTCTACTGGGGTGTTCAAGAATATTTTTATTGCTATACTCTCATTAGTAACAACTCGTATTATTACTTCTTTTTAACTCGATTGGCAAGGAAGGAGGAAGTTTCTCTTTCTAAGGCAATCTGGTCTGGCCTGGAGCATCCTGGGATGGTTTTGAAGTGCCCTGGGATGGCTCCATGTGCCTTCCCTTTATCCTCCTAGGGTCATCATCTGTCCGTGGCAGGCAGGAGGACACCAGAGACTCAGCCCCCAGCCTGGGGGATGGAACTAAACTGCTGCTCCAGGCCTGTCATCTGAGGTGACAGGACCCCAGCTACATCTCTGTTCGCCCACCTGGAATGTGCTCTTCAGCCCCAGGTCCCGGAACTGAGTCTTTGCCCCCACTGCTGACTCTGTGCCCCTGACCCCTGGACGGGTTCTCCCACGTCCCATCCTTGAGGACGGGACCCTCACCACGGTCAGTCCCCCTCCCGGGAGCCCATCACTGGATGGTTTCCATGAGGATGCCTCCACCGGTCCCTCGTGCTCACCACCTACTCTTGGGCCCTTTGGACAGGGAAACCGGCCACACTGGTCCCTCCAGCCTGACGTGTGCCCTTGGACTTGACTGCCAGTGCTGGAGCGTGGCTGTGGGCCCAGCCATCGGCTTCAGGACAAAGAGGGCTCAGCCACGCCTGTCTCATCAAGGCCAGTGTGGTCGCAGGTCCACTAGACACTCAGGCAAGGCTGAGCCAGCCGCGGACACTGGGCTGCATCCAAGTCACGCAGGAAAATGCTTTCGTCCCGGCCAAGGTAGAGCAATGTTATGAGAAGGAGGAAGTGAAGCTCTTAAAGGGTATTTGACCACTTGGAAAAAAGTGCGTTTAGAAGAATGCAAAGTTATTTGCCCAGAACTTCTTACCTGTACATGGGGACTTCTATAACCCTAGGAGACTTTGAATCTAAGGAAAGAAAATTCTTAATTAGTTCTGAGTGGTGGCTCAGACAGTAAAGAATCTACCTGCAGTACAGGAGACCTGCGTTTGATCCCTGGGTTGGGAAGATCCCCTGGAGGAGGGCATGGCAACCCGCTCCAGTATTCTTGCCTGGAGAATCTCATGGACAGAGGAGCCTGGCGTGCTACAGTCCATGGGGTCACACAGAGTCAGACACGACTGAGTGACCAAGCGCAGCGCAGGGAAGAGAAGAGAGATTCGAAATCAGAAACCATGCGCTGAGTGCTGTCATCTGCAGATCACTCAAAAACCTGGTGCTGAACCGGCCACGGACACCCGGCCGGGACCACACCTGCTCTGTCCTGTCTCCCAGTCAGAGGGGCGGACGGCAGAGCCGCACCATCCCTGGGTGTGGGGCTGGAAGCACAGGCTGGGGTCAGGGGCTCAGCAGACCATGGGGGTGCCCCGGGCAGAGCTGGGCTCTGACAGAAGCCGGTGTGTCTGCAGAGTTTGTAGCGGTGCCCGCCACTGTGGAGCGGCTGAAGGAGCACCTCGGCATGACGAGGGAGCCGCCCTGGGAGGCCCTTCATGCAGCCGCGGCCGGGACTGCATGTCCCTGGGCGGGAGGTTCTCATGTCTCGCCCCAGCTTTATCCCACCTGAGAGTGGACATTCCAGGCAGATGAGGCGTCTCCACCCATGGTGCCAATGGCTTGGGTGACGGATGGTTCTCAGAACCAATCATTTTGCACAGAGTTTCACAAAAGCTGAATCGTTGGCTGAATCTGTTCAAGAGGACTTCCTTTTGCTTTGGAACCCGGGAGTTTAGGCAGAACAGTGGCAAGGAAGTGAGCTGGATTGCAGAGGTAGCCCAGAGGTGAGTGAGGCAGCTTTGCTTTTCACGAAGGGAGCCAGTGAGAGACGAGGCACTGTGCCCGCTGGTCCCCTCCGCTCAGCCCACCGGGCTCAGGGCAGGCAGCTGCGTCTGTGTGGACTTGTGCATTGTCCCTGAGGGCACACAGGTGATGAGCACGGGTCCAGGCGGAAACCATGCCCCGTGTCTGACTTCTGCCAGCCAGCGGTGTCCAGACACCTGGACGGTCTGGACGTTGAGAAGGTGTCCGGGAGCATGGAGTCCACAGGAGGAGGAGAACTCTGGAAGGCAGGCTCCCCCAACCCAAGCCCTCGCCACGCCAGGCAGCCCTGTTGCCATGGAGACACCTTGCGGGCACAGCAGACCTCAGTGGGAATGTCCCAGGGCCCCGCGCCTGTGTTTCCAGCTCCTGTTCTGGGCTCTCCTTCCCTCCCTGGTCCTTCTTTGTTTCTGTTACATCATGTCTCCATCTGGGACAGCATGTGGGAGGCGAGTGAAGGGCTCCTGCTTCAGCACTGGCGGGGTCGAGCTGAAGGGAGTGTCAGGACAGTTGCCTTGATGGCAGCATCTCTGACGAGCCCAGCAGGACAGCTGCTCGGTGACCGCGCAGTGCCCAGCATTGCAGGAGCATGTCAGCTCGCGCGTTCCGCTCCTCTCCCATGTGTTCAGCCCACACAGACGGCTTTCTTGGTCTGGTTCCCCAGCAGCGCCCTGACCCAAGGGGTGCAGGCGGAGGAGGCCCGGCCCGAGGCTCTGGGCTGGTCCTCTCCATCCTTGCCTGGGGTAGAAGGGCCCTGCTCGGATTAGAAAAGGAAGGCCAGTCCAGCAGGCTGGCATGCTCCCCAGAGGACAGGCCTGTGCTGGGGGAGCCAGCCTAAGACAGGCGAGTCCTTATCAGCAGAGCCTGAGCAATCAGTCAGCCCGGGTTTCAGGCTCTGAGCACATGCTCAGAGGGGGCTCCGAGCCTTGGATGGCTCCCACCGGGGTCTCTGCAGCTCCTGTCCACTGAAGGGGCCACTGTTGGAGTCTGTCCAGGACACGTTTGCTCAGACCGGCAAGGAAAGGCACTTTGGGCAGACAGCCTTTCAGGTGGGGGCTGGCATCTGCTCTGCTTGCTCCATCCTCCTGCCTGAGGTCAGAGACTGAGAAGGACTCAAAAATCTCTGAGAGCTGCGTCCTTGGCTGTTGTCATGGCAACTCATCCCACAAGCACATACTGAGCACCGGCTCCAAGACGGGCACAACACCGCTGAGCAAAGGTGCCTGTGAAGGCAGGCTGTGCCCAGAGACCCCGCACCTGAGCCCCCACCCCGCTGGATGGGGCCCCAGGCTGCAGCTCGGCTTCCCAGGCTGGGTTACCGCGGGGGTCCCAGCCTTGCCTGCAGGACACTGCCCCACCCAGGGCCTGTCAAAGGGGCTGGACCCCAGCAAGGATGAGTCAGCCTGGCCCACAGCTGAGTCAGTCCCTGGGAACCTGCGGAGCAGGTTGTGCAGGTCTGACTCGGAGACCCTGCCGCAGGGACCCCAGTGGCACAGGAAGAACTCCCGCTGCTCCCCAAGACCCGGGGCGTGCTGCTGAGCCCAGAAGTAGGAGGCAGGGCCCTGCTCCGAAGGCACCGTCCTGCCCCCCGGTGTCCAGGCCAGGCCTCTGCCCACAGCCACGCCCTGTGACGCTGGCTGGGACATTCAGACGGCGCGAGTTTCCAGCAGGTGGTTTTGGGGGTGATTCCCTCCTCCAGATGTGCCCTAGGAGTCGGGGCGAGGGGGTTTCTGGCAAGACCCCGGCTCTTGGTGGGTCGGGCTCCATCCACTGGCGCCAGGTGAAGGCCGCGTGAGCGCGGGGACACAGCGAGGAAGCCCCGCGCTCAGGAGGGGCATTCCAGCGCTGCTGGAGGGCTGGCGCCCGGCCCCCCAGGGCTGACCCCGGGAGCCGGCCTGCAGAGGAGCGGTGGGAATAAAAGGTGACTATTAAGTGGGGGGGGCTGACGACGGACGGGGCCACGCAGACTGGCAGGGTGCGGGGGGCGGTGTCGGGGTCACGGGGCCTGACCTCGGGGGCACGGCTGGGTCAAGGTGGAGAGGTGGAGGGAGGAGTCAGAGGAGAGGAAGCCGGGGTGGGCGCGGCTCCCGGGACGGCAGGCCGGAGGAGCAGAGACTCACGAGCGCCAGGGGCCGCTCGCCCGGCAGAGGGCCGACGGGCCAGCCCCGCGTCTCCAGGGCCCCCGGCCCCCTCTCAGTCCCTCCCCTTGTTCTGCTTCTCTGGAGAACCCGGCACTCTCGCTGTGTAACATTAGCACACAGTGAGTGGCCTCTGAGCCTCACAGAGATGGCTCCTTGTCCGTCGCTCAGGAGCCTGGGCCGCAGGCCCGTGAGCTGGTTCTGCTAGGGTCGTGCGGGGCCTCCAAGAAGACTGGAGGGGCTGCCTTCCCACCAGACGCCCGACGGTGGGAGAGTCCACTTCCAAGCCCCCCCCGGGGAGTGGGCAGAATTCCTCCCCAAGTGGAGGAAGGGCTGCTGGCCTGGCCCTGTGCTGGCTGCCAGCTGGAGGCCGCCCTCTGCTCCCAGCGGTCACCTGGGCCTCCCAGCGGTCACCCACAGCCTGGAGGGCTCACCTGGGCTTCCCAGCGGTCACCTGGGCCTCCCAGCAGCCACCTGCAGCTCCTCGCCTGGGGACCTCTCCCCACACTCCCCCAGGTCTTTAAGGACAGCCTCCAGGGTGTCTGCCAGCAAGAAGGAGGCTAACCCTGTGACATCCCCCACCTGTCTGTTTTATTCACTAACCTTTGTCCCAAAGTCCTTTTCCACTCAGTCGGTTCAGAAACGTCCCTTGAGAGCCTCCTATGGGTTCTGCCCGCCACGTGCTCCTGGTCGTCTCTGCGGCCTGGCCTCCGCCTGGGAAGCCGGCTTTGGTCTCAGGCGAGTGGGGGACAGGGGTCTTCCCGGCGGGTGGTCCGGTGGAACCAGACCTTCAGGCTAAAGGCTCAGGAGTGTGAGCCAGAAGCATTTAGCCGTGGACTGTTTACGTCTGCAGACCGCGGGCCCCCTCCGTCCGTCTTCCCCACGGGGTCACCAGGAAGGTCAGGGCCTGGTTCAGCTCGTGTCCCCGGCCCACACTACACCACAAGTCTGGGAGACAGGGCAGAGGAAGGAAATTGCCTCCCGGGGGAGCTGCCTTGATCCATTGTCAGTGAGGACCCCCCCCCACCCCCCGGGTCCTTCCAGGTCGCTGGAGGGACGCCCAAGGCCTGCTCTGCGCTTCCCCCCAAATTTATTGCAGAGGAGCAGCGTGTTGATGAGCGTGTCTCCTCATCGGTCCTCAGAAATGAATTCCCTGACACTCAGCTCTTAAACAAAACGTATCTGTGCTGCCTGTCAAAAGGAGGGTTATTTATACGTCCTGCGATCCATGGGCTCTGGCAGCTAATCTTCATCCACATTACTTGATGGGCCATTATAGACAAGATTTACTTGATGCTTGTCCTTTTCCTAAATCTGCACAGTTATTTAAAACAGTGTCCTGGCCTCTCTGCTGGGGAAGGGTCTCTGAGCCCAGGCAGTGCACACCTGGATGGCCACCCAGCGTGGTCGTTCAGAAGAGGGTCGTGTCCGCAGAAGCCTCTTGGGCTGGGGGCGGGGAAGAGGCGCCGCGGGGAGTGAAAAACGGGTGAGCAGGCGGCTGGCTTTCTGCCGAGAGAACGTGGAGAGAACACAGACGGAGCAGATGGAGAGCAGGAGACGGTTCAAAATTCTCTACGCCTCCCGATGCAAGACGCTCCTGCGAATTCTCTTTGTCCATCTCTGCTGTCGCAGGGGAGCGGCCCGGGAAGGTGCCGTCGGTCCAAGAGACAGGGGAGGGAGGGGATGGGAGAGTCTTGGGCGAAAGCAACGTTTGAGCTGAGTGGCCCCTGCCCCTCAGGGAGCCAACCAGCAGCCTGGGAGTCGGGCTGGGACACGGAGGGTCTGGACACTTGCCTGTGTGGCTGAGACGCCGGGGTCAACGCCGGGGCCTGGGGGTCAGGGGGCCTGGGGTTGAGCCGTGCTTCCTCCGTTAGCTCAGCCGCACCCCTTGTCTCCCCACAGTTCTGTTCTGCTCTTCCATCGGATGAAGGGCTGGGCTGGGCTGGGTGGCAAACAAGGCCCCCGCCAGCCGCAGGCTGACCAGTCTCTGACCACCCGCCTGGTGCTGGCCCGGGGCTGGGCTGCACCTCCACGCAGTCCCGGCCTGCATCCTGCTTGCACATGTCCTCCCCCAGCTCCCTGGAGGCCAGGCCGCCTCAGTCTACCTTCCCCTCACTTGTCCTTCTAGCTCCCAGGACGCCAGGCCTCCTTGGTCTCCCTTCCCCTCACTTGTCCTTCTAGATCCCGGGACGCCAGGCTGCCTCGGTCTCCCTTCTCCTGGCTTGTCCTCCCCCAGCTCCCAGGATGCCAGGCTGCCTCGGTCTCCCTTCCCCTCACTTGTCTTTCTAGCTCCCGGGACGCCAGGCTGCCTCGATCTCCCTTCTCCTGGCTTGTTCTCCCCCAGCTCCCTGGAGGCCAGGCCGCCTCAGTCTCCCTTCCCCTCACTTGTCCTTCTAGCTCCCGGGATGCCAGGCTGCCTCAGTCTCCCTTCTCCTGGCTTGTCTTCCCCCAGCTCCCGGGACACCAGGCCATCTCAATCTCCCTTCTCCTCGTGTGGCCTGACCTGGGGCTCTGTCTCTGCTCCCCTCACCGCCCGCCCTGCTTTAAAGGATGACCGATGAGGACTCAGAGCCGTTCTCCTCGGCGCCCCCGCCTTCCCCAGCTCCGTCAAGGCCAACCTCTCCGAGCATCTATGCCCGAACACCCCGCTTTCCGTGCCAAGCACACCTCTGCGCTCACAGCACAGCAATGGACACCACAGAGATCCTGCCTGGTGGAGCTGATGACTCGCTGCAGGTGGAGACACTGAACAAGAAACCAAAGGAGCACAGGCATTGCAGAACAAGAAACCAAAGGAGCATAGGCATCGCAGAACAAGAAACCAAAGGAACACAGACATCGCAGAACAAGAAACCAGAGGAGCACAGGCATCGCAGAACAAGAAACCAAAGGAGCACAGGCATCGCAGCGCTTGTTGGACGTGACGTGCATTGTGGGTTGTGCCTTGTGACGTGAGCTGAAGGGCGGCCTTTGTCACTGAAGGACCCTGCTCTCGACAGAACCCGCACAGGGATAGGGGGGGCCCTTGGTGATTCTACAGCCTCCTTCACCTGTGCGGCTTCCCTCCAGGTGACAAACTTAACCAGGAACAGACAGGGTTCAGATGAGGCTCCAGTCACGTTTGTAGATGGCCTAGAACTGGGGGCTCGTCTCTAGATACTCAGAGGTGCTGAGAGCCAGGGTTCATCAGGGCCAAAGTGTTCATTCCCTGAGCCGCCCTCAGCCTGACGCCCTGGAGGATGACTGGGTGGGGAACAATAGGAGGCTCCAGGGTCTCCCAAGTCTTACTTTGAAGGTTTCCTTTGTCTATTTCCTTGAGATTTCCGGCCCCGCCTGCAGGAGGCTGAGCCAGCCGGGGCTGCAGGATCTCTGAATTCACTGGAGGGCCAGGCTCTTGCTCACAGGACACTGTGGTACCCAGACTGCAGCAGGGCCCGGGGGCAGCGGGGCCAACCAGGCTGGCGGGGCTCCGGCCGCACCACGGATGGAAGGTGCAGAGGGACCGAGTCAGGGGTTCTCCCCATCAGGATCCATCCTGGGAGGGCAGGTGTGCGCTCTCGCTCTCGGTAAGGAGGGGAAGACTTGCGCACGGGGTTCCTGAGGCGGAGCAAGCACGCAGCTTCCTGCTCCTCCCAGCTCATCTCAGCAAGGGCTGGGCGAGGCTCTGACCCCCACCACCCGCACAGCAGGCGGCTGAGGCCCAGGGGGATGGAGCACTGGCAGTGAGGAGGTCCCAAATGGAGCTCCTTTGACCCCACAGCTGACAGTTCTCACTGTCCCGGGCTATCCTCCCGAACACGGGCCACACAGTTACGGACAGCGGGGCTGGCACAGACTGAGCACCTGCCATGGGCTGGGAATGGCACCGGACGTCTGTGTCCAAGGAGGACCCTCGCCTGGCGGTGGATGTGGCCTCAGATGCTGGCGGGGTTCAGACTGCGCCCTTGCCCTAGGGTGTGGACATGCCCAGGTGAGGCAGGGTCCCAGGCAGCCTTCAGATGAGAAGAAATGGGGACACAGACGTGGAGAACAGACTTATGGACATGGTCGGCGGGGCAGCATGGAAACACACATGCCAATATATGTAAAATAGGCAGCCAGGGGGAATTCGCTGTGGGACTCGGGGAGCTCAAAGTGGGGCTCTGTGACAACTTAGCGGTGGGGTGGGGCTGAAAGTGGGAGGGAGGCGCAACAGGGAGGGGCTGTTACACAGACCTGTGGCTGATTCATGCTGATGTATGGCAGCAACCAACACAATATTGTAATTATCCTTCAATTAAAAATAACAAGAAAAAAACCAGATACCTAGTAAGAACTTACTGTGTAACACAAGGAACTCTACTCAATACTCTGCAATGGCCTATTTGGAAAAAGAATCTGAAAAATTAAGCATAGATAATTTTCACTTTTTTCTGATTCACTCTTTTGTACACCTGAAATCAACACGATATTGTAAATCAACTGTACTCCAAAAATATTTTTTATTTTGAAAATCAAAAAGATAAAGAAAGACAGAAACATGGGGTGAGTTCATATTTTCACATTCTGCTTTCCATCAGCATTGACGAATGCTCCGCACTTCACCAAAGCCGGCTGGTCTCAGCCAAGGCTTTCAGGGGTCAACCCCAAAGGTCGGCGGGGGCAGAAGCCGCGCAAGTGCAGGAGGGCAGCCATGGCCCCCGGGCGGGCCCTCGTTGGGGAGCTGGTGTCGCCTCGGGGGCGCGGTGCCGCTGCAGGACTGTGTATCGAGCGTCCTCCACCTGAGATTCAGACTTCAGGCTGTGCTATAAATACACCCACATCTGGCTCTGGGGAGAGTCTGGAGCTTACATCTTAGAAGATAAATAACAGACATCTTCCTGGGGGTTTGCTGGGTCTAAAATACACCATGAGCTTCTTGCCATTCGAGGATAAATTAGTGGAGCAAAGAAGAAGGAAACGAGGGAGATGCAGCAGATACACTTTGGAGCAGGAATAACGTGGGAGGGTGTGAACGCTTCAGAGTTCAGACACTCCTGTCTGTCCAGGAACTTCCCGGGGGCCTCAGCCGGCGGCCAGGGCCCCAGCTCTATTCCACCCGCTGCCAAGACGCGGGAGCACGGAGAGTAACTCATTCAGTAACTGTTGACGGAGTCTGCCCTCTGAGGGCTCACCGAAGGCCCCAGAGAAGTGGCATAGCTCAGCTCAGCCGTGGAGCCAGTGGAGGATCGAGCTCGGGCTGCTCCTCAAGTGTGTCCGTGACAGAGGCCAGGGGGCACCAAGGCAGGGAGTGTGAACGGGGAGACTGAGGGGAGCACTTCCCTGATCCCAGGGAGGAGGGCGTCAGGGCCAGGAGTGTGGATGGGGAGACTGAGGGGAGCACTGATCTATCCCAGGGAGGAGGGTGTCAGGACAGGGAGTGTGGACGGGGAGACTGCGGGAGCACTCACCTGATCCCAGGGAGGAGGGTGTCAGGACAGGGAATGTGGACAGGGAGACTGCGGGGAGCACTGATCTGATCCCAGGGAGGAGGGCGTCAGGACAGGGAGCGTGGACAGGGAGACTGCGGGAGCACTCACCTGATCCCAGGGAGGAGGGAGTCAGGGCACAGAGCCTGAGAGGATTCAGAGCCTGGGAGGACACAGAGCCCGGGTGGACCAAGAGTCCAGGCCACAGGGTGGTCTAGGCCGCCCTCAGAGCAGCCTGCACATGACAGCCCAGATGAGGGGCCCCTCCAGGGTCAGGACAGAAATGAAATGTCACAGAGCCCAGGGCGCCTCCTGGAAGCTCCCCAGGCACAGGGGTGAGGGCAGGACTCAGGGGGAGGGGCCACGGACCAGCTTCCTCAGGGGCACTGCTGGCCCCTCCCCACACACTTTCTGGACGCTTCCTCCAACCCCACAGCGGGCCCGTGAGCCTTCCGTACCCACTTCCTTGCAGGTAGCTCCAGGGCATCCAGCATTTCCCTCCTGGCTCTGCAAGGTCGTCGCGCCTTCTCCTGAGTGCCCACAGCCAGTGTCAGGGATCACCTCCACCAAGTGCTAACAGCAGCCGTGGGCGGTGGTCTTCCCTGAGGCCCCACCTGGACGCATCTGCAATCGGGGTCCCGGATTCACCGAGTGAGAGGTGAGCCTGTTCTGGAGACTTCCTCCTGTGCCCTGGGCAGAGACTGGCTCCAGATCCAATTTCTTGGGATCTCACACCGAGCCCCAGAGGCCACAGCTCAGCCCTGCAGAAACAAAAGGATGAGGCAGACTGCCCTCCGCCCGGTGTCTGCACAGTTGCTGCTCCATTCTCGCTGTCAACCTGGCACTGCCAGCCAGGCCCAGGGCTCCAGGGCTTGTCACTTACTCTTTGCATAGGTACAAAAAGTCAGGGTTCCTGGGGTAGCTGTGGCCGTAGGGCCCTTTTCTTTGTGTGCTCCACCGTGTTGGCAGGTGATTCCATGGGCGTGTGCACGGTTTGTGCGAGCTGATGTGGTCGGACAGTGGAGGGCAGGGCCGGGTGGACAGTCTGTCCTCACGGTGGGCTGTCCCCGCACACCAGCACTTCTCTGAAAGCCAGGCTGGTCTCCATCAGCATGTTTCCCGACTTCTGTCCCCCCACCCAGCTGCAGCCAGCGGTGGGGACGCTCTTGGTGACCCACGGGGGAGGGACCTTTGTCTGGGGCTGTTCAGACCTGAGGCCCTCACTGGACCTGAGGTCATGCACGATCCTAGCATCTGGGTCCCCTCACCGACCCTGGGATCCCCAGGCACCTCCCCGTGGCCACTCCGGGAGAGGAGGGACCTGCCCCGGGGTCTCTGTCTCGCCGACCGTGAGGTTCCCCCAGGCACCTCCCCGTGGCCACTCTGGGAAGGACCCCACCGCCTCCTCTGCAGGCCCCCCACCGCCTCCTCTGCAGGCCCCCCACCCCGGGGTCTCTGTCTCGCCCAATAGACTGACAGATGGTGATGATGCAGCATAAGGCGCCCCTAAGCCCCACCGCCACCCCCAGCCTCCATGCTGCCCCCTCTGAAGCACAGATCAGCTTCTCTAGGGAAGTTTATCACAACCTGCGAAGAAGCTGAGGTCTCTTACGGGCTGATCTTCTCCATGTCCATACAAATGTTGCAAATTCCATGTGAAACGTGAAACACGCATGTTTCAAAAGAAGCACCATCACTGGGAAAGCACACGATCAGCAGAGACCTTGGAAAACACCAGAAATGGCTCTGAAGAAATCACGAGCCATCCCATCCCCAGAGGTAAAGAAGCATTTCGGGAAGCGTGTCTCTCCTCCTGTTCGGAGTTGGTGTCCACGTGAGCTTTGGTGCCATCATACACCTCTGCCTCTCACTACCCTTATGGGTTTTAAGACAGCCTGGCCACTCTCTGTGTCGTCACTGAGTGGTCTCTGTGCTGCTGTCTCTGCAGCTCAAGTGCTTCGGCTCACGCTTGTCTCTCCATCTCTTCTCCTTTCTACGTTTTTCTTTGTGGCGTGACCACGACCTGCTGCTTTATGATGCATTTACTTGTTCCTCCTCTGTGGCCTCAGCAGAAAGAGAAGGCCCAGAAGCACAGGCCACGGCTGAGCTCCGCTGCTGAGCACAGGTGACAGTAAATAGAAGAAACTCGACAAATATCGCTGAGTGGACGCGCGGCTTCCGCCAGCCTGCCACCGACAGGCGTTCTGAGAGCTGCACACCAAGCCACGCAAGCCTGCATCTTCAGGTGTATTTTTGCTGTCCACTCAGGGTACGTTCTTCATTGCACTGTTTCCAGGTAAAAAAGTATGGATATTCGTCTGGCTCTTGACAGCAATTGCCGAAGTATCACTCAGATATGCTGTACTGATCTATAGTCTCATGAAGTCTGAGTGAATTATACATATATGTTGACCTCTTCTGAAATGTTCATGTACACTGTTTTCATTTCTATCAGTGTGATGGATACAGGGGATAACTTTTATCTTTTAGAATTATGTATCTAATGAATTAGAATATTTTCACGTACTTAATGCCCATTTATATCTTCAATTGCCTGTTTTCTTCCTCGGTTATTTGTCCTTATTTCTTTGGCAGATTTCTTTATATTTTAAGGATGTTGATCCGTTACATGGAGCAAATTTTTTTCTTTCGCTCACCGTTTGCCTCTGTCTCGGTGCTTTCCCTGTTCCGCGTGTTCGCACAGTCAGACGGGCCTTCGCCTGTGACTTCCGGCGTGCCTTCTCCTGTGACTTCCGGCGTGCCTTCTCCTGTGACTTCCGGCGTGCCTTCGCCTGTGACTTCCGGCGTGCCTTCTCCTGTGACTTCCGGCGTGCCTTCGCCTGTGACTTCCGGCCTGCCGCGCCTAGGCGCAGTGCTCCCGGGTCCAGCCCCGCTCGCCAGGGGGCGCTCTCCCCATGAGGGGTTTCTCTACGGGCTCAGGGGCCAGAACGCCTGCTGAAAGCGGAGGAAGGAGCTAGAGGGCTGTCTCGGAACGTGTGAAGGTTCAGCCCGCGATGCAGACAGGACGTGGGCCTGACGGTAAGGGCGCGTGGACGGGGAGGGGGCGGGGGGCTGGGGGCTGCGCCTCTGAGGCAGGGAAACAGCAGAGCTGGAACGCGTTTCCGAATCAGAAAAGGCCACTCCGTCCTGCACACCTGTGCTCTTAAAATCCATCTTAGTCCGCGTCCTGATGTTCTGCCATCTGTCTGCCCGCCTCCCGCCCCGGAAACCAGTCGAGGGCCTGAATCCACTTCTCGCTACACTGGCCTCGTCTCCCCGTTTGTCCCATCTGCTCGCTTCCTCCAAGCGCAGCCTCGCCGTCGGCACGAGTCCCCTCTTTATTCCTTTACCTCGGTCGACAAAATATACCTGATGGTCTTGATTAATCCCCCTATTGACGTCGCCTCAAACTGTATTACTTTTCAAGAAAATTGGAGCCGTTTTTGAAAGTCTCATTATTTTACGCACGTGAAATAAAGAGTCGTCTTCCAATGGGCCGTGTCTCCCCCGTTTGGTATGCTGGCCACGTCTTGCTGTGATGACATTTGGATGCTTCTGAAAATGCGGACTTGGTCTGATTCGGTTGTAAACGGAACTGTTAGAGGCACACAGAAGGCCACCAGGGCAGCGACTCTGGATTCAGAACCCAGGACGCTGCTCAGAGCCAGGGCTCCAGTCGCTGGTCTGATGCTCCCCTGGGGACGTGCCCCTGGCTCACTTCCTGTCGCTTTGTGGGAAGTCAGCCAAGACATTGGGGGGAGACCCTCAGGCAGGACCCCCTTGCCGAAGGCGAATAAATGCAGGCTCCCCCCCTTGCTCGCGTTCACTCTGCAGCTCAGCCCTTTGAGGTGCCCAGGCTGCCTCCGTGTCTTCAGTCTTCCACTTCAACAGGGCCCAGTGGGCACCAGAAGGCGAGCATCAGAAAAAGGCTCCGCGGAGATGTGCGCACACAGGGTTCTCGGCATTGGGGCTGGGAGAGGTGGACTCGGGTGTTCTGGTTCTGTGTCAGAGGGAAGGAGTGTAGCCAGAACAGGGGTTGAAAAATGACAATCAGGGACACACAGCCTCACCTGGTGCTAAAATTTAAGCTGTGAAGAGGTGTCACTGTGTTTTCTTGCTGCGTTTAGTTCCTTAAACTGCCTTTGGAATGAGCTCTAGGCCCCAAACCTGCTGGTGAATTACCACAGTGAGTGAGGTCGTTGACCACCGATGTCACCGTGTGGGATCTGGTCGGGGTGACAGTGGCATGAGATGGAGGCTCCGGGCTCTGTGGGTGAGAGCAGCCCTGAGCTGCAGGCTGCCAGGCACGCCCCTGGGGGCCGAGTGGCAGGGGAAGGAGGCTCATCCTCGGCTCGCACCTGGAGGACCACGGGCCCCTAAGACTGGGAGCTGTGGGGGACGAGGACACCTGTCCCCAGAGAGGTGGCGTGACCGGATTTCCATTAGAGATGCTGCCTGTGCAGCTTGGGGGGATGTGCGAAGCCCAGAGGTCCCGGGGGGAGAAGCTGGGGTGAGGGCCTGGGGGGAGAAGCTGGGGTGAGGGCCTGGGGGGAGAAGCTGGGGCGAGGGCCCGGGGGGAGAAGCTGGGGCAAGGGCCTGGGGGGAGAAGCTGGGGTGAGGGTCTGGGGGGATGTGCGAAGCCCAGAGGGCCTGGGGGGAGAAGCTGGGGCGAGGGCCCGGGGGGAGAAGCTGGGGTGAGGGCCTGGTGGCGGGGGAGAAGCTGGGGTGAGGGCCTGGGGGGATGTGCGAAGCCTGGAGGGCGAAGCTGGGGCGAGAGCCCTGGGGAGAAGCTGGGGCGTCCACAGGGCAGTTACGTCAGAGATGATCTGTGCAGAGATGGAGGCGGACGTAGGAGCCAGGGAAGGAGCACAACTGCAGAACGCAGAGCCTGGTGGATGTGAAGCGAGGACAAGGAAGGCATCTCAGATGCCCTCCTGGCTGTCTTCTGGTCTTTAGACAGTCGGGGGCTCTTGCTGAACCGGGGAGGCGGGACTCTGCGGAGGGTGGAAGGCACCTCTGTGAAATCTGAGCTTGGCTTCTGATGATAAGCCTACCTGGTGCCACCCAGTCAGGAGCTGCACCTCCTTCTGGATGAGGATGGGGGAGGGGTGGGGGGGGAGGGGATAGGAGGAGAGAATGGGGGAGGGATGGGAGAGGGTATGGGGAGGGTGTGGGAGGGGATGGGGAGGGGCGTGGGAGGGGATGGGGCAGGGGTCGGGGAGCAGCATGGGAGGGGGTGGACAGGGCGGGTATGTGAGAGTTACAGCCCTAAGCTTGAATGAGATCTTCCCTGAAGATTGTCTGGATTGAGAGTGGAAGGATGAAGACGGAGCCCTGGGGAACATCAATATTCATGAGACAGGAAAGCAGAGGGAAACCCACAAAGGAGATGGAGAAGAAGTGGTGGAGAGGCAGGCAGTAAATCAGGAGAGAGTGGTTTCCTGGAAACCTGAGAGGAGCAGGCAGGAAGGAGCAGCACTGCAGAGGTGAGAGGTGATAGTATGGCTAAAGTGGTGCTGGGGTCAGGGTGGTGCTTGGGTCTGGGTGGTGCTGGAGTCAGGGTGGTGCTGGGGTCAGGGTGGTGCTGGGGTCTGGGTGGTGCTGGGGTCAGGGTGGTGCTGGGGTCAGGGTGGTGCTGGGGTCTGGGTGGTGCTGGGGTCAGGGTGGTGCTGGGGTCTGGGTGGTGCTGGGGTCTGGGTGGTGCTCAGGGTCAGGGTGGTGCTCGGGTCTGGGTGGTGCTCGGGTCTGGTGATGCTCTGATGCCTTGGCCAGTGTCGGGATCACTTTGGGGCTGTGTGGCCAATGCGATGAGCTGCAGACAGCACTGGGAGGCAGTGGGGTGCCCTGCCCAGCACTGGCTGGCGGTGAAGGGGGCTGACGTTGCGGGAGGAGAGGGCGGGCAGGAGACGTAGGAGAGAGCATAGGCCGGGCAGGAGACGCTGAGCTCTCAGTCACTGAGAAGAAGAGGAGGTGGAGGAGGGCAAAGTGCAGCTGAGGGGTGTGACTCAGAGACGGATTTGCTGGGGGCGAAGCTTCCACAGGAGGGGATGTGTTTTCCTGGGGGAAGGAGGGACGATGAGCAGTGACCCTGGACACACACTGGCAGACCTGGAGGTCAGCGCCTGGAATCGCGCCGTGTCCTTACTTTTAGTACAGCACGGCACCGACCTGCAGTTCAAGCTCGTGGTGACGGCCCTGCTCCCCGAGAGTCTCAGCAAGTCTTCACTCTGGGGAGGTTTCACTTGTTTTTCGCAACTTTTTCTTGGGTATCAACTGTGCTTGGAGCTGGGCGCCCCTGCCCAGCTGACACAGGGCTTTTCTTTCTACTAGTGGGGAGGGTTGGATGGCTTTTCCTGCGTCTTTTTCCCCTTCTTCCCTAATGGCAAAACTTGAATTCCTAGCCGGTCGGTTGGCATCACAGCAGTCATATTTCCCTGCTTTCTTGGTACTAAGAGTGGCCTCGTGACGAAGCTCTGGCGAAGGCATGAGCAGGAGGGGTGTGTTCAATTCCAGATGGAGCCGTTTCAAGGGAGTGCACATATCTGCTTCAGTCTCTTCTTCCTTCCTGTTGGAATGCAGATGTGATGGCCAGAGGTCAGGCAGCCTTCTTGGGACGTGAGTTATGAGTCACGTGCAGGGGATGGTAAAGCAACAAACTGAGGGAGTCCAGAGTCTCTGATATTTGGGAGCTATCAGGCCAGCCCTAGACCAGCGCTAGACTGCGGGTCTCCAAACTGACACTGAGATAAGAAGTAAACTTTCTTATATAAGTCCTACTTATTTGGGGTGTTCTGTTACTCACACAGCTGAAATTACCCACAAATAATACAGAGAGACAGCCAACACTCATATAAACAGATTAACATGTTGTTAAAACTTTCGCTAAGTGATCTGATGAAAATGAACATCGTGCAGTGATACAGACCTGACGGGCAGGAGAAAGGGTCCATAGAACACTGTCGGGAAAGGCTTCACAGAAGACAGGCTTTAAAGGGAAAAGGGAGTGGTGGCCTGCTGCATGAACAGTGGTGTCAATCTGGGCTGTGGTCCTGCCTCCCAGGCCCGACCCCTGGTCACTGCAGCCACTGCCAAGGGCCCACTCAGGGTGGAGGAGGGCCCCAGCTGGGCTGCCTGACCCCAGCCCTGCCCATCAGGCCACCGTGAGGGGCTGCTGTCGGCCCCAGTAGTGTGGTCCAGCCAGACTTCCTGTGCACACTGCAGACCCCCTGGGAATTCCCTGACGCTGCAGCCAAGTCTGGTCTGAGCCCCGGGTCCCCTCTCAGGACAGGAAGGGGCCAAAGTCCAGGCACGGCCAGCCGATAGAGTTAGAGGGTCCCCAGGCAGAGGCGCATGCCAGGAGGGCATTCGGGGCTGGAGTGGCGGCCGGGTGTGCTTGGCATCTCTCCTCGGGCAGGAGCCACCGTGGTTGGTGGCAGTCTGGGTGCCCTGGCCGAGGGCAGCTTGTGCTGGTCTGGTCCCGCTGGGGGCGAGGTGGGGGCATCTCAGATCCTGCCCGCTCAGGATCCAGTGAGCGTCCACCCCGAGTTCCCGCCCTGCGGAGCCGCCCCTGCCAGCCAAGGGCTCGTGCTGAGTCTTGTGTCCGGAGCTGCCATCCCCGGATCACGGGGACCCAGCCTGCCCCAGACCCACTGCACGGCCAGCCAGATCACCTGCTGGGCTGCACTAGGTCTGCCCCGGCTGCCGTCCACGGCTGATGCCGCACCCGAACTCTCCTGCCCTGCGTGGCGCAGGGGCGTGGGCTGCACATCGCGGGGCCATGCTGGGCGTCTACACGGCCGGCCGGCCCGTGAGGGTGGGAGCTGGTATCAGGAGGAGTCAGGAAGGTTCACACGGGAGCCTGATGCTGTTATTTCATGGTCTTCTAGAAATGCATCCAATTTTACGTACTTCCTAATGCACTTTACAAATCTGAGCAAAAGAAAAATTGTTACAAAAATTCCTCATTTCCTAGGCTCATATAAAACAATCTGCATTTAACAGTGTCTTAAGAGGTAACATGCTTCCAACTATTACTGGCTGGGCTTAAATTGCATGTAAATTAAATTACTGAAATGAGGATAAATACAGTGTAACCAGTAGTAGGATTTATTCTCTGTAACCGTACAGGAAATATTTTAATTTAGAATTTTCCTCAGTTAAACCTTACTTTTGAGTCATGATATCAGAAATGAATACACTACAATCTCTCTCTTTCTCGCTGATATAGACTTTCTAACACACCAAACTTTCCTGGCGTATACTTCTAAATTTTCTAGACCAATGATTGCTTCCTGAATACTCTTGTTTGATTTTGAGACACAAACCTGCGATTGAACCCTAAGATAATATTGGCTTGCTTCCACAGCTAAAACTACTTGATGTTTATTCTGGTTTTATCAGGCCCATAGAGGTTTGCCCCCCTCTAGGATGATTGAGAGACGGCATGAAGCCTTTGCAGCTAAGCCAGGGATGCTGAAAGCAAGAATGGCACTCCTGTTCTCTAGAGGACAGGCTTCCTCCAGCTCGGCCAGCTGGGCTGGGCTCTCCCGGGGAGCAGACACGGAGCAGGGGGCCACGTTGGATGAGGCCGCCGCCTTCCTGAGACACCGTGACCAAATTAAACCGCCTGTGATCAAGTCTGACCACCACACAGATCACACCCGTGAACCATGCTCTGTCTCGTAGGGGTGACGAGCTTCTTCCACAAGGAAGGCGTCATCTTGGCTCCTTCTTCCTGCCCCGGCTCTGGCTCATCAAATCACCAAAAGAGGGCTGATCACCCTATGGCCTGGCAGCCACCAGCCTGGGACCTGCCCTGCCTTCTCCCACAGTGATCCTCCATGACCCCGGAACGCACGAAGCAGAACGCCAGCTGCAGACATGCAGGAATGACAAGCTAGCGTCAGTTGCTCAGTCCTGTCCGATTCTTTATGACCCTGTGGACTGCAGCCCGCCAGGCTCCTCTGTCCATGGGACTCTCCAGGCAAGAATCCTGGAGTGGGTGGCCTTGCCTTTCTCCAGCGGATCTTCCCGACCCAGGGATGGAACCCGGGTCTCCTGCACTGCAGGCGGATTCTCTACCAGCTGAGCCCCCAGGCAAGCAAGCCTGCTCTGTCTCTTTCCACGGCCGGAGTGAACTTGAATCTGTGACAGAGTTGGGGCTGTGAGCTGACAGCAGCTGGGCGGCAGCTTGCAGTCTCTTTCCATGAGAACGGAGGTTGGAGGAGGACCCCCGTGCCCACCGGGAGCTGGAGCCACGGATGCCCCGGGTGCCCTTGTGTCTCAGGTACTGCGTGCTCCCGATGCTGGGTGGCCCCTCGTCCGTGTTCACAGGGCACGCTGAGCTCTCTGTGCTCCAGGAACTTCAGTGACAGGCTCAAGGTCACTGAGCCCCGCGTGGGGCTAAAGCAGGAAGGTTCCGGCTTTCCGGGAGGACCACCGGCATCAACACCATGCTCATCTCCCTTTCAGATCTGCAATTTTCTCTTTCTGCTGAGACGTGTGACCGCGGAAGGGGTCTGGGCTCTGCGCTGGGTAGGACGGTGTGGGTTTCTAGCCCACATCCCCCTGCTAACGCCAGTCACAGCCACCTTGCTGATCGGGGAGCAGGATGCGCAAGATCCTGGTGAGCTGGAGTGGGCAGGGCAGAGGTCTCTCAGAGGCCCCCCAGGCCAGGCCGACACTGCTCAGGAAGTGTCTCCTCACTGGCATTTCATCTCCACCTGCAGAGCTCTGTCTCTCCCGCCCGGAATAGCTTAAGTAGGCTGTGACCTCCGCAAGCACCCTTGAGAGGCTCTCCAGGCGCCTTGAGAAATTGCACAGAAGGCGCCCTGCATCTGGGCTGGATCTATTATTCATGCACGCGTGTCTCCGAGAGCTCGGTAATTCAGAGCCTCTTGGCGAGCGCTCCCTGCGGCAGCCATAAACCACGTCTCCCGAGCTCCGGGGAAAACGCTGCTCACCTTGCCTGAGCGAGGGCTCACACGAGGGCTTGGCGGATGGAGCAGAGGGGCTGGGAAGCGGCCAGACTCACAGGCCCCACTCGGGGCGGGTCTTCACCGGCACTCCTGGATGACCTGAGGAGCTTCGCTGTGCCCTTGGTGAGATAAGACTGTGGCTCGAGGCATCCTGACCGTCACAGGCCCCGTCTCCCCTGTCGCACCCCCTGGCCCCTGAGTGACCCACAGCAAAGGGCCTGATGTCGGGTGAGCCGAGTGAGCCGGCATCGGGGCAGACACAGCAGCTGGTGGGGTGAGCCGGGAGTGTATTTTCTACGTGCGTTTATGTCCATCTTCATAACTCTCACTTGAAAAAGGCATAGCTTTTATGTCTGCAGAGAACATAATCAATACGAGAGCACAGGTTTCCCCAGAAAACATCGCCCTGGGAGGGCAAATTGACAGACACAAACACGGACTGCTCACGGACCGGGGTGAGGCCAGGGAAGAGGCCCGTGTCCAATCTGAGATGCTGGGAAGGGGGTCAGGGAAAGGCTCAGGGGCCTGGGGGGTCAGGCCAGTGCCAGCTGCCAATGTCAGGCCTTTGCTGGGATCATGTGAGAAACCCCGGGTACTTGCTCCCTGCCACCTCCAAGCCAGACTCTCCCCTCTGCCCCCAGAGCTCTGCCACCCTCCAGTAGCCTCCATCGCAGCGAGAGCAGACGGGCTGCCTGGCCACCAGGCCCCCGCTCTAGCGAACCTAGACCAGGGGCTCCCCGCCTGCCCAGCGCCCAGGCTCAGCAGGGCTCACGGAGGCCTGGCGGGGACGCTTGCCCTGCATTCAGTGAGCAGAGGCCCATTACGGAGTGAGGGGAGACTGTGTGCCAGGCCTGGGCTGCCGGGTGCTGGCTGCCCCAGGTGCCGAGCAGGTCGGGGCTGAGTCCAGGGCGGGCAGGGGCCAGCCTCAGGTAAGGCTCCCCTGTGAAGATGGCAAGACTGGCAGGCGATGTCAGGGAAGGGGGCCGTTATGGAGGGCTGTGGTTGAACTGGCTTGCACACCCAGGACGGAGGCTGGGGAGGCCGGGATGGAGGCCGGGCCGGGGTCTTCCCGGGGGATGCCAGAGCTGCTCCTGGGAGCTCTCTCACCAGCTCGGGGGTGATGGGCTGAGCGGAGGCAGACGTGGCCGCAGGACCCAGGGATGCACACGGGGCGAACAGGGGCAGATTCGGGAGCTGAGGAGAAGCCTAAGCCCTCGGCCTCTGATGTGTGACGGCAAAACGGGGATGGGGGGGCTCTTGTGTGCAGACTCGGGGGGACGCCCCGCCCCTCTGGGCGAGCACCCACCCCCTGGGCCAGACAGTTACAGAGTCTCAGGCTCCCACAGGGCACCCTGCTCCCCTGGGCAAGTTTCTGATTTGCACTGAAACACAGTTTCTTGTGCATAAAGTCAGGACACGCTGTTCTCAGTGGCAAGGCTCCTGATGTGTGGATGTGATACAGTTATGTCAGGAGGCTTGTAAGGGTCAGCACCGAAGCCATGCTGTAAATAAGCTTTCCTTCCCAGCTGCCAGCCCCCTAATTCGGCATCTTTGGTCCTCAATGTTCATTTACACGCTCCATCCATGCTGACTGATTGCCTGTATCTTTGGGTAAATTTCTGTCATGGACATCCCCAGGGCAACCCCAGTGTGTCTTTCTCTGCAGTTCTTCCCTTACAGAGCAGGTCCTGTGAATTCCTTGAAACCAGCAGTCATGGTAAAGGCGCTGGGATTGAATTACAGGTTATGGCAAAGGTGAAGGAATGCTGCAGATGTAATAATCCCTCTTGAGAGTCCCTTGACTTTAAAGAGATGAAGCCGGTCAATCCCAAAGGAAATCAACCCTAAATATTCATGAGAAGGACTGATGTTGAAGCTGAAGCTCCAACACTTTGGCCACCTGATGCAAAGAGCTGACTCATTGGAAAAGAACCTGAAGACTGAAGGCAGGAGGAGAAGGGATGAGAATGAGATGGCTGGATGGCATCACCGACTCAGTGGACATGAGCTTGAGCAAACTCCAGAAGATGGTGAAGGACAGGGAGACCTGGCGGCTGCAGTCCATGGGGTCGCAGAGTTGGACACGACTGAACTGAAATCAGGTGGCGCTAGTGAAAGAATCCACCTGCCATTGCAGGAGGCGAAAGAGACACGTTTGATCCCTGGGTCAGGAAGATTCCCTGGGGTAGGAAATGCACCCCACTCCAGTATTCTCACCTGGAAAATTCCCTGGGCAGAGGAACCTGATGGGCTACAGTCCATGGGGTCAAAAAGAGTCAGACACGACTAAGTGACTGAGCACAAATCATAAGAAGACACCCCAGTGGGCCTGGGTGGATCAGCAGAGCCCTTTCAAAGGGGTCATGGGCCTTCCTGGGTCCAGAGACAAGAAGCAGAGAGGCAGCTGCTGGCCTTGAGAAGCCAGATGCCAGCGTGTGAGGGTCCACGCGGCAGGGATCTGCAGGTGCCTCTGGGAAGTGAAAGCTCTGGCTGACGTGAGCAAGGAAACAGGTTGTCAGTTCTATAGCCATAGGAGCTGAATTCTGATAACAACCACGAACACTCGTAGGAGACCCAGAGTCAGGAGAGGCTTCCACTGCAGCAGAAACCCGACAGCAGCCTGGGGACCTCGAGCTGCAGCCCGGCTCAGCCAGCCCCCACTCCTGACCTTCACACACCAGGAGAAAATAAATGCAAGTTGTCTGAAGGTGCCAAGTGCGGAGATCTGTTACACTCCAGGGAGCGCTAGCACGTACGCGTCCCAAGGCACGCTGCTTCTGACTTTCCTTATCCGTTGTCCTGACAGTCAGTCCTGAAACTGCCTCTGCCACTTCCTCCTTGAATTTCATGGATAAATGTGGTTAGAAAGGGGCTTCCTGGTGACTCAGTGGTAAAGAATCTGCCTGCAATGCAGGAGCCACAGGAGGCGTGAGTTTGATCCCTGGGTCAGGAAGATCCTTCTCGCCTGGAGAATCCCATGGACAGAGGAGTCTGGCGGGCTACAGTCCATAGGATTGCACAGTCGGACACGACTGAAGTGACTTAACACGCATGCACGTGGTTAGAAAAGAGAGACTAGCATTGGCTTTTTCTTAGTCTCACCTCCAAAAGTAGGTGAATGCGCTGAGACCCACCCACCCCCCAGATCACATAAATCTCTTTCAATCTCGATGGAGCTGTAAGAACTCTAACTGGGGGGAGTGGCAGATTTGACTACCTTCTTAAGGCTTTGAATATTAATTTTTACTGTAAAATAAATGTGACATTTACTAAGACCTGCTTTTTTAACATTTTGTTGGGTTAGAAAATGTTTCTTTCAAAGCACATATTTGGGGCCCTCTGGACCAAAGATAATAAGACATAAGCAAACATGACTTTAAAAATGCTGGGATCAGCAGGCATAAAATAGGAATGGCATTTACACTGAGACGACATCTGTCGATGAGTGGAGGTGCGGGCGACGATACTGGGGCAGAAGAATCTGCGGGGGGAAGAGGGTGGGGAGAGGAGATGGCATGGCCGGGAGGTGAGTTTATAGCTGGAGGTGGTGGAAGTTCCCTCGTGCTCCAGTGGTTAAGACTCTGCGTTTGCACTGCAGGGGCATGGGTTTGATCTCTGGTTGGGGAACTAAGATCCATATGCTGTGAGGCATGGCCAAATAAATAAATTAATTCAAAAAATAAAGCTGAAGGTAGTAACAGAGGAGGGGAGGGGACAGGAGAGGCAGCTGGGCACTTGGAGTAGAGGCCCAGACCACAGTGGGACAGCTTTAAAGAAGAAAGTGATACAATCGGCACTTTAGACAATGCACGGAGCAGACCCGTGGGACGAGTAGGAGGAAGAGGAGGATGGACTGCAACCTGGGTCTGAAAGTGGGGGACAGGGTGACAGCAGACAGAGGGGGTGCCCACTGTTCCCAGTGACCCCTCTGGAGCCAAACCTCCACACCCTGCGGGCAGAAGTCACGTGGCTGTAGGTGAATCGGAGATCATTGGTCTCCTGCTCCTCTCATGGAGGAAAATCCTGCCAGTCCAGCCATCCCCGCATGTCCTGCAGCAAACCAGTGACCAGTCCAGCCGTCCCCCCAAGTCCTGCAGCGAACCAGCGACCAGTCCAGCCATCCCCCCAAGTCCTGCAGTGAACCAGTGACCAGCCCAGCCATCCCCCCAAGCCCTGCAGTGAACCAGTGACCAGTCCAGCCGTCTCCCCAAGTCCTGCAGCAAACCAGTGACCAGCCCAGCCGTCCCCCCAAGTCCTGCAGTGAACCCATGACCAGTCTAGCTGTCCCCCCAAGTCCTGCAGCAAACCCGTGACCATGTCATGACCCGGCAGACGTGAAGGTCGCAGGAAGCCTGGAGCTCTCCGTGTCTGAAGCCTCCTTCAAAGGCCTCTCTAGTCCCTTGTGCTGTCAACAGTACTGGAGACAATCAGGTACATTTCTTTTGTGATTCCAGTTTCTCCCCCCAGATTTCTGTATGCTATTTCTCCACTTTTTCTGAGCATCTCCTTCAGTGGAAGCTTGGCCTCCTCTGAAGATGTCAAAAGTCTCTGCTCGCAGCAGTCCAGGTGGATAGTAAGTGACTCCCATATCTTTGTTCATTGGCTGGACTGCTCAGGAGGCTTTATCAAAACCTTGTGAACTCTTCCTCTGGCTCTTTAGTAAAGGCCTGAGAAAGGGAGTCTATTTGTATGTTAAGATGAGGAAAAAGAACAACCATTTTAAAAGATAAGAGCTGGAATTTATAAGCCTTTACTAACGGTTATTTCTTTCACGGAGAGAAAATAAAAATGGGAGATAGTAAGGAGAAGCAGTGGTGTTGCAGATAGCATCGTTTGGAGGACTCTGAAACCTGGTACCATTTATCATTATATGAGATGCTTTGGTCTGCAAGATCAGAAGCGACTGACGTTATCTATCTACATACAGCCAACTGAATTGCCTCTTCAGAGTCCCAGACAAACATTTCATTAGTTACCATTCATCAGTAAATTGGGATGAAACGCCAAAACACTTCTTCTTAAAAAAAAAAGCTGGATTGCATTTCCTACACATGGCGCTTTAAAAAATAATCATTTATATCGCACTTTTCTTTCAAGTGTTCAAACTCTGCTGCCTTCAAAATATTTGCATAGTTTCCCTGACCCCCTCTTCAGTCATGAGCATTATCCTTCTCATTTCTAAGGACTGGGGGAGGAGACACAAACTGTTCCAAACGTGAAGTCGGTCTGAATTTAGCCGGAAAACCATGGTTTCATGAAAAAAAAAAAAGAGCTACTGAATTCATTCAGGCAAATGCTGTGCCCCCTTTTGCCTGAAGTTGGCAGGTGTTTAAGCAAAATGACTGACTGACCTCTGACCTCTGCCCAAAACCCCAAAGTGGGTTAGGCAGTGGGTTGAACTTCAGGAGAAGACCTAGGGCCATGTTGAGAAGAGTCCTGAGAATCCTAGGCCTGGTGCAGCGGTCAGTCAGGAACACTGCCGGGGGATGGGATTGCACGGCTCATTGCAGGACCCTCACAGCCTCCATCCTGACGGGAATGACGGAGGACATGGCCCCCAGCTCTCCTCAGGCAGTCACTCATGGCTTCCCGAACTTCATCGTAAAACCGAAGTGAGGATTTCTGTTTGCAGCTAAGATGGAGACGCTAGCCACAGACCAACGCTTCACCATGAACAAGTAGGGAAAAAACCATCATTGGAAGAGATCAGAGAGCCGGAGTGTGGCCAGGATCTGAGACGTGAAGATCCCAGCTGAGGGAGGGAGTCTCTGAGGTCAGCAGAGGTCCCGCTGGTCTGGTGACTGCGAGGGACTCACAGGACTTAGAAGCCAGGATCCTGGAACAAGGGCAGGTGCGGGAGGTTCCATCATAAATGTATGGTTCTCCCTGAAGGCATTCACTGCATTCTTAGGGCAGACAGGGATGATGCTAGGAAGCAGAACACAAGCAAAGCCTTGAAGCTTTTGGTTTAAAACAGTGGGGCTTTCAGGGCAGTGGAATGGTGAGTGGAAAGTGCAGTGGAATGGTCAGTGGATGGTAGAACAGGTCGGCAGATGTCACTAATCTTGGGTTTCAGTTGGAAACCTGAGGGCCTCCCTAGAAGAAAGGAAGACGAGAGGAACCCGGAGACCGACAAAACTGCAAACAGAGAGGCAAACAGGCAAACAAGTACAGAGGCAGCCCTGCGTCCTGCCACGAGTGGACTCAACTCATGATCAGCAGGACAGCCACCTCTGCTTGTTTGCGTACCAAGCAAAGACGCAGCCTCTGAAATAAAGAAACGCTGTCAAGCAGAGCCTCTGTCGCTTTTCATACACAGAGGCCAGCGTTTCATAAAAGCTCACCAGGTGCAACCATGGGCAAAACGAGGGGAAAAGCCCCAGATTGCCCGTTTACTGAAGCTACAGTCCCTGGACTTTAAAACAGCTTTGATTAATATGTTGAAGCAAAGGTGAGGAATTTAAGCAGAAAATCCAAATCCATAAAAATGTCTATCAATAATTTTAGCAGTAAAAATTTAAATCATTGAAACCAAGATTCAATGAAGTCATAATTTACTTTAAAGCACAGAAGAGAGGATTAGATTCTGGGATGACTGATTGGTAGAAGATAACCAGGCTGATGCAGAGACAAGGAAAATGCAGAAAACAACCCCAGAGACTGTGGATGAGCGGAAGGTTAACCGTGTAGCTGGAGTCTTGGGAGGGGAGGGGCGAGGGAAGGAGGACTTAGACGATGCTGAGAATTTCCTCAACCTGATCATCAGGCTCAAGTCACAGGTGCACAAAGCAGTGTTTCCCAGGCAGCACAGACCCGAGGAGGATGCACTGACGCATCACAAGAGAACTGCTCAAACCCAGAGACGGAGAGAAACGCCCCAGGACGGGCAGAGAGAAAGGAGGGACAGAATCACCAATGGCTGACATTTCTGCAGAAGCAATGGGAGCAAGGAGACAATGGAATGACACCTTCATCGTCCAGGAGGGAAAAGCTGCATCCGGACAAAGTGTCCTTCACAAACGAAGGCAAAATCAGAAAGTACAGTTCCATCATGAGAAACCCGAGGGGGCTTGGTGCCCACAAGTGTACGTGGAAAGAAATAATAAGATGTCTTTAGGAAGGAAAATGATTCTAGAGGGAATCACAGAAATCCAGTAAAAGGAATATAAGCAAGGGAAAAGGAAAATGGGAAATATATAGAAAAATACAAACGAATATTTACTGCAGAAGGATAACTATATCTGACATGGTCTAAAATACATGGAGAGTAAAACTGTGAAAATAATAGCGACAGCTGAATGTCTGCCTTTTCAGAATATATCATTGACAAAGACTAGCAATAATGTCAAATTCTGTTCAGTCAGTTCAGTCGCTCAGTCGTGTCCGACTCTCTGCGACCCCATGAATTGCAGCACGCCAGGCCTCCCTGTCCATCACCAACTCCCGGAGTTCACTCAGACTCATCTCCATTGAGTCAGTGATGCCATCCAGCCATCTCATCCTCTGTCGTCCCCTTCTCCTCCTTCCCCCAATCCCTCCCAGCATCAGAGTCTTTTCCAATGAGTCAACTCTTCGCATGAGGTGGCCAAAGTACTGGAGTTTCAGCTTTAGCATCATTCCTTCCAAAGAAATCCCAGGGCTGATCTCCTTTAGAATGGACTGGTTGGATCTCCTTGCAGTCCAAGGGACTCTCAAGAGTCTTCTCCAGCACCACGGTTCAAAAGCATCAATTCTTCAGTGCTCAGCCTTCTTCACAGTCCAACTCTCACATCCATACATGACCACTGGAAAAACCATAGCCTTGACTAGACGGACCTTTGTTGGCAAAGTAATGTCTCTGCTTTTCAATATGCTATCTAGGTTGGTCATAACTTTCCTTCCAAGGAGTAAGCGTCTTTTAATTTCATGGCTGCAGTCACCATCTGCAGTGATTTTGGAGCCCCAAAAAATAAAGTCTGACACTGTTTCCACTGTTTCCCCATCTATTTCCCATGAAGTGATGGGACCGGATGCCATGATCTTCGTTTTCTGAATGTTGAGCTTTAAGCCCACTTTTTCACTCTCCACTTTCACTTTCATCAAGAGGGTTTTGAGTTCCTCTTCACCTTCTGCCATAAGGGTGGTGTCATCTGCATATCTGAGGTTATTGATATTTCTCCCTGCAATCTTGATTCCAGCTTGTGCTTCTTCCAGCCCAACGTTTCTCATGATGTACTCTGCATATAAGTTAAATAAGCAGGGTGATAATTGACGTACTTGACGTACTCCTTTTCCTATTTGGAACCAGTCTGTTGTTCCATGTCCAGTTCTAACTGTTGCTTCCTGACCTGCATACAGGTTTCTCAAGAGGCAGGTCAGGTGGTCTGGTATTCCCATCTCTTTCAGAATTTTCCACAGTTTATTGTGATCCACACAGTCAAAGGCTTTGGCATAGTCAATAAAGCAGAAATAGATGTTTTTCTGGAACTCTCTTGCTTTTTCCATGATCCAGCAGATGTTGGCAATTTGATCTCTGATTCCTCTGCCTTTTCTAAAACCAGCTTGAACATCTGGAAGTTCACAGTTCATGTATTGTTGAAGCCTGGCTTGGAGAATTTTGAGCATTACTTTACTAGCATGTGAGATGAGTGCAATTGTGCGGTAGTTTGAGCATTCTTTGGCATTGCCTTTCTTTGGGATTGGAATGAAAACTGACCTTTTCCAGTCCTGTGGCCACTGCTGAGTTTTCCAAATTTGCTGGCATGTTGAGTGCAGCACTTTCACAGCATCATCTTTCAGGATTTGAAATAGCTCAACTGGAATTCCATCACCTCCACTAGCTTTGTTCATAGTGATGCTTCTAAGGCCCACTTGACTTCACATTCCAGGATGTCTGGCTCTAGGTCAGTGATCACACCATCGTGATTATCTGAGTTGTGAAGATCTTTTTTGTACAGTTCTTCTGTGTATTCTTGCCACCTCTTCTTAATATCTTCTGCTTCTGTTAGGTCCATACCATTTCTGTCCTTTATCAAGCCCAAATTCTGTTAGACAGTTATTAATCATGAATATGCACTAAAATCTTGGATTTATAATCCTAATTCCTTAAAGAAGAAAGAAAATTTATGAAATTAATATGACATGCTGCTGTTAAGTCACTTCAGTCGTGTCCGACTCTGTCTGACCCCATTGACGGAAGCCCACCAGGCTCCCCCGTCCCTGGGATTCTCCAGGCAAGGACACTGGAGTGGGTTGCTAATTCCTTCTCCGATGAATGAAAGTGAAAAGTGAAAGGGAAGTCGCTCAGTTGTGTCCGACTCTTAGTGACCCCATGGACTACAGCCTACCAGGCTCCTCCATCCATGGGATTTTCCAGGCAAGAGTACTGGAGTAATACGACATAGGTAAAACTAAAAAAGAAATAATACTGGTTAACTCAAAAGAAGTAAAGAAGAGTAAAGGAGCATTACTTTTGGCCTCGTGGCCCCACTCCTCTTTATAGACTCAAAATGCGCACCAAGAGTTCCCACTGCAGCATTAGTCCCGACAGCCCAGACTGAGGGGGCCGGATGAAAGCTGCAGTGTATCGATGTCATGGAAGGTCACAGAGCCATGAATAAGCACTGCCACCTGTGAGAGCATCCTGCTACAGAAAGACCATGTGTTGGAGACCAGACACGAAAGCTGACAAAGCTCAGGTGTGGGGTCAACGTCAGAGCAGACCCTCCACCGACGGCGTGTTGACTTGAAGGGTCATCTGGAGGTTTCTTGGAACCAGCATGCTACTATCTTGAACTGGGTGGTGATTGCATAGGCGCATTCACTTTGTAAAAACTCATCAGGGTGCATATTTACAATTAGTGCACTTTTTTGTGTTCTCTCTCAATTAGACAAAGACAAAAGTCAAGGTGGGTCTCTCACTCTCCCTGAGCAGCTCGGTGTCCTCAGCACCAGACTCAGTTCCCATCGGTGAGACTCACTCCACCCCAGGCATCTCTATCAACCAGATCTCTGTTTTCATGTGCCCCATGCTGGTGTTCCTGTTGTGCTGGACTTCATCTTAAACTTTAAGCCTGGACTTTTTTTTTTTTTTTCGGCTATTTTAGTTCTCAATTCCTAAACACCGACTTTCAGATAAGTCTTGATTCCAGGTTCTCTGGGCCAAGGATAAACCCCAACCCACCCTATTACAGCCCCAGCTATGAGACCTTAGACAGGACTCCCCCAGCCAGCCCCCACTTGTGCTCGGGGCTCTCAGACAGGCTCCCCACGAGGCTCTTTATTCAGAGATGCCGTGGCAACAGTCCAGGATCCCTGTGGAAAGAGTGCCTCTTCCAGCTTTCCTTCTGTTCGTCACTGCTATTCAATTCAATGAGAAATTGTTGTTAACTGCTAGCAGAGATGAGTAATTCTCTCTTCCTGTCCCTGAGGATATTATAGTCAATTTCGGACACTGGTAGACGAAATACATGATAAGAGTTACAATAAGGAGCTGTGAGAGGAAAGAGAAGAGGCATCTCACTGGTGATGACTTCCCCGAGGATGTGGTGGCTGAGCTGAGCCTCAGAGAATGAGGAGTTACAATACAGGCAAAGAGCAGGAGACAGGGCACCCTGGGTGGAGAGGGAGGCGAGAGCTGAGACACGGGTGGCACGAAGCAGACTCCAGTCTTACAGGACTTTCTGGGCAAGCGATGGTGACTGGTGACACGGCTTTCCGAAAGTAGCTGCCCAGCAACAGAGCCAGCACAGATAGGTCTCACCAGGGCTCTGAGGGTGACTTAGAGCATCCCACCAGTTCCTGGTGGCCTCAGCTTTCCCATGAGAGCAATTATCTTGCATCTGTTTTGACAGTCTTTCCAGGACTGAAGGGCTGACCTAGGCACAGAGGTTAGCATGCTCGAGGTGCCAGTGGTCACAGTGATGTGTGCGTAAGTAACTGTTTAAGAAGAATGCACGTCTGCATGTGTACACACAATATTTTGTTAAGACTGTAACAAGGTAAAGAATATGTCAGGCTTCCCTGGTGGCTCAGTGGTAAAGAGCCCACCTGCCAATGCGGGAGACCCAGGTTCGATCCCTGGGTCGGGAAGATCCCCTGCAGAAGGGAATGGCAACCCACTCCAGTATTCTCACCTGGAGAATCCCTTGGACAGAGGAGCCTGGCGGGCTATAGTCCATGGGGTCTCAGAGTTGGACACGACTGAGCGACTAACACGCTTCACTAGAAGTGTAATTGGGCTTCCCAGGGGATGCTAGTGGTAAAGAACCTGCCTACCTCCCATGCAGGAGACATAAAAGACTCAGGTTCAATCCCTGGGTCGGGAAGATCTCCTGAGGAGGGCAATGGCACCTACTCCAGCATTCTTGCCTGGAGAATCCCTGGACGGAGGAGCCTGGCGGGCTACCGTCCATGTGGTCACAAAGAGTCGGATGTGACTTAGTGACTGAGCACACACAGAAAGGCTATGTCACGGTATTCATAGAAGCATTCGACACATAAGACTCATAAATTGTGTATGGAAAAACTGATTCTCAAACAGTATTTTTGTTCATTTTCTTTAAGACACCAGAACCATAGCCAAACTGTGGTTTGCCGTTTACAGGTGAGTGTAGTTACGGCACGTGCACTGCTTGATGTTTCCGTTTCTGTAGCACAGACCGAGCGAGGTGGGGTGGAGTGGAAGCAATGGTTGTGTGTGTTAGAGTTTCCCTCCTTTGTCGATGACGTGTGTGCCTTTTTTGCTGAGTCAGATATTAGGTTTTGGATACTAAAAGAACATTTCCTCAATGCTTTTCACTTTTCACAATGCAACGGCCACAGATACTGTTCCCACTAAAATGGAATCTGTGTTACGCACCTTGTCACCACGCTAAGCCTAGAAACCGTCGCAGTGCATGGGCACAGCCTCAGAGGAGAGCCGGTGTCCGCGGCAAGATCACTTGCAGTCTGCTCGGTTCCCAGTGCCCACCCTCAGGCCACTGCGTGTGAGCGCGGGGCGAGGTGTGCAGTCATATGTCAGTGTACATACATCTCCACGCACACACTCGGCAGATGTAAGTAACCTCAAGGGACTAGGTAATAGGGAAATATAATCAGGAAGCCATGAGTTTGGAGAATTTCTTATTTTTTATTATTTTGTTGTAAATATAACTCATTTGATTATATCCCTATAGTTTAATTTTTAGTAATGACTGTACTTAACAATGTTAGTTGTGTGTTTAGCCAGTCATGTCTGACTCTTTGTGACCCTATGGATTGTAGCCTGCCAGGCTTCTCTGTCCATGGGGTTCTCCAGGCAAGAATCCTGGAGTGAGTTGCCATTTCCTTCTCCAGGAGATCTTTGCAACCGAAGGATCTAACCTGTGTCTCTTGTGTCCTTTGCATTGTAGGAGGATTCTTTACCCACTGAATCATCAGTGAAACCCTACTTAACAACAGGCTTATGAAATTTCTGAAAATTTAAAAGTCAGTATTGTCAAGGCTGTATATTGTCACCATGCTTATTTAACTTATATGCACAGTACATCATGTGAAATGCCAGGCTGGATGAAGCACAAGCTGCAATCAAGATTGCCAGGAGAAATAACAACCTCAGATATGCAGATGACACCACCCTTATGGCAGAAAGTGAAGAACTAAAGAGCCTCCTGATGAAAGTGAAAGAGGAGAGTTAAAAAATTGGCTTAAAGCTCAACATTCAGAAAACTAAGATCATGGCATCTGGTTCCATCACTCGATGGCAAATAGACAAGGAAATAATGGAAACAGTGAGAGACTTTATTTTGGGGGGCTCCAAAATCACTGCAGATGGTGACTGCAGCCATGAAATTAAAAGATGCTTGCTCCTTCGAAGAAAAGCTATGACCAACCTAGACAGCATATTAAAAAGCAGAGACATTACTTTGCCAACAAAAGTCCATCTAGTCAAAGCTATGGTTTTTCCAGTAGTCATGTGTGGATGTGAGAATTAGACTATAAAAAAAGCTGAGTGCTGAAGAATTGATGCTTTTGAACTGTGGTGCTGGAGAAGACTCTTGAGAGTCCTTTGGACTGCAAGGAGATCCAACCAGTCCATCCTAAAGGAGATCAGTCCTGAATATTCATTGGAAGGACTGATGCTGAAGCTGAAACTCCAATACTTTGGCCACCTGATGAGAAGAACTGACTCATTTGAAGAGACCCTGACGCTGGGGAAGATTGAGGGTGGGAAGAAAAGGGGACGACCGAGGATGAGATGGTTGGATGGTATCACTGACTTGATGGACATGAGTTTGAGCAAACTCTGGGAGTTGGTGATTGACAGGGAGGCCTGGAGTGCTGCAGTCCATGGGGTCGCAAAGAGTCGGACACGACTGAGTGACTGAACTGAGCTGACTCCTGCGCTTCTCTAAACCACCCCCAGCACACTGCTGTCAGAGATTTTGATCCAGATGATCTTGTTTCTCCTTCACCACTACCCACTGAGGTAACTGTTCTTTACCTCCACTTTATAGACAAACCAGGGCTCACGGCCATAAGAGATTTACAAGACGGCACACAGCGTGTAGTCAGCGGCAGCTTCCTAACTCAGTCCGCTGCTGCTTTAACACTATTTTACAGACACAGGCAAGGATGGCGATTCTAAATGTTGGCACATAGACGTTCACAACTCCAGCAATACACACCCAAACTCTGTGTGCACAAGCCCTAAAAGAGGGGTGGGGTTCACATCTTTGTTTAGAGGTACGATGCTATGGCACACATGCTCTAGGAAACAGCATTCCAAACTTCCTAATTTCAACGTGTATAAATTCCTGAGCATAACAACTCTTGGATTCTTCTACCTCAATATGCAATCTCCTTGGCAACAAAGAAAACACACACTCACGTGAACAAGGAGATGGTGTGTGTGATGTGTCTGTGGCTGAGTGTGTACAAGAACCACAGGAGAGCTGCCATAGCTGCCCTGGGGATGCCCCCTCCCCTCTGGACACTCCGTGCTTGCCTTCGGGGGTCAGCCCCAGGAGCACCAGCCTCTGGTCCAGGGGGTCAGGGCAACAGCCCTGAAGGTCAGCTGCTTAGGGTTTAGTGGCCCTCCTTTCCATCCAAGGGGAAGCAGACCAACAAAACGAAATAAAGTAAGTGAGATGATGTCCTTACATTTCCAGGCAGTACTCTGCCTTCTGTCTAAGCAGCCAAAGCCACAGGCTTCCCCAACAGGAGTGCCCAGCAGAGAGCTGCCCTGGACAGAGGACCTGTGGGCATCACAGCTCCTCCATGGACACCGGACACATCTCTTCACCTAGTTTAACCAGTGAACTCACGTGTTCTCCAGCTGGAGTTGTAGATTTTAGTGAAGACAAAGCTCTTAAAGAGCCTGGCACGCAGCCACACTCAGCAACAAAGTTTCCGCTGCATCGTCAGGGACGAGCTAAGTGTTTATGGATTTTCTCGCCGGGCAGGCAGCACTCACCTTGTCGTCTCCTGTCTGTCTTCCCGACAGACTGAGCTTCTCAAGGACAAACACTTCCTCTTATTCAGGAGTGTTTCTGGCATCCGGCCTATTGCTTGGCACAGATTACTTCTTCGACAAATCAAATAATAAACAGGTTTTTGAAGAGATATTGTAGATACATATTTGATTACATGCAGTTGGGTTCATGGTATATAGATACGTGCATGTTTGCTAAGTTGCTTCAGCTGTCTGATTCTTTGCAACACTATGGACTGTAGCCCACCCGGCTCCTCTGTCCGTGGGGATTCTCCAGGCAAGAATACTGGAGTGGGCAGCCATGCCCTCCTTCAGTCCAGCCTGCCTTCCTTCAGGGGATCTTCCCTAGGGATTGGGCCTGCTCCCCCTAAATCTACGTCGGCAGCTGGCTTCTTTACTACTAGCACCACCTGGGAAGCTCGATAGGTAAGTCCAAAATCACAATTATTCAGTCAGGTCCACACTGTAAAACATTTAAGAGGCTTATAATTTTTCACAACTGTGAACATCAATTCTGTAGCATTTTTGTAAGAGCAACTAAATCTCCTGTTTGATATTTGTACATGGGTGATGGCTTAGTGGTAGAGAACCTGCCTGCCAATGCAGGAGAATCGCATTTGATCCTTGGCTTGGGAAGATCCCCTGGAAGAGGAAATGGCAACCTACTCCAGTATTCTTACCTGGGAAGTCATGTGGACAGAGGAGCCTTGAAGGCTACAGCCCATGGGGTCAAAAAGAGTCGACTTGGTGACCAAAAAACAACAAAAATTTCTAGGAGAAATGATAAGCCACAGCATAAATACATTTTAAGACTTTTGGTACCTGTTGCATAATTGGTCTCTGAAAGTTTTCAGATACTTGCTTCCGCATGTGGCTGCTTATTAATGTAAACATTTCAAGTCATTTCCCCCTACTTATTTTCAACCTTAAGACCACTCTTAAAGTGAAAAAGTATACATGCCATGCTAGTCATGTCCAACTCTTTGTGATCCCATGGCCTGTAGCCCGCCAAGCTCCTCTATCCATGGGATTCTCCAGGCAAAAATACTGGAGTAGGTTGCCATGCCCTCCTCCAGGGGATCTTCCCAACCCAGGGATTGAACCCAGGTCTCCTGCATTGTGGGCAGATGCTTTACTGTCTGAGCTATCAGGGAAGCCCAAGAATACTGGAGTGGGTAGCCTATCCCTTCTCCAGGGGATTTTCCCAATCCAGGAATCAAACTGGGGTCTCCTGCATTGCAGACAGATTCTTTATCAGCTGAGCTACCAAGGAAGCCCACAAAATTGTTACATAAATTGGGTCTATTCTTGTACTTTGGCTCTTTTTCCATCATCTGACCACTTTTTCTAAGTCTAGTTACACAGTCTTTTATTAGTTATTGTAGCTTCATGTAGTTCTTAGAATGATTAGAAACAATATCTTCTATTACATTTTTCTTTAAATTATTTTTTAATTAACTTTAGAAATATCTTGGGTTTTTTGAACCAGTTGGAATTTTGGGGGGTCCTGTGGGATTTCTCACTGAAAATATTAAAATTTAGAGATTAATTTGTAGAGAGAGCACTTTTGCAGCACCTCGTAGTCCTCTACGAGAACGTCACCTGTTACTCCGGTTGGTCACGTGTCCTATCGTCTTCATTTAGGGTTAGCACTTCTCTTCCTACAGGACCTGCTCTTCTCGGTAATTTCATTCTCGTGTATTTCGTATCTGTGAGTTCAATTTTCTATCTAATATCACTTTCTCCACTTGAAACACCTCCTTTATAAAGTCTCCTCCTATGGCTCTGCTAGCAATGAATTCTTTCACCTTTTTTATGTGGAAAAGTCTTTTTCTCGTGTTCATTTTAAAAAGAATACTTTTACTTGTATCCTCGCCAGCTTATATGCTGGCAGCTTTTTTTTTTTTTCCAGTAACTTTGAAGATGCTGTTCTTGACTTCTCTTGTGTCTCTTGAACGTCTCAAGTCTTTACTACAATTGTTCCTCTGCAAACGACATGGTTTTACTTTTCTCTTTTAAGATTTTCTGATTATTATTGGTTTTCAGAAATATGATTGTGATGGTTTTTGTATGGTTCTCTTGCTGTTTATTTTGCTTAGTGGGTCACTGAGCTTCTTGTTTATGTGGATTCATAATTTTCATCAGACTTATATGATTTCTGGCCATAATTTCTTTAAATAATTTCTTTATCTCTTTAACTTTGATCCTTTTTTTTTTAGCTTTTCTTTTTTTATTTAGATTTAATTTGGACAGCTTCTGCTCCAATGTCCTAAATTTACTACCCTTTTCTTCTGTAGTGTCTTATCTGCAGTTAATTTCAGGCTATGTTTATATCTGTCTACATATATCCATATCTATATCTGGACATTGCTTTTCTCATCTGTAAAAAGTTTCATTTGGTAATTTTTTACTCTCATTTTTTATTGCAAAATATACATAAAAGCTATCACTCTGATCACTGTTAGGCGTTCAGCTGAGCGGCCTTAAGTACAGCTGAGCGGCCTTAAGTTCAGCTGAGCGGCCTTACGTGCAGCTGAGCGGCCTTAAGTTCAGCTGAGCGGCCTTAAGTTCAGCTGAGCGGCCTTAAGTACAGCTGAGCGGCCTTAAGCGCCTCATGTTTCTCCACAGCCATCACCTGGCCCCTCTCCTCCCAAACTGAAACTCTGTCCAATTCAACACTAACACCCCTCCCTCCCCAGCCCAGCAACCACCACTGCATTTTCTGTCTCCATGAATGTGCCCACTGTACGGACCTGACAGAAGTAGAATCAAGTCTGTTTGTCCGTTTTTGTCTGGCTTGTTGCTCTCAGCATCATGTCCATCACTTGGTCAAGTTGTAGCCTGTGTCAGACTTTGATCTGTGTCTCTCCGATGATTAGCAATGCCAAGCAACTTTTTATGTACTTATTGGCTCTTTGTATATCTTCTTTGGAGAAACTTCTATTCAGGGCCTTTACATATTTTTAAAAGATGCTGTTTTTTGTTATTGTTGAGTTATATATTCTCAGTATTAATCCCTTATCCAATGCATGATTTGCAAATATTTTCTCCCATCCCCTGAGGCACCTTCTTACTGTTAATAGTGTCTTTGGATGCACAAATGCCATCAGTTTAGCGGCTTATGTTTCTTTCTCATTATGGTCATGCTTCCATTTAAATACTGGAGCACATCTGTGTTTATGATAGCTGTTTTAATGCCTGTGCTGCTAATTGCATTATATCCGTTATTCTTATCTGTTTATACTTTGCTCCCCGGCATTGCTTGCCGACCTCTAGTGACCATGTCTGCCTGTATCTGATGCTGAATGCAGCTTGCTGACAGCATGCCTTTGGCTTCCCCCCCTTCAAAGAAGGCTGAAGTTAGGCTTAGCAGGCAGTCGGTTTCCCCTTAGATCAGATTAATCCTCTCATGGGCTTGTTTGTGGTAGGCAGAGCACCTTTGCTCTGGTCTAATTTCACCAACCTGGAGGAGAGATTTGGCCAGGCCAGTGTTTTCAGTGCTTGCTGTGGTCTGAGCATCTGTCTCCCTCCCAAATCCTCATGCTGAACTCCTAACACCAACACGATGGTGTTAGAAGGTCACAGCCTCTGTGGGATGCTTAGGTCTGGGGAGCAGGCCCCAGGAAGGGGACCCCCCGGTGGTCTCCCTTGCTCCCTCTGCCATGGGTGGGCTCAGAGGGAAGTCGGCACTCTGTAACGTGTCCGAGTCCTCATCAGAAGCCCCGCTGCTGGCACCTTCCAGAGAACCGCGGGGAGCAGGTTCCTGCTGTCATCTGTGAGCCCTCCTGCCCTGCCCGCACCCCGTCTGCAGTATTCATTACGCAGCTGGGACAGACTGACGCCGATCCCTGGATCGCCCACACAGTTCCATCAGGTCTCCACCCTGGGATGGACTCCATTCCCACCTCCTCTCCCTGAGTGAGCTTTAGGACCTGCTCATCCGCCATCCCCCACCCCTCACCCCGGAGTGTGCCTCTACCTGGCCTGGTGGAGTTTCACCCTAGACTTGCAGACAAGCGCTCAGCAGTGAGTCATGGGGCCCGGGCGGACATCTGGTGCCCGCTGTCTCTGAATTGCCCTCTTTGAGGACCATGCCCAGCCATCTCCTGCCCCTCCACATTTCTGCCTGTCAGGCTTGGTATCCTTGGCTCAGCGTGACCACTGCCTTCATGGGGACCACAGTCTAGAATGTGTTGCCAGGCAGAACACCGGCCATGTGCATGTGTGTCTGTGGCTTTGCTCTCTCTCTGTGGATGGTGCGTAACTGCTTCAAGGTGGGTGCAGCTGAGACATAACAGGACTGACCACGTGCGTGGAAATACACACGGCCAACCTGTTCTACGTGCTCACTCTTTGCAGATACTATTTCAGTGCTTTCCACCGATTGCCCTACATGTTGGTGCTACCACCATCTCCATTTCACACATGAGAAAGGCAAGGGGGAGACCAGGGGACCCCTACCCCACCCCATGGGTAAATCACTTTCCTCGGGAGCTGCAGGGCAACAAAACAACGGCCGCGGATGACAAGGGACTGGACCCGACCTCTTCCCCACCACCTGCACAGAGCCAGAGACTCTGCAGAAAGGGCGAGAAAAGTCAAGAAAAAGAAGAAACAAAAGGAAAAGAAGGAAGGAAAGGTTTAAAAATCAGCCTGGCACATGGAATATGTCAAGCTCTACACAGAATTTCTTTGGATGAAAGGGTTTTGTAGCTAAAGCGCCTTTGCAGATGTCTTAGACCAACCTTCCCAGTGGCCTTGGACTCAGCTGTGCCCACCCCCACTCATGCACTGAAGCCCCAGCCCTCAGTATGAGGGTAGCGGAGGTGGGCCTCTGGGGTCAGGAGGTGTGAATGAAGGCAGGTGGGTGGGCCCTGGGTGGGGCTGTCGCCCTTAGGAGAAGAGGCAGAGGCCCCAGGGGCTCCCTCTGCCCAACCTGCCGCGTGAGGACACAGAACTGCACCAGGCCTTGCCCTCGGACTTCCCGGCCTCCAGGACTGAAGGGAGCTAAACGTCTGCTGTTCAAGCTCCCGGATCTGTGGTGTTTTGTTGCGACAGCCCGATGACGGAGAGGTCATCTCACAGAGAAGACACTGAGCTCCAGGCAGAGTGCCTGTCAGGGCCAGGGGGTGACGTGTGGAGACCAGTGAAAAGCGAAAACACATGCCCCGGTCCAAAAACTACTGAGAATTTCAAGACAGAAAAAGCAGAGCATCAGGCCAAGCACGAGGCGCTTCTGACTAGGGGGCCCTGCGTGTCCACTCAGGCCACAGGCCCTGGTGACCGCCCCGGGCTGAGAGCCTAGGTTCTGATCATGAAGAACTGATGCCGCCCTGTCTTGAGTCAAATTTCTGACTGCCTGCTCCCTGCCCCTCCACACAATAAGGCTTAGCTTGGAATTCAAGCAAGACTTATGGCTTCCTGACGGCACTGTTCACAGCCTCTTGCCCTTGCACATAAACCAGAGTCAAGGATGAAGCATAACCACGGGAGGAAGAATAGTCCGGCTTAGTAAGCGGGGCACGTGTCCTGCTGGCTGTGGGGGGCTGGAGGAAGGACATGCTGACCTTGGCCCCGCTGTCGGCGTTGGGTGAGGTGTGAGGCTTCTCCGGGGAACCCGGCTGTGCGAGCCGGGGCATCCTGGAGAAGCAGCTGGAGGTTGTCTCTGCTCCGTTACAGCCCGTCCCTGAGGGCTCATGCGCTCCTGCCAAGGACAGGCTCCCCCGCTGTACCCCCGCCCCCGGGTCGTCGCTGGCCTGGAGAGAGCTGGCGGCCACACGGCTGCGCCCCGGGGCAGAGCTGAGGTCGTGGGGGGCGAGCTCTGAGCTCGCAGGGGTCGGAAGGGGCAGTCGTCTCGCTGTCCCGCCCATCTTGACAGCCAGCTCGGTGGAGAGGCCGCCAGGGCGTCTGCAGCCCCGGGCCTCAGCTCGTGGTCTCCTAACAAGAGTCAGCAGCCTGAGAGGCCTTCTGTGCGAGGGAGGGGCGCGCACACAGGAGCTCACACAGCGCATTTACACGCGCAGAATTACAGGGGCCCAAGGCTCGCCGCGAAGGGTCCCAGTTAGCTGTCCGTGATGCACAACGAACACAGTCCCCGGCTCCCCCTAGAACAAAGCCTGATGTGTTACCGGGGCACCTCCTCTTGCTCTGGGGCTGGCCGAGCCGTCTTTTAAACTGCGTGCTTTGTTAACCGCAGGGCCTGCTTCCTGCTCCGGACACGGAAGCGGGTATCGACCGCAGAGAAGTGGGCAGACCATCGGCCGTAGCCGCGTCGCCCTCTCGGCAGCCAGCACAGGGTGCCCAGCCCGGGGCCTACCGCACGATCGCGGTCTCCCGGTCGCCCCGCAGAGCTCCGCGTGCAAACCTGGACGGGCAGCGGCTGCCCGCTGCATGCTGGGAACTATAGTTCCTCTCTGCTCCTTGGGCGCAGTGCATGCTGGGGGTCGTAGTTCTACGCTCCCCTCAACTCAGGCAGGCGCGGCCCCGGCGCAGTGCATGTTGGGGATCGTAGTCCCGCGCTCCCTCAGCGCGGGCAGGCGTGGTCCCGGCGCAGTGCATGCTGGGGACTGTGGTCCTCCGCAGGCTGCATCTTCAGTGAGGGCCCGGCAAACCTGGGCCTGGAGAGATGTCCTCCTCGGCCCCGCCCGGAACCCTACAGTTTTCACTCCCTGCCCCTAGCCTAGACCTGGGAGGTGACTGGAAGAGAGTAGGGCGTGTGGAGCCACTGTTCACCCACGCAGATTCGGGGTGGGCAGACACTGGCTCAGACGGCTGGGTTCGCTGGGGGCGAAATGAGCCAAAAAGAGGACATCTGTGAGAGGAAGCTCTAGGGACCGAAGGGGATGCTGCGTGTGGGGCAGAAGAAGGCATTCCTCGGGCTGGAAACCGGAGGGCAGCCCACCTCTGAGAGGATTCGCTTTTAATCAGAAATAATGATGTTCCAATACTTCGGTCACCCGATGCGAAGAACTGACTCATTTGAAAAGACCCTCCAAGCCAGGCTTCAGCAATACGTAAAACGTGAATGTTCAGATGTTCAAAATGGTTTTAGAAAAGGCAGAGGAACCAGAGATCAAATTGCCAACATCCGCTGCTGCTGCTAAGTCGCTTCAGTTGTGTCCGACTCTGTGCGACACCATAGACAGCAGCCCACCAGGCTCCCCCTGTCCCTGGGATTCTCCAGGCGAGAACACTGGAGTGGGTTGCCATTTCCTTCTCCAATGCATGAAAGTGAAAAGTGAAAGAGAAGTCGCTCGGTGGTGTCCGACTCTTAGCGACCATATGGACTACAGCATACCAGGCTCCTCCATCCATAGGATTTTCCAGGCTGGATCATCGAAAAAAGCAAGTGAGTTCCAGACAAACATCTATTTCTGCTTTATTCACTATGCCAAAGCCTTTGACTGTGTGGATCACAATAAACGGTGGGAAATTCTGAAAGAGATGGGAATACCAGACCACCTGACCTGCCTCTTGAGAAACCTGTATGCAGGTCAGGAAGCAACAGTTAGAACTGGACATGGAACAACAGACTGGTTCCAAATAGGAAAAGAAATACATCAAAGCTGTATATTGTCACCCTGTTTATTTAACTTCTATGCAGAGTATATCATGAGAAACGCTGGGCTGGATGAAACACAAGCTGGAATCAAGATTACTGGGAGAAATATCAATCACCTCAGATATGCAGATGATACCACCCTTATGGCAGAAAGTGAAGAAGAACTAAAGGGCCGCTTGATGAAAGTGAAACAGGAGAGTGAAAAAGTGGGCTTAAAGTTCAACATTCAGATAACGAAGATCATGGCATCTGGTCCCATCACTTCATGGCAAATAGATGGGGAAACAGTGGAAACAGTGGCTGATTTTATTTTGGGGGGCTCCAAAATCACTGCAGATGGTGGCTGCAGCCATGAAATTAAAAGATGCTTACTCCTTGGAAGGAAAGTTATGACCAACCTAGATAGCATATTGAAAAGCAGAGACATTACTTTGCCGATAAAGGTCCGTCTAGTCAAGGCTATGGTTTTTCCAGTGGTCATGTGTGGATGTGAGAGTTGGACCGTGAAGAAAGCTGAGTGCCAAAGAATTGATGCTTTTGAACTGTGGTGCTGGAGAAGACTGTTGAGAGTCCCTTGGACTGCAAGGAGATCCAACCAGTCCATCCTAAAGGAAATCAGTCCTGGGTGTTCATTGGAAGGACTGATGCTGAAGCTCAAGCTCCAATACTTTGGCCAACTGATGTGAAGAGTTGACTCATTTGAAAAGACCCTGATGCTGGGAGGGATTGGGCGCAGGAGGAGAAAGGGGTGGCAGAGGATGAGATGGCTGGATGGCATCACCAACTTGATGGACATGGGTTTGGGTAAATTCCGGAGTTGGTGATGGACAGGGAGGCCTGGCGTGCTGCACATGGGGTCGCAAAGAGTTGGACATGACTGAGCCACTGAACTGAACTGAGCTAAACTGAAAGATATTCAGGAAACTGCTCATTACCCACAGTAAACATCCCCTGTGGGAAGCAGGGCGGGATTCCCTTCTGACTGTGTCCATAGCAATAATACCGAGTGCCCGTGGCGTGTTCACCATGGACATCACCCCGAGGACTCCCTCACCAGCCTTTCAGGCCGCCTTGTGAGGCAGGGCCTGTGTTTCCCCCCGAGTAGGTGAGGAAGCCAAAGGACAGAGAGGAACAGTGGCTGCCAAAGCTGCCTGGCAGTGGGAAGCATGGGTTGGATCCCGACGGTTTCCTGCACCCACCCCGCTGGTGCTGGGCTGGGTGGGTGAAGAGCCACAGAGCCAATGAGAGCAGAGCTGGGGGGCAGCCACTACTGCCGCCCCCAGCTGCGCACTCCGGGGACGCAGGATGGACCACGAAGGACGCTGGCTAGAGAGGAAGTGAAAGTCGCTCAGTCGTGTCCAACTCTTTGCGACCCAACGCACTATTCAGTCCATGAAATTCTCCAGGCCAGAATATGGTAGTGGGTAGACTTTCCCTCGAAGAGGCAATGGCACCCCAGTCCAGTACTCTTGCCTGGAAAATCCCATGGATGGAGAAGCCTGGTAGGCTGCAGTCCATGGGGTCGCAAAGAGTCAGACACGACCGAGTGACTTCACTTTCACGCATTGGAGAAGGAAATGGCAACCCACTCCAGTGTTCTTGCCTGGAGAATCCCAGGGACAGGGGAGCCTGATGAGCTGCCGTCTATGGGGTCGCACAGAGTCAGGCACGACTGAAGTGACTTAGCAGCAGCAGCAGCAGCAGCCTTTCCCTTCTCCAGGGGATCTTCCCGGTCAAGGATCTGAACCGAAGTCTGCACCGCAGGCAGATTCTTTACCAACTGAGCTATCAGCGAGGTGCAGATCAGAGGAGTGACTTCAGGGAGCCCAGAAACCTGCACTTTGCTATTCACAGAAAGGGGCTAAATTCATTAACCCAAGAGGTGTGAATTCCTTTAAATAACAGTAATCTTAAAAAAAAATTTAACTGTGCCTGGCTCTAGTTGCTGCACACGGAATCTTTAATTGTGGCATGCCAACTCTTAGTTGTGCTGTGTGGTATCTAGTTCCCTGACCCGGCATCAGCCCGGGGTCCCCTGCATTGGGAGAGCCTAGTCTTAGCCACTGGACCACCAGACAAGTCCCCAACAGTAATCTCTCATTGTTGTGGCAACCTGGGTTTTGTTGAAAAATTCCTAGAACTCCTGGCTCCTCCTTCATGTCTTCAGAAGGATCTCTCAGAGCCATCTGAGAGGCTGCTTCCTAGGCTCAAGTCCTCAGTTTTGTATGCCAAATAAAACATAATTTTCAACTTTTAGGTGGTGCATTATTTTTTCAATTGGCATGATGAATTAAATAATTTCATAAGAAACTAAGGACAAATTTCCTTAAGTGAACATAAAAAAATCCTTCATGAAAAATCTTTCCAGAAAATAGAATTTGCCACCAGTTTCAGAAGTCCAGGTGAATAGTGTTAATATGCGCTGGCTCTGGGATCTCACACTCTTGTGTCTGGACTCTGGATCCCCACTCGTGGCTGCAAGATCTTTCAGAAGTGCTGGGTTTCTCATGAACCAAAGAAGTTCATATCTGCGTCTGCCTTGTGTGGTTACTGTGAGGAGGTCAATGCAATCAGAGTGCCTGGCAGGGCCTGACCCATTGTAGGACCTCAAGAGATTGAGGGCGGGAGGAGAAGGGAGTGACAGAGGATGAGATGGTTGGATAGCATCACCGACTCGATGGACATGGGTTTGAGCAAGGTTTGGGCGATGGCGCAGGACAGAGAAACCTGGTGTGCTGCAGATCACGAAGTCACCGAGAGTCAGACACAACTTAGCAGCTGAACAGCAACGATAGAGGGTAGCGGGTGGTAGCCCAGGTGACAGGGTCCTGAGATGGCCTGCGGGTTCTAATAGAGCGGGACGTTCTCCTCTAGGAAACTCAAGTGACTGGGCTCGCTTCTGTTTAAGGGCGTCTGGCCCCTTGCTGCGGTCAGTGTCCGGCTTAGCCTCACACACCTCTTCACAGCATTTCCTTCTTGGGTCCTGCAATGCGGGCATGGCTTTCAGTGTTCCGAGGAGAGGATTTCAGTCTTAGGCACAGAGGGGGCTCCTTGACTCATGCCTCTGAAGAACAGGGACAGCAGAGCCTCCTCACGCACTCTGAACACGTGTAGCTTTTGCATCATGTATGTGGAGGCGGTGGAAACGGCCTCCCTTGAGAAGCAGCAGCCGCAGTGGGTCAGGGCGAGGACACAGCAACTCCCACGTAAACAGGAGAGCCCCTGCCTCGGCTGGTTCTGCTCTGGGCGGGCGTGCAGTGGGGAGAACTCTCCAGGGGGGGCTTTGGGTGTGAAGGTGTGGGAGGAGCGAGGTTGTGAGGATAGATGGGCTGGAGGCCTGGGTTGGGAGGAGGCAGCATCACCCTGCTCGTGGCTCTGGAAGGAGCAGAAAGTCAGCAGAGCAGAGCGAGCAGGGCTGGGTGGTGCCCGGGGCCTGGGCGGGGCAGGGCACTGTCCCTGGCTCACCATCAGGCAGAGCACACCGTCGTGCCCCCCATCGGGTCCACCCCCAGGGGAGCAGAGGGGGCTTTCAGCACACAGTTTCTATTTCTGGGTGTTTGTCCCTGCGGCTTTTCCTGCAAAGCTCCCTACCCGTCTCCCAGGAGGTGAGTCTGATCCCCTTCCCCAGGGAGGCAGTGTGACTCCTGGAAGCCTCATTCTGAGTTAGGTCCCAGATGCAGAGATGAGCCTCAGGGATGAGTGTGGTCCTTGCTTTTTTAGATCTCAGTTATTTTAAAGATGCCACGGTCATAAAACAGCTGTTAGAATGCAAGATCAAGGAACATTCAGGAGCAAGTCCAAAAGCACGCAGTCTGGCTGCAACCAAGTTCAACTCATTTAAAGGTCATGTGCTGTCCTGGTGCACCTCACAGCTTCCCTTGTAACTCAGTCGATAGAGTCTGCCTGCAATGCAGGAGATCAGATCAGATCAGATCAGATCAGTCGCTCAGTCGTGTCTGACTCTTTGCGACCCAGGTTCAATTCCTGGGTTGGGATGATCCCCTGGAGAAGGAAATGGCAACCCACTCCAGTATTCTTGCCTGGAGAATCCGATGGACAGAGAGCCTGGCGGGCTACAGTCTTTGAGGTTGCAAGAGTCGGACACGAGTGAGTGACTCGGCACAGCACGCTGTGGCGGTGCACCTCACAGCTTACCTGTCACAGACGCCCCTCCTGCCGGACGCCTCTCCTCGCCACCCCCAAGAAGTTCTGTGTTTTTCCTTTTCTGCTCTTTGCCTTGTGGTTTCCTCCAGCTGGAGGTCTTGGTTATTACTAATTCTTTAAACCCATAGTCTGTGCATCCTGCCAGTGCCAGCTCAGACACCTTGAATCCAGTCTACAGTCCAGTGAGTCCCCTTCTGAAATACACGCATCATTGCTCACGCCAGATTGTTTGTTCTTAATCCTGCAGAAGCGTGGGGCCGCCAGGGCCGTGGTGGCAGGTACTGTACCGTCTGAATCCTCTCCTCCGTCAGCAGCGCCTCCTGGGCTCTCTGCCCGCAGCTGGCAGCTCCAGCCTTTAGCTTGTGGAGAACTGGGCAACTGGGGCTGGGCACCCCACCAGCCACCCTGTTCTAGAACATGTTGGGGGTTAGGTACAGTGGGGACTTTCTATTAATTTTTTTAATATTATGTTTTGCCACCTAAACAGATCAGTAGCCTGGAATGGGTTTGGAATTCTTCAAACTTGTTCTCTACCTGGTGGACCGCTGTGGCTGGAGCCCCACCTTCGGGGCTTCATTCCTGATGTTGGGTCCCTAACTCCGGGCCTCCAGGTACTGCTGTTCAAAGCAAGCACCCTTTGGACACACAGCCCCATCCATCCTTATTAACTGAAACCGAGAACTGGCCGGCAGCCTGGAGTCAGAACAGCGGACAGGCGGCTGTGATCGGGGCCATGGGGCACACAGAGCGGGAAGATGGGGTGGACGGGAGAAGGAGTGTTCATCGTAAAGAGGTGATGCTGCGCTCGGTGGGTGCCCTTGCTGTTCATGTTCTCATTGCCCCTCATCACTGCGTATGGGTTTTATCACTCTCATTTGGAGAGGAGGAAACGGAGACCCAGGGAAAACTTAAACTGGCTGGTTTCCCACAAAGTGGTGGCAGAGGGGCACCCGGCGTGGCAGGGCATGCGGAGGTGCGGGCAGGGGCTCTGACGGGCCTCAGGCGCACCTTCTCTAGCTGCCCTGCCCTCGGCTGTGCACGTCCTCCATCTGCGAGCCACGGAGTGCTGCCTGGGCTGCCCTGGGTGGGCTCCAGCGGTCAGGTCAGAGCCTGGCTTTAGATACAAAGGGCGGCTCCCACCCCAGGGAGCCTCTCAAAATTGTAGGGAGAGTTGAGGCAGTATGTTGGCAAATAAAGAGTGGGGAGAAACATGCCCTGGTGAGCGAGCAGTGGTCAGCTTGACCACCTCCCTGTCTGCTCCACCCCCGCCTCCACTCTTGTGCCCACCTCCATCCCCACCTCCATCCCCACCTCCACCCCCACCTCCACCCACAACCTCAGCTCCATCCCTGTCTCCATCACCTCCATCCCTGTCTTCACCTCCCTTCCTGTCTCCACCTCCATCCCCATCTCCACCCACAACCTCAGCTCCATCCCTGTCTCCATCACCTCCATCCCTGTCTTCACCTCCCTTCCTGTCTCCACCTCCATCCCCACCTCCACCCCCACCTCCACCCACAACCTCAGCTCCATCCCTGTCTCCATCACCTCCATCCCTGTCTTCACCTCCCTTCCTGTCTCCACCTCCACCCCCACCTCCATCCCCACCTCCATCCCCAGCTCCACCCCCACCTCCACCCACAACCTCAGCTCCATCCCTGTCTCCATCACCTCCATCCCTGTCTCCACCTCCATTTCTGTCTCCACCTCCATCCCCACCTCCACCCACAACCTCAGCTCCATCCCTGTCTCCATCACCTCCATTCCTGTCTCCACCTCCCTTCCCGTCTCCACCTCCATCCCCACCTCCATCCCCAGCTCCACCCCCACCTCCATCCACAACCTCAGCTCCATCCCTGTCTCTGTCACCTCCATCCCCGTCTTCACCTCCATTCCTGTCTCCACCTCCATCCCCACCTCCATCCCCAGCTCCACCCCCACCTCCACCCACAACCTCAGCTCCATCCCTGTCTCCATCACCTCCATCCCTGTCTTCACCTCCCTTCCTGTCTCCACCTCCATCCCCACCTCCACCCACAACCTCAGCTCCATCCCTGTCTCCATCACCTCCATCCCCGTCTCAACCTCCATCCCCATCTATCTATATGTGCAATTCATAGTCATGGTTCCAAAATGATGCTCCTGGTTTGCTGCCTTTGAGCAGGATTACAGAAAGAATAAAACACCACAATAGAAGTGTAATAGGCATTTAATCCACTTCTAAAATTGGACCAGAGCGCATTGATGTAAACAGGAAATGAACACTGTCTGAACCACCAGGTAAAGGGAACCCTACCTAAGTGGCCAGGAATAGACATTCAGCCTCTCTGGAATTGGATTCGACCTTCAGTCTCATTGCTTTTATGTGCCCTCAAAGGCAGGACACCATTTATGCTATTTGCAAACATAGAGATGTTACTGAATGTGAAGGCTGATGTTGAGGCCGGGCCTTAGAGATCGTCCAGGTTTCTGAGTTCTTCCTGATGTCCAGATGTCCTTGCGTGAGGGCACTTGACCCCATGTCCAGAGGCATTGATCCTGAATAGAAATCTTCTAGGGAAAACTCAGGAGACATGATAAATACAAATGTAAATCATATGTCAATCAGACTTTAAAATGGATTTTTAAGAAGAATTTATCTACTTTAAAAGAGAGTAAAGATGATCCTTCTGCTAAATGATTTGAGAGTGTAATTGGCTGATGAGGGTGTAGAAAAACAGTAATAGAAGGGAAGTACATTTAATTTGAGCTTGTCACTTCCAGCTTTATAAATTGGTTTATTCCAAATGAATACTCACAGCTTTCAAAATTAAATTACCTTGCTTTTCCATTTATTTAATTTTTTTCTCCTCCAGCCTTCTTACGTGACCCTTAAACATCTCAGCCGGTGGGCAAAAAGCAGAATATTTGAGTCACCTGTGTGTGTGTGTGTGTGTGTGTGTGTGTGTGTGTGGTGTGTTGTAACGTCTGTCAAGGTAGGGAGTTATATTGAATGAAATTGCATTACACTGTTACCAACAGACCCAGGGAAATGTTTGGCTCCAGGTATGTCTTCCTCGGATAAACGCTTGTTTGCAAGAATTGGGAATCCTGTTTCCACCGTGACCTTTTAAACCGCAAGGCTCAGCTCCCCCTCCTCCCTGGAGAAAACCTTAACAAGTTTCTCGTTATGACAAAGGCCAATTAGCTGTCCTCAGGCAGCTGTGCCACCAGAGGCCCCTGGGACCCCCTGCTGTCTTTCCTGCCCACCAGCCCAGCCAGGCCTCCGGGAAAGCCGCACCAGGGGAAGGTGTCCTTGGACTGGGAGTGGCGAGAGGAGGCCAGGCGGTCAGGACCACAGCGGTTCTCAGAGTGGGTCCTCCAAAGGACGGAAACATCGCCTGGACCTGCTGGAAGTGAACTCTTCCCCCCTCACCCCCACTCCAGCTGCTGATTGGAAGCCCTGATTGGGAGCAGTGACGTCATTTCATCCGCCCTTTTGGGTGACTTAGATGCTCCTTCAGCCCTGGGGAGACGGGTCTCGAGCACCAGGGAGCTCACGGAGTAAGCAGTCTTGGGGTCAGCTCGGCCACCTGCGACCTGTGTGACCTGAGTTACCTAAGCACTTTGTTCTGAGCTCCTTTTTGGGTAAATGCAGACAATCAAACTGTCTTGGCAGGCCGCTATTAGATACATCATGTATTATGTTAAATACATTTCCTGGGAGATGGTGCCTTGTGTATGAAGTAGGGGGTTAAAACGGAAATCTTCCTGCCTCCTCGTCAACAGAGGCATCTGTGTGATCACTTCTCTGACACCAGGGTGAGGGCAATGCATGCACACGAGTAGACGGAACAAAGGAAATCGTTCAGAGCGACTCCTCCACTCTTGAACCTCCTCCTGCTGGGCTGGGGGAGAGGAACAGGTGTGGGGAAGCCATGCTGGGCTTGCATTTCCTGTCCTAGTGAGAGGGGCCTCTGGGGAGCGCAAGCTGGGTCCCTGGGCTTGAGAAGAGGCCCTGCCGGTGCCCGCCTGAGGCCCGAGGAGCCTGTGGGCTTCGCAGCTGTGTTGACATTGGCTCACACGCCCAGTTATTGCAGTAGGACCTGAGTTTAGGATGCAGCGTGCCGTGGGGAGGGCCTGAGGTGGGGTGGTCCCCAGCTTCTCAGGATGATGGAGGAGCCAGAGGCCGCCTCGCCACAGAGAGATTCATCTACGAGATGGAAGGAACAGCGGGAGAGACGTCCCAGCAACACGAAATTCCAAAAGGACGCTCAGACGTGTCCACGGGAGGAAGAATCAGTTTCAAACGTCTGTCAGACACAGGGAGAGAGGCCAAGGCACGCCAGTGCAAGTCCAGGAAAAAGGGTTTCTGTTCTTTATCACTCCAGCGTCTCCCCGAGCGGGTGGCACTGGGGAGGGAGACCCCCAGACAGAGACCCAGAGAAGCCAGTGCAGCCCCTCTTTGCAAGGGCAGAGCTGATGGGGACACTCAATCAAGCATGCAGCAGGCTGACGTCTGGCCTGACATCCCAGCTTCAGGATTGAGATGCTTTGTGACTTGGAGACTCTCACGTTGACACCGCGAAGTGAGCAAAAGAGCCACGCCTTCTGGAGGTCTCCTCTCGGGGAAATGAAGACCACTCTCCCCTAGAAGCCCTCCAAAGGCAGAGGTGAGCTCAGTATTAACTTCACATTACACTTGTTCAAGACACACAAACTCACCTGCATGCGGGTACCAAACAGCAGCATCTTGGGAAGTAGGAGCTATTTGCTTTTATTAGAAAAAATAACATCTTGATTCCTTTTAGCATCAGTCAGATTTTATTAAGTAAGATTTTAGAGGCTGAAGTATGAAGATAGACCTATCAATAAGCACTATTTTAACAAACATTAACATGAACCGGCGGAACTTTTTGTCAGCAAGAGCCTTTTGGTGGATTCACAGAACTGAAGGCTGTAAGGAAGCTTGGACACCTTTGCTGATATAATAGTGAAGTCAGAGTTTCTCGAGGCTGAGAGGGGTCCCAAGTCCAGGCACTCCTGCCACATAACCTCAGGGGGCACTGTTGCACGGCAGCCCCAGCGAGGAGCACCCCTGCACCTGTGCTCTGACTGCCCGGCCTGTGTGGTCGCCGCTGGGCCCCCACAAAGGGTCCTGGAGTCCCAGCCCCGCTGAAGTTCAGATCTCCTCCGGACAGTCACGTGGTGTGTGCAAAGGCCCTGGAACAGGGGGGCCCTGCTCCCTCCAGAGAGCGCCCCGCTTTCCAGTAGCTGTGATCACTAGGGCACGTTTCACTTCCGTCATACTCGCCTGCACGTATTTTCTCATACGTTCCTACAGAGTCAGAGTGTTGTTTCAAAGCTCAGAGCCGCCCCTGAGGCCACACAGGGCCGGTCCGGCCTCAGAAATCCCGGGAGAGGTGATGTCCCCTCCGAGTCGGGTCTCTCTGCACACTGTCGTCTGGATGCTTGTCTTGTGCCTGCACCTGCCCGCCCTGGCCTGCACGCCTCCCAGTTTGCGTGTGACCTTCTTGCAGCAGAGGCAGCGCCTTGAACAGCCAGGTCAGATCACTGCCTTCTCCCTTTCAGGTGAGAAAGGTAAGGCCCGTCGAGGATGCTGCCTGAGGTCTCAGGAAAACCGGCGTGGGGAACTGTGTGAAATGATTGTTTTCACTGGGTTGCTGTGACGCCTATCATGGTCACACACTGCCTTAATGACAGGATAGGTTGGACTAAACAGAAAGGTGAAATTCCCAATTCGTTTCTGCAGTACTTGTGGGTTGGGGACTGTGGTACTTGAAGTACTTCACGGAGTCGTGTGTGGATATCTTGACATTCTAGAAGAAACTAGGGAGACCACACGGAGGGCAGCTCCCATGAACCTGTTCTCAGCGATGCAAGGAGCTTCAGGCTGGACACTACTGAGCCGAGGGTCTAGGGACCCACAGGAAAGAGTGTTCCCGGGCCCAGGCGGGACACCCACGGGGACAGGGAAGGGGGGAGCTGACTCCGGCCAGCAGGCCCAGCCTCCCGGGGCCAGACTGGGCTGAGGCAGGCACACGGCTTGTAGCTAGTCTGGCGGCGTCTTTTGTGACTCGAAGAAGAGGAAGGATGTTGCAGGGTTGTTCTGACTTTCCCTCTTAGAGCCTGGCCTCCGGAAGGAGGGCTGGGACAGAGAAGCCAGCTGCTTTAAAGGTGCAGGATTGGGTTCAAAGTCCACGCTTTTTGTCCTCGCTGCTGTTATCGCTTCGGTTTGGCCTTCCAAACTGCTCCCTTGGGGTGTCTGGGGACCCCTACCACTGCCAAGCACACTTCTGCTGCCCCTGAGAAGCCTTAGGTCCGACTTCACCAAGAGCCCAGCGGCCTCCTGGGCAGCAAGGGAGGGCACCCACAACCCGCTGGAAGGAAGACCCTGGGGAAGGGAGACAGGCTTCAAAGAGGAAACTGCATGTCCTGGGTCCTTAGATTGCAATACCTTAATTTCCCCCTGAAGTCCCAGGTAAACAGATGGGGCGCCGGGGGGATGGTGGGGAGGGAGGGGGGTGGGCTGGCCGGCGGGCACCCCGCTCAGGCCGGGGCTGGTCCTGCAGGCCTTGCGTCCCCGCTGGCCCCTCTGGGCTGCTGCCTGCTCTCACCCCCAAGGGGTCCTGCCCTGTCCCCAGCTCCTGCAGACCAGCTGGGGCCCTGGTTCTCTCTGGGTTTCATTCTCTTGGATAACACGTGTCAGGTTGGAGCAGGTCCTCTGGTTTAGGACCAAGTCCTGCCCCACGAGAAGGACTAGACGTTGAGGGGAAGACCCATTGCAGGGACATGGTGGCTTCCAAGTCTCTCCGAAGCCCCAGACTCTCCCCTAACACATCGGCCCAGGCCTCCGTGCACCTGATCTGTTTGGCCCTCAGCTCTGAGTTTCCAGCTCACTTCACCCAAGTCTAGATGACACAGGAAGACCCCAGGACCTGGCGCTTGGAAAGCCTCTGTCAAGGGTTGTCAGCCAGACATGGTATTTAAAAGAAAAGCTAAAATTCCGCGCGTCCGATGAAGTCAAAGGTGCCTGGTGAAGCGGTGGGTTCGTCCTTGGTGTTTGGAATACAGCTTCTGTTTTCACAAACACACAGGACTGAACACAAGTGATAAATGGAAACTCTGGGGTAACGGTTCCTTCTCTGCTGATCCATGTCCAAATGGGCTATAAAAATGGTAATGTGCATGTTCATAATTAACATGCCAGCCATAAATCATCTCAGGGGTAAATTATTAAAACAATGAGATGCACACGTCTCTATTAGGGGTGGAAATTTGTTTGTGGAGAGTTAGGAAGTCAAGCCAAGCCCGTTGAGGTGAATTCCCCTTGACCATGCCGGGGAGGAAGCAGGGAGGCCTGGAATGGAGTGAGTTACTCCACAGGTGAGCCTCGGGTCGGGTCAGTGTCTCCACCCCAGGCAGGTGTGAGGGACCAGGTGAGCCGAGCTGTGGGCACAGGTTGGGACGGAGCAGGATGACTCTGGCTGGCTGGAGTCATCTGGGCAAAACCCTCAGGCTTACCATTATCCCAGGAAATTGCCTCCCACACTCCAGTTACCTTGGGTGGGCCCCTCATCTCTCAGCACTTCCTCTTCAGAAGCATGTCCTCCTTAGGGACCTGCTGGCATGCAAGGACCTCTGTGCCCCCCTTGGCAGGTGTGCCGTTGCAAAGCCTCTAAGAGGCTGGTCCCAACTGCGGTCTCAATTGTTGAGGACAGCGATCCCTTGAAGGGCCTTTCTCTGGCTGCTGGGTGGGCAGGTCTCATCGGGAGAACCTGGGGTCCAGCAGTTTCCAAGAGGGAATCCCCCATTCTTCCTGGGAGGGCGGTGGTGGCCTGGAGGTCTCTGGTAATGACAGGGCTCCACAGTATGGCTCCTGTGGCCCCAGAACCAGTTGGGGGGCTCCCGACCTCCTAGAGCTGCGGCCCCGAGTGTCTCATCCCACTGGGGCGACGGCAGACCCCACAGCAACATTGTGGGTTAGAAAATTAACTCTGCGGCTCAAGGCTGACACTAAAGGAGGACACCTCCCACGGCTGGACTCACTATTGAGTGAATAGCAGTCAAGATAAAGGGAGTGAACGTGTCGCAGCAGATGCTGGCCTCATCTCGCGGGGTGCGCCCCGTCTGTGGTCTCAGATGGTCTCCACAGCTGGAGCCCAGACAGCTGCCCGTGCGCCCCGTCTCGGCGGGGGGGACGGGGGCTGTGGGCAGCGGGGTCCGGGCCTGAAGTCAAGTCACAGGAAACTGAAGCCATGCTTTCTTGAGAAAGCATGCTCACACACACACACAAACACTCTCACACACTTACACACAAACACTCCCCCCCCACACACTTACACAAATACACTCACACTCACACACACACTGATGCACTCACACACACTCATACACACCCATACACACACTCACATACCATACTCTCACACACACTCACACACATAAACTCGCACACACATATTTACACACACACACAAACACACACAAACTCACATCCACTTACACACACAAACACACACTCAGATAAACACAGTCACACAAATGCACACAAACGCACACACTCACACAAAGACACACATACACTCTTGCACACACACTGTCTCACACACACACTCGCACACACACACTCACGCTCCAGGACAGGGAGGTCTGAGCACCTTTCCCCTGGGTCTGCCCACTCCGGTGTTCCTCTTTCTCAGCCCTGGCCTCCCCCTGCCGTCTTTAGATGCTCTCATTGCCCTCTGAGCCTCTGTCAGGCAGCATCCAAAGACCAAGCAGGGATTTCCTGAGCGGCTTTGAGATGAGAGAGAAAGAGTGATGCTCAGAGCCTGCCCCTGTCTCTCTTCTCACCCTCTGAAAATACGCTGATACATTCAGATTATTAGAGTGAAAGAAGCCAGCCCCCAGAGACGAGGAGAGTCAGAACCACAAAAATAATGGTCATGAAAAACAGTTCCGTGAGCACCTGCCACACCTTGCGAAGCGCCCCGTTTTCTGGCTGAGGAAACCCAGACTCAGAGCCACGTGGGGACGCAGCCCAGGAACCGGAGCCCTGACGACTCTCCCGAGCACCGCCTGCCCTGGCGCTCCGCCCGCGCCCTCTCGGGTCAGGGCAGGGATGGCCCGCGCAGCCACAGAAGGCCCGCCCATGCCGCGCCCTCCCTGCGCCCTGGGCTCTGCCTGAACTGCTGCGGTGCCCCCTTCTCAGGAGCGGGCGCGGGGGCATGGGGCAGGGGAGCCCCTCACACGGGCCCTCGGGGGCAGGGGAGCCCCTCACACGGGCCCTCGGGGGCAGGGGAGCCCCTCACACGGGCCCTCGGGGGACAGGGGAGCCCCTCACGCTGCCCTCAAAGCCCAGGTCCGGGTGGAATCAGGTCAAAGCAGTGGAGCGTGTGGAAGGACCACGCAGTGAAGGCTGTGCTGTCAGGGGCCTCGCGTGTCCCGTGGATTCAGACACGCAGGTCGACAGCTGCTCAGAGGGAGTTGCCTCAGAGCTTAGCACCAGGGGCCCACGCCAGTGAATACCCAGGGACAGAACAAGAAGATGATCCTCGTGAGATGGAGCGCTTCAGCCCAACTCTCTGGTCTAATCTGGTCTTCCGCAGGGAAGAATCACGCTGAAGGTGAGCAGACGCTCAGGGTGCTAAGAAATCAGGCTGGTTCGCCGTGGGGTGGCTCTGGTTACACGTCAGTGCCGTCGGGGCGCTGGGTGAGGGTCCACGGGCGGGGCGGAAGGGCGCGGGGTGAGGTCCACGGGCGGGACGGAAGGGCGCGGGGTGAGGGTCCACGGGCGGGGCGGAAGGGCGCGGGGTGAGGGTCCACGGGCGGGACGGAAGGGCGCGGGGTGAGGCTCTGGTTACACGTCAGTGCCGTCGGGGCGCTGGGTGAGGGTCCACGGGCGGGGCGGAAGGGCGCGGGGTGAGGTCCACGGGCGGGACGGAAGGGCGCGGGGTGAGGTCCACGGGCGGGACGGAAGGGCGCTGAGCGGAGGGCAGCGCTGTCCTAGCAGAGCCCCCAGGGAAAGGGTGGTTCCAGGTCTTAGGACAGGTGCCCCCATCAGAGGTCACCTCTTCTCCCAGCAGGAGACCATCTACTCCCCTCCGCTGAGCTTACATTGTTGCCTAGAAACCAGGTCTTCGTGCGTGAGAATGCGAGAGTGGAGGATGGCTCGGGGATAAAGGTCTGAATGGTTGTCACAAGATCGATGTTGAGATGGCGGCTATTAATCGTGCGGTTATTAAATAAGCGGCAGCCGGCACCTGGAGAAAAGGAGCCCCAGCTCACACCCCTCACTGCAGCACTTAATGATCCTGGGCAGGTACAGTCGCCCCGCCCCGAGTACATGGCAGCTGCTGCGTGCTGCCTGGTGTGCAGCACACAGACTGTCACCATCCACACGTGTGGATGCAGACAGAGCCTCATGCGTGAGCACAGGGCTGCACACACACGGGTGTGTACACTTAGCTGTACCCCCAGACAGTCAACTCCCACGTGCCTGGTTTTACTCAGCTGAAATGAGAGCATAAAGAACAAAGATGCCAAGTAATTCGGAATCGTCGTCCGCAGATGGCTGCTGAAACAGCTCAGCCCGACAGTCTGGGAGTGAGGCTGCGTGCATGGCTGCACATGCAGACCTGGGTCGGCTCGCGCCTCCTGCTCATGGGCTGATTGCACACGTCTCCCCCAGGAGACCGTGGCTTCTAGAGCATTCGAACAGTGTTGCATTCAGCCTGACCCCACGGCCAGCCGAGTCCTGCAGAGAGGAGGGTGCTTACAGCGCCTGCGGGCTCAGCCTGCTCCTCACAGGCCTGGTTTCATTCTGTTTCCAAGTTCGCCTCCAGGCACTTTCCACGTTTCCTCCCTGGGGAACTCCTCTTTGAAGGGGAACTCCTCTTTCATGGGGGGAGAGGGCGGGGGACAGGGTCAGCCCCACATGGGACCCGGCCCTGCCCCATATCAGGACTCCAGAGCAGCAGGCAAGCACTCCTGCCTTCACTCCGTCTCCTGGTCACCTTTCCCCAGATGCGACGTGCTGTGTGCAGAATCCAAACAACGGCTGCTCTCTCCTTCCCCGAGGGGCTCGTGCCCATCACTTCTGCGAGATTCCTGCGGCGGGTGGAGCACCAGCCCTCCGCTGCCTCCGCTGCTGGTTCACGACTGGAGCCGACCTCGAGGATGCTCCGGCGCTTCGCAGCCTGACGCACCTTGCAAACCCTGGCAGCCTCTTCCCCTTTCTTCCTGTCCTCTTTCTAGCAAAATGATGTTAGGTGTGAAGCCTTCCAAAACACACTGCTGCTGCTGCTAAGTCGCTTCAGTCATGTCCGACTCTGTGTGACCCCATAGACGGCAGCCCACCAGGCTCCCCCGTCCCTGGGATTCTCCAGGCAAGAACACTGGAGTGGGTTGCCATTTCCTTCTCCAATGCATGAAAGTGAAAAGTGAAAGTAAAGTCGCTCAGTCGTATCCGACTCTTCGCGACCCCTTGGACTGCAGCCTTCCAGGCTCCTCGGTCCATGGGATTTTCAGGCAAGAGTGCTGGAGTGGGGTGCCATCACCTTCTCCCCAAAACACACCAGGAAATCACAAATGAAGGCAACACACCTGTGGTTTGATCGGACAGAACAGTCGAGGCTTCACGGTGAAGGTCCGGTTCTCCGAGCAGGAAGTCGGTCTGCTTTGGTGGACGCGGCCCGAGCTGACGCCGTGAGACCCCGGTGCTGGCTCTGTTTGCCCACGCTGGGACCCAGGGCTATTCTCGCCATGGCGGGCCCCACCCGGCGGGAAGTGTTCCTGTGGGCAGTTGTTTCGTTTTCACTTTGAAATTTCTTAGTTATTTAAGTTGAAAGGAATTTTGAAAGGTAAGATTTCCTGAATATCTTGTTATAATTTAGTATTATATATAATTAGTATGGGCTTCCCAGGTGGCACTAGTGGTAAGGAACACGCCTGCCAATGCAGGAGATGTAAGAGGCGTGGGTTTGATTCCTGGGTTGGGAAGATCCCCAGGAGGAGGGCGTGGCAACCCGCTCCAATACTCTTGCCTGGAGAATCCCAGTGGACAGAGGAGCCTGGCTGGCTACAGTCCACGGGGTCGCAAAGAGTAGGGCACAACTGAAGTGACTTAGCATGCATGCACATTTAATATATTAAATATACATATTAAATGCATATATTTAATACATACATTCAGTATACACTAAATATAATATTAATAGTATAACTACATTAGTTTTTGATAAATAATTTTATAGTGAGATGTAATTTTGATCAAATATGTTAGATATTTATGATTTTAGTGCTGAAATAAATAGTTGAGGATATTTTGAAAGCTGATAAAATAAGAGGGACCTGGGATGTGGTCCGTCAGATATAAAAACCGTGACGTGGCCAGGGTGATGCTGACGTGGGGGCTCCAGGCAGCGCCCCTAAGCCTCTGGGGCGGGTGGGCGGGCAGGGGACTGGTGACACGGTTGACGGAGCTCAGGGCTGGGGAGGCAAGGAGAGAGGCCTGGAATTGCTGGATGTCTGGTAGTGAAATGACCCCAATCACCATCACATGTTTGTGTGCATGCATGTGTGCACACAGGTGTATAAGTGTGCATGTATTTGTGTATGAATTCACACACATGCATGAGTTTGCATGTATAGCCATGTACCAATACGAGTGTGTTTGGTTCATGCCTTTATAATCATGTGGAGAAACCCCTTCAACCCCAACTCCTGAGATTTTCTTAAGTCTTTAAAGGGAAGTATTTTAGTGTTTGGAAAATTAACTTGAAAAGAACTTGTTTTAAAAGACAAATTTTTGTACATGTGCATATCACAGTCTAAGGACTGCTGGCTTAAAATACGGTCATTTCCTCATTTGCTCCCGGCACGTTTTGCAAGAGGAGAAGCTGTGTCTGCCTGGTGTGCACTGACCGCGCGCTGGGAGTGACACTATCTCAGGCACCTGTGCTTCCGACTTCCCTCTGGATGTGAGAAAGTAGGCTTTGAATCTGGCGCTAGAAAGAACATGAAGAAGCTTTCAGATGGTCTCGGGGAAACACCCTGGAACCCAGGACACATGGGCGAATTCCAGGAAAGGGGAAATAAAAGCGGTGAAGGCAAAAGCAGAGACGCAGACCCCACTCACAGGGCGCGTTTTGGAGCCTGAGTTGCTGGCTGCGCCGGCCTCTCTGGAGGGCTGGAGGGCTGTTTGCCGACACTGATTTGAACGCCTCCCAGTGAGGCTGTGCACTGCCTCCTGCAAAGGTGATATTTCAGCGCTCCTCAGGGCGTGATGTGCAGGAGATGAGCGGATTGACACGCCACGAGGTTGGCGACTTCCGCTGAAACAGTGCAGCACTTTCTGCAGTGCCCATCTTTACAAATCTCCATTTTTTTTTTTTTCCATTTTTCGGAACTTCCAATTAGAGTTAAGAGTATTCATGATTCTAGGCTACGGATGCTTCAAGCACTTTTTCTGAGTATGTTCAGCTCAAGCGTGTGTGTCTTTTCTCACGTTCTCCTTCTCCTGTCTTTTCCGGTTTGTGGGAAAAGGCAAAACGGGCTGTGATGTGAGTGAATCAGGGTAGGGGTCCACCGCTCCGCATGTCCCCTAGTGTCTTTCCTCCCAGTGCACCCAGAGTAGAAGATAAAACAGAGCTCCAGTCCCCATCACTTTTGACTTTGTTGGTGATGGGTTGGGATCCAGTAGGCACCGTTCCTGGGTATCTTCTATTTGGGGAATTTTGCACTGATTTATAACCGATTTATTTTACTCTGGGAGCAGATCTGAATGCATTTGTTAGATGTAAGTATTTTATATTATTATAAAGTCTTTTATATTTTATATAAATATAAGTATTTTATACTATAATGACTAGAGGGAGAAGTCAGACGTGTGTGTGTAAGAGAGAGAGAGAATTTCTTTTTTCTGTACAGAGCTCAGTATTTCAATTTCACTCTCTTTAGCTTTAGGGGAAAAGCACTCCATTTTTCAGGAAAAAAAAGTGTCTCAAATATAGTTGTGACTTCTTTTTATTTAAGAATTTATTTTATATTATTTTCTTAAAAACAACTTTAGCGTAGGGATGTTCTTCCCGGTCAGTCCCAAGCCTGTGTAGCTGAAACAATGCACCGTTTCTTTGTTTTCTCTTCTCACCCCTCCCCTCCCCATCACCTTTTCTGGTCAATCTTCCATCCTTAGTTTATCTGGGGAGTATTTTCTACAGGGGAAGGGAGCTCACTGGGGTATAAACACAGTGATCGGTTATCTCTTTCATCTTTAGACCTTTATTTTATTCGTTCATTTATTCAAGAATAAGTGACTGAGTTCTATGTAGCTCAGAGCTCTGACTTGGGTACCCAAAGGTGAAAACCACACTGTGAACCCTCGTGAGCCTCAGAGCTGCTGGGGAATCAGGGACATGAACACACGCCAGCCTGGGGAGCCGGGTGCTCTGAGCACAGCTGTCTGCTGTGCACTTTCCCAGGGAGAGGCTCCTCCAGACCGCGGAGCATAGGTTTAGAAGAGGCAGAAAAACACAGTCCCTGAGCAGGGCCGGTGCTCACGTCCCATCATGAGAGCTGCCGCCTGCCACTCCTGAGTCACACCCGCCGTCTTTACTAAGGACTGATCAAGCAGTTCAGGTTCAGCCCTCTGACCGAGCTGTCAGGGGAGGGGAGGCTTCTAGACAGGCGTCTACGGGGCACCTGTGGGGGTAGAGAGGCTCCCCTGGAGAGGAATGCCAGCCTCGTGCTGGGTGTGGAGGCCTGCTGTGCCCAGTGCTGTGTGTGCTGAGTGTGTCCCCAGGGTGGTGGCGTCAGGAAGTGGAGGTGATGCCGTCAGGAGTCTGGGGCCCACCAACGGATTAGTGCCCTCATGGAAGACCCATAGATGGCCCAGGTGGCAGAGTAGAAAGACCCTGAGCTTGCTTCCTGCCATGGACACACGGAAATTATGACTATTTCAGATCAACTGTTGATGAGAGAGACTGAAAAACAAGCAGAAAAGATCCCCTACAACTAAAGAGATAAAGAAAGAACTACAGGAGATAGGGTACAGTCAGGCCCAGCAGTCCCAGGATGAGCAACCCACAGACGAGAGGGTGGTCACGGCAGCAGAGGCTCTCCCCAAGGAGCGACATTCTGAGTCCTATCTTGGCCCGCCACCCGGGGGTCCTTTACTGGGAAGGTGGGCCCCAGGTGTTTAGCTTTGAAGGCCAGCAGGGCTTCCTTTCAGGAGATGCAGGGGTAGGGGCAAATAGAAAGTCCATTCTTGAAGGGTCAACATAAACCCTCACTGCCGGGGTCCAGCCCTGGCTGATCCAGGGTATTTGAAGCGGGGACGGCGTCGGCGACCTATTTAATTATTTATTCATCAAAGATATAAAGAGTAATAGAATGAGGATAGCTCAGTAGGAAAATTCAGTGGAGAAAAGAGGCTGAGTAGCTTGGTTTATGCGGGAGACCAATAAAACTTCAAGACAAGAAGTTTGCACCACTTATGTAGGCCGCAGGCGTCCTTCCGTTCTCCCAAAGGAGAGGAGACACTGAAGCCTCCCCGGTCGGATCTTAGAAGCCCAGGCATAATTAGTAAGCATGGCGGGTTCCGCGCTCCAGATGGAGACTCAGCCAGAGTGAGAGAGAGAGAGAGACATGGGGAGACCAGTCTTTTGAGGAACTGATCCCAATTCTTTATTTTCCAGAGTCTGTTTTTATACACTGAGATGTTATACAAAAGTCACGCAGGGACAGCAGTCCTGACTTTTATTAAAGTCAGGTGCTTCACACAAATGTATACAGAGGTCTTAGGGGTGTTACATCATCTTCTGGCCAGGGGGCCTGCTGACAATTTAGGACCCTCTCCTTGTGACGGCGGTCAGTCAACCAGGACACTTATTTCTCCAGGGGTGATTATTCTTAAAACAGATGCCACCCAAATAAAGTTACATTCCTATAGGGTGAGGGTGTAGTGGGTTTTAGTTAAGGAAAGAATTTACTTAGCCTAAGGTCTAATGTGATTAATATCAAAGGTTAATACTTATTTCTTCTATATATTCATTAATGTGTGTAAGGGCAGGAGATATGGAGACTTAGCAGCAAACATTGGCTCATGAAAATGAAAAACCCTTCACCAATACAGTTTCTAATCAGCCCACTATACTTATACTAATGGTTTTCTAACTTTTCTAAGGAACCTGTTTTTAGAAGGTTTAAAGCATCTCGTGCCTCTCACGGTTGGGAGGCTGTGAGCAATCACATGTGGCCGGACAAGCCTGTCAGGCAGGCTAGAGAACCTTCAGAGGAGTTTGTAGGTTGAAACACTCCTATCACGCCCAGGAATTATTATTAACTGGAGCTCTAAGTTAACTCCTTCTCCGAAAGAGGTGGTGGGGGACAGCCCCCTGTAAACTCAGAGGTGTAGGTGAGAGCACAAAGTAGTAAAGTAGGCAGGCTCTGGTTATGGGGGTAGATGCTCGAGGATTTCCAGGGGGACTCCTGAGGCTCGATCCCGCCTTTGCGTATGCCGAGCCTCCTTACTCATGACCTTTGCCACGGGCCGAGTGCCTCACACTGGCCCCCAACACCTCACCTGCTCCGGGACCCAGGGTGGAAGCAGGAATTTGAAGGACACCTGGGCCAGACCCCCTGCTGACCCTGGTGAGTCCAGGGAGGCTGGAGGCAGTGGGGCTGGCACGTGGACGCTGGCAGCAGCCATTGGAGGGCGCACTCGTCTGTGGATACTGGTGCTGGCGAGCCCCCCTTGGCTCGGAGCTGGCTGGACCCTCCAGCTGGACCCGGTCTCCACAGAGTCACGCAACGACCAAGCTCACCAAAGACACGGGCTTCGGCAGGGCCGAGGAGAGGGTGGCCTGGAAAACCACCTGCATAGTTATTCTAAATTATCTGTGGGACACATGCTGGAATGGTTTGCCTGGGGTACAGCAGCGTGTTTCAGTGCCTGGGATTTGATAGGAATGTTCAGTGTTAGAAACGTTAGAAAACATTTCCATACATGTATTTTTAACGAACTTTATACAGCAGGGTGTGTGTGTATCTGTGTGTTTGGTGTGTGTATCTTTGGGGAGTGTGTGTCTGCATGTTCATATCTGCATGGTGCGTGTGTGTATTTGGATGTGTATTGTGTGGGTGTGTGTTCTTGTCTTAGTGTGCATGTGTTCATATCTATGTGGTGTTCGTGTATATGTATATGGCAGTGTGTGTGTGTATTTGGTGTGGATGTGTGTGTTGTGTGGTTGCATGTGTATATGTTCACATCTGTGTGATGTGTGTGTATGTATATGGGTGCGTGTGTATTTGGTTTGGATGTGTGGTGTGTGCATATGTTCACATCTGTGTGTGTGTTCATGTCTGTGTGATGTGTGTGTATATGGGTGTGTGTTTGGTTTGGATGTGTGTGTTGTGTTGTATGTGTTCACATATGATGTATGTGTTCACATCTGTGTGTGTATATTCATGTCTGTGTGATGTGTGTGTATGTATATGAGTGTGTGTATTTGGTGTGGATGTATGTGTTATGTGGTTGCGTGTGTATGTGTTCATGTCTGTGTGATGTGTGTGTATATGGGTGTGTGTGTACTTGGTTTGGATGTGTGGTGTGTGCGTGTGTTCACGTCTGTGTGTGTATGCTGGGTGTGTGTGTTTTCTCCATCCATGGGGAAAGCCTGGCGATTGAATTACTCAAAAGCACCTTCGCGTGGCCTCCCATCTCCCGGCATATGAAACCTGCCGCTTAGTCACCTCTGAAGCCGTGACTGCGCGGTTCTGCCATTTGGAAGGGGGACAGGGCGAGTCAGGAGGAAACCGCAGGCTCCCAGCACGCGGTGAAGACAGTGTTGCTCCGATTCGCTGTCCACACTCTGGCCTCCCTGCCCTCGTCCTGTGAGCAGGGCCAGGAGACGGAGGGACAGGGGGCCAGCTCCTGCTGCAGGCACAGGCCCAGCCTTCCAGACCGGCGCCGACATCTGGGGGTAAGACGGCAGGCGGAGCCCGTAGCTGACCCCACCCCATGGGGGCTCCCGGGCTGGCCTTTCCGCCGTCAGTGGTCCAGCTGTGGATCCTGGACTCGGCAAGCTGGTGGGAGGAGGAGACAGAAGGATGTGGGGGCAGGGATGGGACACGGAAGGAGAGAGAGGGCAGAGAGGCCTCCCTGCAGGAACAGCGGGGCAAGGGGCCACTCAGGGAAGGAGGCTCACCACTCCGGGGGGCACAGGGGCCTCCTTCGGCCGGGGCCTCCCGGATAGGCTCTGGTTCACCACCTGCTGGCGGGGCAGGGGAGGAGGGATCAAGGCTCCTCAAAACCTCCAGCCTCCTGCCCCAGACGCCCCAGGCCCTGCTCCCTGCCCACCGCCCCCAGGAAGCCTCAGAGTCTCCTCTCCTGAGGTGGTCTGAGAGGCGCTCCTCGGACCCTCCGGGTGCCGACCTGCGGCTCACTCCGCCACCACTCGGGAGGTTCCTGCCACCAGGTCCCGTCTGCACTGAGCACCCCCACCGCCCCGCCACCACTTGGGAGGTCCCTGCCACCGGGTCCCGTCTGCACTGAGCGCCCCGGCCCCTGGGAAGAACTGGGCAGCAGACATTGGTTCCAGCCTCACTGGGTGAGATGGGATCACCTGTGCGCCCAGAGGCCCACTTCCCCAGCACCCGCTGCCCCTGGCCACACACGCTGGATGCCGGGCAGCTGAGCGCATGGCCGTGGGGCATCCCAAGGCCACAGCATCTGTGCTGGGAACAGGGTATCCCCCTGGATGAGGCCGAGGCCGCCAACCTTGGCCCTGGGCATCCTCAGAGGCTGCCTCCCGCATCCTGTTGCTGGACCTCAGCCCCGGGGGCTCTGTCACACCCTCATCCCAGCCCCCAGCTCTGCCCCATTGCCCATCCCAGCCCCTCTGCCTCTCTGGGGTCCTCCCTGCGCTCCACCTGCAGCTGGAGCTTTATCAGCAGCAGAGGGCTGGGGTGTCCATCTCCAGCGCACTCACAGCTGCTCCGTCCCACGCAGGGCTGACCCTATGGGGTCTCTCCACCCAGCATCCCCTGTTGACCAGGAGAGAGCTGCCCCCACACCCTGGCCCACCCCTGGTGCTGGCATTCGGGGCAGAGACACATCCAGTCCCTAACTCCACCATTTCCAATTGACTGACGCTGCCTCCCGTCTGCGGGTTCCCAGAACGTGCTGGTGGTCACGTCATGACTGCAGCTTCGAGTCCTTTCCATCCACCAGTCTCCGTGCGGGGAGTGCAGAGCCTGAGCAGCTCTGCACGCCTGCCCGACACTGGCTTCCAGCTGCCAGGACCATACCTGCTGCTGGGAAACGCAGCTGGTACATTTCTGACCACGGATGGCCCAGAGGTGAGAAGGAGGTGTCAGGAGGGCTCCTCTCCGACACGAAGGGGACCTTTTGACCTTTGCAGCTTATGATGCATCCATGTCCGTCCCTGAACATGCCCCAGCTCTGCAGTTGGGGGAGGGTCCCAGCTGGGGGGCAGGGGTTGTGTGTAGCCTGGTACCACTCCTGATGTAAGAGGGGACTTCACCCAGCCTCAGGTGATGGCTGCGTCCATAGCCTGGTGGGTGTGCCTCCCACCGCTGACCCGCCAAGCCCCAGACTGTTCTCCTGGGGGCCCCTCAGGCCCCCTGCTACCCTGGTCCTCCCAGAAACCTCTGGACTGGGTCCCTCCTCCCTCGGGCTGTGTGTCACAGGGAGTGACCCACTGGGTCCCATCGAACGCTGGGACTCCCCAGGGTAGTCCCTTCTCCTGTGCCTTCTGGGTGCTGGCAGGGAAGACAGAGCCTCGGAGAGGGAGGGCGTGGGACCATGGAGCTCCTGCCCAACCTGCAGGCTGAGGCGCTCCGCAGTCTTCCAGGAGGTCTGCAGGACCCTCCCTGCGCTGCACGGCTGTTTCTTCCTGAGACCCGAGGCCCTTCCTCTCACTCTGATTCAGCACCTAGCCCCTACCTGGCTCTCCTTTTCCTCTGCCAGCCTCTCTGATGTCTGCCACCTCCTGCTCACCCGCTGCAGAGTGAGGTCCCGTCCTCTGCTCCGTGGCCCTGGGGTGTTGTGTGCAAAGGGCAGACGGAGCCCTCTCGCCAAGGTGTGAAAAGCAGCACGTTGTGAGCTCCACTTAGAAGAACTGTCTTCCTGCTCATGACAGACAATTGAAAGCTTTCGGAGGCGGGATGGGCGGGCTTCCTGATCACAGCCTGCCTTGGTACCCATCTTGCGGGAGGCCGATGCTTGGTCACTCTCTGCAAGGTGGTGGTTTGGAATAACGCTTTCGCCGTAAGGGCTGAAAGACAAAATTCACCCAACGAGTGTCCAATCCATGATGCTGCACTCTAGATTCACGAGAATACAAACAAACACATCTTACAGAAACCCAAACAGCCAGGTTATATTTTATATTTTTCCTACAGTGCTTTTGCCAGGAAATCGAGAAGTAACATGAAAGCTTTAGCGCACTCTGTGCACGTGAGGACAAGGCTCCCCGAGGACCCTGCAGAGCCAGTCCGAGCACCGAGGCTTGTGTCGGGCGGGCCTTCTCCAGCTGTCCTGTCCCGTCACATCAGGTCCTGGCTACCCGGGGCAGCCAAGGCTCGAGGCCCCCTGTCTATTGTGCAAGGTCTCCGAGCCATGGATGCTGGGGCTGGGGGACAGCTCTGGCTGTGAACTCGTACAGCCGCTCACCTGCACAGCATCCCTCAGCACAGCGATGACTGGGGGCAGGCAGAGCACTTCATCCGAGGCATTTAAAGGTGTTTGGATGGTGCCTGGAGCACTGACCTGGCCCTCCCTGCCTGCTCACGGCTGTCGGTGAGTGCGGGCGCTCCTCAGCCCTGCCTCCTGGCACTGCTGACCCCAGGTGCCCGGCCTCAGGCGGGCAGGTCTGGGTGGGCCCGCGAGCCGCACTTCTGACCTCAGGTGCCCGGCCTCAGGTGGGCAGGTCTGGGTGGGCCCGCGAGCCGCACTTCTGACCGGCTTGCACGGGCTCCAGGTGGGCACCGTGTGGGCGCACCCCCACTTTATGCCCTGGGGATGGAGGCTCCCAGGTGCCAGGACGAGGGGGGTCCATGGCTCTGACTTCTCCCGCCTCTTGGCCCCCGCACCTTCTAGCCCCTCTGGTGCCGCTTCCCCAGCCCCGTGCTTCCTCCTCCTCACAGGTTAATTACCGGCTATCGTGGATGACGAGCACTGTTGCTATTCTTCAGTCGCCCAGTCCCATCTGACTCTCTGCGACCCCATGGGCTGTGGCATGCCAGGCCTCCCTGTCCCTCACCATTTCCCAGCATCTGCCCAAGGTCACGTCCCTTGCATTGGTGATGCCATCCAGCCATCTCATCCTCCAACTCCCTCTTTTCTTTCTGACGCCCTCCTTCTGACAAGCACCAAGCCTCATACCGGCAAGAACCAGGTCCGGTTATTTATAAACTGCATCCTGGCAGTGCCCGGTATGTCCTACCTACTCTGTTTGGGCAAGAATAAAACATCCACCTCCCAGCAGTGTTCTGTGATGTGACAGTCGGGAGGTCAGGAGAATGTGATTTATAGTAAACAATGCTAAATAGTGACCCCAAACAGTAATATTAATTAGAATAAAAATATAGTTGAGCAATTTTATTATCATGTGTTGTGAGAACTTGTTTATTTTCTCCAGTTTTACTGAGATGTAGTTGACATCTGGCACTGTATTGGTTTATGGTGCATAGTTTGATGATTGACCTACCTACCTCAGGAGGTGGTGTGACTTACCTACATCAGGAGGTGATACAACTTACCTACCTCAGGAGGTGATGTGACTTACCTACATCAGGAGGTGATGTGACTTACCTATATCAGGAGATGATGTGACTTATCTACATAAGGAGGTGATATGACTTATCTGGATCAGGAGGTGGTGTGAGTCAGGAGGTGATGTGACTTATCTACCTCAGGAGGTGATGTGACTTATCTACATCAGGAGGTGATGTGACTTACCTACCTGAGGAGGTGATGTGACTTATCTACCTCAGGAGGTGGTGTGAGTCAGGAGGTGACGTGACTTACCTACCTAAGGAGGTGGTGAGAGTCAGGAGGTGATGTGACTTATCTACCTCAGGGGGTGATGTGACTTACCTACCTCAGGAGGTGATGTGACTTATGTACCTCAGGGGGTGATGTGACTTACCTACCTCAGGGGTTGATGTGACTTACCTACCTCAGGAGGTGATGTGACTTACCTACCTCAAGGGGTGATGTGACTTATCTACCTCAGGGGTGATGTGACTTATGTACCTCAGGGGGTGATGTGACTTATCTACCTCAGGGGGTGATGTGACTTACCTACCTCAGGAGGTGATGTGACTTACCTACCTCAGGAGGTGATGTGACTTATGTACCTCAGGAGGTGATGTGACTTACCTACCTCAGGAGGTGATGTGACTTATGTACCTCAGGGGTGATGTGACTTATCTACCTCAGGGGGTGATGTGACTTATCTACCTCAGGAGGTGATGTGACTTACCTACCTCAGGAGGTGATGTGACTTATGTACCTCAGGAGGTGATGTGACTTACCTACCTCAGGAGGTGATGTGACTTATGTACCTCAGGGGTGATGTGACTTATCTACCTCAGGGGTGATGTGACTTACCTACCTCAGGAGGTGATGTGACTTACCTACCTCAGGAGGTGATGTGACTTACCTACCTCAGGAGGTGATGTGACTTATGTACCTCAGGGGTGATGTGACTTATCTACCTCAGGGGGTGATGTGACTTATCTACCTCAGGGGGTGATGTGACTTATCTACCTCAGGGGTGATGTGACTTACCTACCTCAGGGGGTGATGTGACTTATGTACCTCAGGGGGTGATGTGACTTACCTACCTCAGGGGTGATGTGACTTACCTACCTCAGGGGGTGATGTGACTTATGTACCTCAGGAGGTGATGTGACTTACCTACCTCAGGGGTGATGTGACTTATCTACCTCAGGGGGTGATGTGACTTACCTACCTCAGGAGGTGATGTGACTTACCTACCTCAGGGGTGATGTGACTTACCTACCTCAGGGGTGATGTGACCTACCTACATCAGGAGGTGATGTGACTTACGTACCTCAGGAGGTGATGTGACTTATCTACCTCAGGGGGTGATGTGACTTATCTACCTCAGGGGTGATGTGACTTATGTACCTCAGGGGGTGATGTGACTTATCTACCTCAGGGGTGATGTGACTTACCTACCTCAGGGGTGATGTGACCTACCTACATCAGGAGGTGATGTGACTTATCTACCTCAGGGGTGATGTGACTTACCTACCTCAGGGGTGATGTGACCTACCTACATCAGGAGGTGATGTGACTTACGTACCTCAGGAGGTGATGTGACTTATCTACCTCAGGGGGTGATGTGACTTATCTACCTCAGGGGTGATGTGACTTATGTACCTCAGGGGGTGATGTGACTTATGTACCTCAGGGGGTGATGTGACTTACCTACCTCAGGGGTGATGTGACTTACCTACCTCAGGGGTGATGTGACTTACCTACCTCAGGGGGTGATGTGACTTATGTACCTCAGGGGGTGATGTGACTTACCTACCTCAGGGGTGATGTGACTTACCTACCTCAGGGGGTGATGTGACTTATGTACCTCAGGAGGTGATGTGACTTACCTACCTCAGGGGTGATGTGACTTACCTACCTCAGGGGTGATGTGACTTATCTACCTCAGGGGGTGATGTGACTTATCTACCTCAGGGGGTGATAACCACAATAAATGTAATGAACGTCCTCCATCTCATAAAAGTACAGCATTAAAAAAATAAAATTATTTTTTATTTTTTTAGTATAAAAAATAATTTATTTGTTTTATTTTAGGATTCACTCTCTCATAGCTTTCATAGACAGCATCCAACACTGTTAATTCTATTAACCAGGTGCCTGTGTCCCTTGTACTTACTCTTCTTACAACTGGAAGTTTGTAGTTTCAACCATCTTCATCCAGTTCCCCCACCCTCCACACCTTTTTCTGGTAACCAAAAGTCTGGTCTCTTTCATGTTAGGTTTTTTGTTTTTTGTTTTTTTTCTGTTTGCTTTTTTCTGAAGTATAATTGGGGCTTCTCTGATGGCTTAGTGGGTAAGAATCCACCTGCAATGCAAGAGACACAGGAGATGGGAGTTCGATCTCTGAGTCAGGAAAATCCCCTGGAGGAGAAGATGAGAACCCACTCCAGTGTTCTTGCCTGGAGAATCCCATGGACAGAGGAGCCTGGTGGGCTACAGAGCACGGGGTCCTGAAGAGTCGGACACGACTGAGCACGCACGTTGGCTAGGCTGAAAGTATCATCGACCTACTACGCTATGTCAGATTCTGTCACACAATGTAAGGATTCAGTGTTTCTATACATTTCAAAATGATCCCCGTAAATTTAGTTACGATCTGTCACTGCACAAAGATACCACACAATTGTATTCCCTCGCTGTCCATTTCATCGCTGAGATTCATTTATTCTGTGACTGGAATCTTGTACCTCTTATCTTCCTCGCCTTTCTTTCCTCCCAACCCCCTGAGGCAAACGCCGCTTTGTCCTCTGGGTCTGCGCATGTTCGTTTTGCTTTTGGATCCCACCTGTAAGTAGGATCACATGGTGTTTGTCTTCTGATTCGCTTAGCATCGTGTCCTCCAGGTCCATCTGTGCTGTCACAAATGGCAAGAGTCCGTTTCTCACGGTTGAGTAATGTTCCACACGCACGTGCATACACACACAGCTTCCTTACCTCTCCGGCTACTGATGGGCACGTAGCTTGATTCCGTATCTCGGTTACTGTAAGCAATGCTGCCGTGAGCAGAGGTGTGCATGCCTGTTTTTGAATGAGTGTTTTTGTTTGCTTCAGATAAATATCAACAGGTAGAAATACTGGGTCATATGGTAGTTCTACTTTTAATCTTGTGAGCAAACTCCAGACTGCTTTCCACAGTGGCTCCACCCATTTACAATCTCACCCACAGTGCATGGGGTCCCCCTTTCTCTGCCTTCTTCCTAACACTTGTCATTTGTTGTCTTTTTGATGACAGCCGTTCCGACAGGTGTGGTGTGAAGTCTCACGTGGTTTTGATTTGCTTTCCCTGATGATTAGTGATGGTGAGCATCTTTTATGTTCTTGTTGGTCACTGCACGACTTCTTTGGAAAAATGTCTGTTCAGGTCCTCTGCCCAATTTTTAATTGGTTTGTTTTGTTTTGTTTTGTTTTTTTTTTTGGTTTCCAAGTATGAACTTTTCTAAACTCATTATAAGCTTTTAAAAATCTCCATTTAAAAGCTGTGATGCCCATCCGCTTCTTTCCTGACGGCGTGGCGTGGGAGCCTCAGGGAGAGAGACTCAAGTGGCCCACAGTGTGACGAGCACCTATGAGGTCCTGCTCCTGACTGGGGCCAGCCCTAGCTCAGCCCCTGCAGCGGAGCGGTGGTCAGGGGCAGGCCCTGTGCCCGATGGTGCTGGCGATGCCTCAGTGGCACTGATGGACACGACTGCAAGGGGGCCTCCAGCTCCCCCTCGCCTCCCCGGACTCTCCCGCCCCACCGCTGTCCCTTGACTGGATGTTTGCACGTGCCGCCTTTGTGCAGGCGCTGGGGGAGGATGGGGAGCAGGGAAGAGGGAGGAGGGGCTGCGGTCAGCCCCACGGCCAGCAGAGCTGCCCCACGCCGAGCCCCCTGGCGGGGTGCCCTCCTGCACCTGCTGCAGCTCTGCCCGCTGTGGCTGCAGCCCCCAGGTCTGCTCCGTCCCTCCCTCGCCCTGCCTTCGAGGGGACGGCCTTCTGTGCACAAGTGAGGTCCTGATGGTTGGGGCCCCTAGTGTCCAGATGAGACCCGGTTTCTATCAGGCGAGGGTGCCCTGCGGGGACTGGGAGGGGACAGGACCCGGAACATGCTTCCCCAGGGGAGCTGCGGGGACCCTGCGGACGGGCTCTGCAAGCAGGGCTGGGCTGGCGTCCCCGCCAGCAACCCGGCCCCGGTGTGCAGGGTGGGGCTTCCTGGGCCTGGGGTGCGGTGACCTGGGCAGTCACCTCTAGAGCCCAGTGTCCACAGCCGGAGGGGCCGGTAGTGAAGCATGATGCCCACGTGCCTGCCGTTGCCAGGGGCATTGGGAAGACAGAGGGAGATCACTACGGGGATCCACGTGAGCTCTCGAGGCCGCCTGCTCCCTATTCCTCCTGAACAATAACAGTAAGAGCGGCTATTTCTAGGCTACCCGTGTCGTAACATTATGCTGCTTGAAGCAGGTACATTATTCAGGTTAATCCTCATGCCCGCCCCCCGCCCCCCGCAACCAGGCGAGGTGCCTACGTGGCCCCAGGCTACCTGCAGGGACCGGGACTGGCGCCTTCTTCCAGCCCAAGGTCACACCCCCAGGAGGGGGTGGGAGACTCTGAACGGGGCTTGTCCCCATCACGTCGCCGGCATGGTGACTGAGCTGGAGTTGTGGCCTTGGAGAAGCGACACGATGCACAGCCAGTCGGTGTTTGCCAGTGGCTGCGGTGTGGACTCTGGGCTGTGGGGGACACGGCCATGGGGGGACTCCTGTGAGACTCAGCCTGGGCAACTGACCCCGCCCAGCCTCGCGGAGAAGCCGGGGCCCTGAAGATGCCGCTCCTCACCCCTCCCACCACCTCCCCGGACAGGCCTCTCTGTCCTTCCTTCAGGCCTCAGCCTCTGGCCGGGCAGCATGGCCTTCCGGGAGATGCCCCCAGCCCGGGTCCCTCTCCAGAAAGAAAACTGGTCAAAGGCACCGTCTCCTGGGAGAGCTGCCACGTGGGGCCCCTTCAGCACCCAGACCTAGAACACTGTCCCTGTCAGGGTGGGGGCTCCAAACTGCATGATGGTTGGGGCTTCAGCCTCAGGGTAGGGAGGGGTGGGAAGGGAAGGGTCAGGGTTCTTGGTGGTCACTGCAGGACTTCTCTGGAAAAATGTCTAGTCAGGTCCTCTGCCCAATTTTTAATTGGGTTGTTGTTTGTTTGTTTGTTTGTTTTTTAATTTCTAAGTACAAAGTTTTCTAAACTCATTATAAGCTTTTAAAAATCCTCAGGGTGGGAAAGAGCTGGGTCCTCAGGTGTGAACAGTGGGCAGGGCCCTGGGCCATGTACCAGCTGAGGGTTCAGGTCCAGGCCACCCTGGCTGAGGACCCTGGGCCTAAAGGGCTGCAGGGCCTCAGGCTGGAGGGGCCCAGGCCCCAAGACGTCCTCCTGGGCCACTCAGTGTCTCTAAAAATATACATTTATATATATATGTATATGTGATACATGTAAAATATATACATATCTGCATGCATTGCATAGGTATGCATATATACATTATATATACATAGGTATACATATATATATCAGTTCAGTTCAGTCGCTCAGTCATGTCCAACTCTTTGCAACCCCATGAACTGCAGCACACCAGGCCTCCCTGTCCATCACCAACTCCCAGAATATACCCAAACTCATGTACATTGAGTCAGTGATACCATCCGACCATCTCATCCTCTGTCGTCCCCTTCTCCTCCTGCCATCAATCTTTCCCAGAATCAGGGTCTTTTCAAATGAGTCAGCTCTTCACATCAGGTGGCCAAAGTATTCGAGTTTCGGCTTCAACATCAGTCCTTCCAATAAACACCTAGGACTGATCTCCTTTAGGAGATATATATATATATATATATATATATATATATATATATAATGTATAATATGCTTGAATCTGGGCTCAGGCATGTCCAATTCTGCAACCCCATGGACTGTAACCCATCAGGCTCCTCTGTCCATGGAATTTCCTAGGTAAGAATACTGGAGTGGGTTGCCATTTGCTTCTCCAGGGGATCTTCCCAGCACAAGGATCAAACCAGCATTTCTTGCATCTCCTCCATTGGCAGGCAGATTCTTTACTGCTGTGCCACCTGGAAAGCCTTGCATAATATAATACATTTGTACGTATTTGATTGTTCAGTTGCTAACCCATGTCTGACTCTTTGAGACCCCATGAACTACAGCACGACAGGCTCCTTTGTCCTCCACTATCTTCCGGAGTTTGCTCAAATTCATGTCCATTGAGTCAGTGATGGTATATAACCATCTCATCCTCTGCTGCCACTTTCTCCTCTTGTCTTCAATCTTTCCAAGCATTAAGGCTTTTTCCAATGAATCAACTCTTCCCATCAGGTGGCCAAAGTATTGGAACTTCAGTTTCAGCATCAGCCCTTCCAATGAATATTCAGGGTTGATTTCCTTTGGGATTGACTAGTTTGATATTCCTACAGACCAAGAGACTCTCAAGCGTGTTCTCTAGCACCACAGTTCGAAAGCATCAATTCTTTGGCATTCGGCCTTCTTTCTGGTCCAACTCTCATATTTGTACATGACTAGTGGGAAAACTATAGCTTTGACTTATGTGGACCTTTGTTGGCAAAGTGATGTCTGTGCTTTGTAACTCGCTGTCTAGTTTTGTCTTGCCTTCCCTTCCAAGGAGCAAACATCTTTTATTTCGTGGTTGTAGTTACTGTCCACAGTGATTTTGGAGACCAAGAAAATAAATTCTGTCATTGTTTCCACTCTTTCCCCTTCTATTTGCCTTGAAGTGATGGGACTGGATGCCATGATCTTTGTTTTTTGAATGTTGAGTTTTCAGTTCAGTTCAGTTCAGTTCAGTCCGACTCTTTGTGACTCCATGGACTGCAGCATGCGAGGCCTCCCTGTCCATCACCAACTCCCAGAGTTTACTCAAAGTCATGTCCATTGAGTTAGTGATGCCATCCAACCATCTCATCCTCTGTCGTCCCCTTCTCCTCCTGCCCTCAATCTTTCCCAGCATCAGGGTCTTTTCAAATGAGTCAGTTCTTTACATCAGGTGGCCAAAGTATTGGAGTTTCAGCTTTAGCATCAGTTCTTCCAATGAACACCCAGGACTGGTCTCCTTTAGGATGGACTGGTTGGATCGCCTTGTAGTCCAAGGGACTCTCAAGAGTCTTCTCCAACACCACAGTTCAAAAGCATCAGTTCTGCAGTGCTCAGCTCTCTTTATGAGTTTTAAGGCAGCTTTTTCACTCTCCTCTCTCACCCTTATCAAGAAGCTCTTTAGTTCCTTTTCACTTTCTGCCATTAATGTGGTATCAACTGCATATCTGAGGTTATTGATATTTCTCCCAGCAATCTTGATTCCAGCTGGTGATTCATCCAGCCCAAATTTCACACAGTGTACTCTGCATATAAGTTAAATAAGCAGGGTGACAATATACAGTCTTATCATACTCCTGTCCCAGTTTTGAACAAGTCCATTTTTTCATGTCCAGTTCTAACTATTGTTTCTTAACCTGCATACAGGTTTCTCAGAAGACAGGTAAGGTGATCTGGTATTCCCATCTCTTTAAGAATTTTCCACAGTTTGTTGTGATCTACACAGTCAAAGGCTTTAGTGTAGTCAGTGAAGCAGAGGTAGATGTTTTTCTGGAATTCTCTTGCTTTTTCTTCAACTCAACGAATGTTGGCAATTTGATTTCTGGTTCCTCTGCCTTTTCTAAACCTAGCTTGTATATCTTGGTTTATATAGTGCTGAAGCCCAGCTTGAAGGATTTTGAGCATAATCTTGGCAGCATTTAAAATGAGTGCATTTGTATCTACACAAATATACATTAGTATTTGAGCCTGGTGGACTACAGTCCATAGCGTCTCAAAGAGTTGGACATGACTGAGCAATTGACACTTCACCTCATCCACACAGTATGTATGTGTGTTATAGATACACAGTAGATGTGATGCACACGATTTATGTATGGATTATTACCACTCACATGGGCAATCACACACTTACATGTCAACTCATCACATTATACTTACGGATAACACACGAGGCACCCGCACGTGTTAGTCCTGAGAAGCTGCACCCAGAGCCACCGCCTCTCTCGTTTGCTCTCAGTAGTTTGTGGAGCCCCTAATGTGGGACAGACTCTCAGTACAAACAAGCCCTTCTTTCCTCCAAAGAGCACGTGGTCTTGTCGGGAGAGTGAACAGGAAGGCAGATGCCTGCAGGGCAGTGTGAAGACAGTCCCATGGATGTGTGGATGGGGAAGTGGGGCAGGGGCAATGCAGGAGGGACCCCGCTGGCCGGGATGCTGGAGAGGGAGCTGAGACCGCACTTGGTGCCTGCACAGTCAGCCCTTAACTTAGTCTTTCTTTCACCTTGATGGGTCCCTGGTTTGGGCGGGGCAGGGGGCTCGGAGCTGATCCTGAAAGTCTGTGGCTCTCAGCATGGTCGAACGGCAGCAAACGTTACATCGTCCAGGGTAGGAAGCTTTCTCCGTGGAGGCTGTTGGCCAAAAGGCAGAGAGGAGCCTGCAGGTGAGGGAGCGTGTTTGGGGTCTGAAGGCTTGCAGTTCCGCAGATGCAGGTCCAGGTGAAGTCTTGCATGTTTTGGGGGCCAGGAAGAGTCAGGGTCTCCCCAAGACAACAGGCCCAGGGTCGTCTGAGTCTCCTGGTGCGAAGCATGGCAGCTCTGACGGGAATCCTCAAACACTCGCCCCTCAAGGGCCAGGACTCAGGAGCTGCTTCAGGGTAGGTGTCCTGTCAAGATATTGAGTTTCTGCAGGTATTCTGGAGGCTGTCGTTAGGAGAGTCTGTGGTCACGGCCAGATTCCATCCAGGCCGACATGCCAGGCCTCTCGGCTCCACGCAGGAGACTCTCAGGGACGCAGACTCTGTTCTGAGTCTCCTGTCTCAAAGCCGGACAGTCCCTGGCTCAGGCCTCAGGGCTCACGTGTCTCTGCTGCACCATCCTTTCTGTCTTCCTTCACAGACCTTCACAAGCTAGAAGCCGTCCTCAGCTACCATGGAGGAGACAGCAGAGGCCTGGCCTGTGTCCTTGGGAGGTTTGTGGAGTCCTGGCCGAGAAAACATTAGAGATGCAGGATCCGCAGGCTTATCCGTCATCTGCTGACTCAGAATTTGCATTATAGCAATATCTCCAGGACACGCCTGTGCATTTTAAAGCTGGAGAAGCAGCCAACTTATTAACAACTAACCCATGATGTCGGCCGGGGCAGAGGCTGTGTGATTTTCCTGCTTGTCACTGTAGGCTGCTTTTACTGAGAGCCACACCTTCCTTCTGCAATCTGTGCCTTGAATTATACTATAAACTGCTTTAGAAGCAAGCACACAAATCCCTGCATTTCATCCTCAGAGCAACTCCCAGGGAAGAACGCCCCAGCTGAGAAGCATCTCCCTATGCTGAGGCCACTGTGCTCAGCCAACCCGGAAGTGGCTCTGCGCTTTATTTTCATTCTCTCCAGGAGGCGATGGTGTTTCTCCTCTGGAGAGAAGGCGACGGGCGTCCCTGGTGGGGCGTCCTGCGGCAGCTGATGGCAAAGAGCCTGTGGTGAGGGAGGCGCCGTCTGGGTGGACCAGGGCCGTCCTCCTGCTCAGGGGGATGCTGTGTGGTAGCTCGGGGGGCTGGGGGCCTGGTGATGCTGGGTGACACCCGGCCTGGGGCCTTCAGAGCCTGTGGGTGAGGCCAGGCACGGGACACCCGCCCTGCCCCCAGGGACGGTTCTCTCTGTCTCAAGGACCAGCCCGGCCCAAGGTGAAGAGGAGAAATCTTCCCAGGAGATCCCTGCACCCTGCTCCGCTGCCCCGCGTTCCAGCCCTTTCCCTCCTCCTTGGCCTCAGGCCCAGGCACCTTCCATCAACACCCCCCAACCGCCCCCACTTCCAAATCTGCCCTCTCTACTCCCAGGCTCCTAGGGACCCCCGCCCCGCGTCCAGCCTCACGCCCAGCCCCTGAGGCTCCCTCCTAGGACTCCTGAGGCTGGTGCGTCACTGGCCCAGCCGCCTGACCCACGTGCACCAGAATCCCGGCTGAGCACGCCTGGAGTTCCCGCGTCTGGCTTGTGCGGAGCACAGCCTGCACAACTGCGCAGAGAAGCCCAGACCCACAGCAAGGGCGTGCAGAGCAGCACCTGCCAGAAGGCAGGCACCGCTGCTCCCCGGGCGCTTCTGGGCACGGCCATCGTGGGCTCGGCCAGCACGTCCCGCAGGCCCGGGGTGGTTCTCAGTCACCCACGGGTGGCCTCTCATTTGGTCCTAGAGAGGGGCACACTCAGCCCTCTGTGGCCAGGAGGTCACACCCTGCCTTGGAGAGAAGCCCCCTCTGGACGCTGAGCCATGACCCTGTAGACCTTACAGAGGTCACCTGTCCTCCACCGTCGTGACCAACGAGGGTGCTTGCAGACAGTCCCTCGACACCAAGGTGTCAACATGCAGCACGAGGACCTCAGGTGGGGCTGGGTGAGCCCGGACGACGCTTGATGCTGCCGTTCCTGGCGCCCCGAGATGCACTGGCCTGACCCTGTTTTCTGTTCACAGTGAGCGCTAACCCTGAAGCCTTTTATCAGGCTTCCGAAGGAGCCGGTGTCACCCACGGAGATTGCTTCGATTGCTGGGGTGGCTCGCTGAGCGGTGGAGGTGAGCCTGCACAGACGCCCAGACTGAAGGTGCGCAGGGTGAGGCCCGGGCACCTCCTCGGAAGCAGGGCTTCCCGCAGTGGGGGCCCCGAGTGTCCCCTGACCCTGACCTCCCTGGATCACGGCGTCCACGAGATGCAATCATGGCCCACTGAGTCCCCAGGCCCCGTCCCCGAGGCAGCAGATGGAGGGGGCCCGGGAGGGCTTTGGAGCTGATCCTACCGGCTCCCCACTCAGCACTCGTGACCCCAGGCAGATGAATTATTTAACTTCCACAGGCTTAAATCTCCTCAACTGTAGATTGCAGACGGTCATACCTGCCTGATGGACTCTAAACATTGAATGAGCTGCTGGTATCACGTCTGTCTTCCTTGGACACGTATCAGCAGCCACGTCACCCCTGGTCCGGGACCCCTTCTCCCCCCTTTCTCTGCTCCGAACCTTCCTCACTCCTCCCACCAGTGACAGGAGGTCCCCCCACAAGAGAGTCAATAGCCACCCACTGGAAATTCCCGTGGGTGAGTGGACCAACAGTTTTCTTGAGAATATTATACAAGATCTTAGCAATACAGCCAGAGCGATATATGTGTGAAGAGAGAGGGGAGGTGGGGGAGAGAGAGACAGATACAGAGAGAGAGAGAGACAGAGACAGACACAGACAAATATATATAGAGAGAGATAGAGACAGAGAGATGGAGAGAGAGACAGACCCAGAGAGATGGACAGAGAGAGAGACAGAGAGATGGAGAGAGAGAGACAGAGAGATGGAGAGAGAGACAGACCCAGAGAGATGGACAGAGAGAGAGACAGAGAGATGGAGAGAGAGAGACAGAGAGATGGAGAGAGAGACAGACCCAGAGAGATGGACAGAGAGAGAGACAGAGAGATGGAGAGAGAGAGACAGACAGACACATGGAGAGAGACACAGAGAGAGACAGATGCAGAGAGATAGAGAGAGAGAGGAGGGAACTAACGGGACTGGGCTTGAGTGAGAAAGGAGAGAGCTGAGTGCAGGGGGCGAGCCGAGCTGCCTTCCCTTCTTGCAGCCGATGCCCGGGACCCACTCTCTGCAGCCCTCCAGGGGCCTCCTCGTTGCGCTTCTGTGGGTGCTCCGGCCAGTGTCCTCCACTGCGGGCCGCCTCCCAGTGATGACCCGCAGGCACCGTCCGTCTGCAGCTCGGAGACCGCCTGGGGCTCGCTCAGGATGGGGCTGTGCCAGGACCTGCGGTAGCCCGTGGGGCTCGAGTTTTGCAGATTCCGCACGTTAGCTGCACGGCCCCTGCTCCCGGGCAGACCCGGCCCCAGGCCGTCCTGCCGGGGCAGGACCTGGCCTGCATCCAGGAGGCTGGCCGGCCCACACTGTTAGTTCCACGTCAGCCCCACCGGCCCCGGCCTGCTCGCCATACGGCCTAGATGTCTCGCACAATGACTGTCCTCTGAAAGGAAGGAGAGCGTAAATCACCATGCCGTCCCGCTGTCCCAGGGTCATCTGGGCCCTGAGGAGATGCCAGACTCTCCCAGGGCAGGTCTGCAGACACAGCAACCTGCTTCCCGTCCGCCTTCTTTACCGCCGTCTCTGCTCTGGGCCTTGCGGGAGGGAGGTGGGTCTGGAAGCTCTGTCCAGAGTCTGGTGCGGAGAAAGGTGTTCGTCCCAGAACGTACCACGGTGTGCAAAGCCACGCAGCAAAACTCCCCGAGCTGGTGGGAGCGGAGACGCGACATTCACAAACCTTGTCGGTGATGCATTAAAAAAGAAAGGAACCTCATGGAAGTAGGTCACAGCTGCACACCCGGTGAAGGCCAGAAGCAGAGTCCTGTGATGGGTACTTTGCCCAGAAGAGGACCTGCAGAGCCCATGGAGCGGCTGTCAGAGAGCGGGCACCTGGGGCCACAGAAGGAGGGGCCTGGCAGGCGGGGGCGGGGGAGGAAGGCCACGGATGCCCAGGGTTGCGGGCCTGCCCGCCCCGTCCCACTTGGCTTCGCCTCGTGTCTCCCGAGGCTGGAATCACGCACAGGTGAACTTGCAGTGCCTATCACAGCTGAGATCATTCCCTGATTCCTCAGTCATGTCGGAACAAACCTGCATTTTTGAAACACAGGTTTGGCAGGACAGACCGTGTGTCCTAGTTTGCTGACACAGCCCCAGGGAACGCCTGTGGTGGTTACGAATCCCCCATCACACCCCCAGAGACCCTCACCCCAGGACGGGGGCTCTGTGATCGCCATGCTCACGGGGCCTGAGGACCAGCTGCGCCACCGGGAGAGCGCAGCTGTGAAATGGAAGCAGGGCCTCTGGCCAGGGCTCCCGCCCAGCGTGGAGGTGAAGGAGGACCCCCCTCTCTCATCGCACAGTCAGTACTGGCCTCAGTCCAGCAAGTGAGCTGGGGCCAGGGGAACTCGGCCCCCAGCTGGAAACACTCACCACCGCTTCCTGGTAACCTCTGCCCCAGGAGTTTTCGAATTCTAGGACAGACAAAGGTTGTCTGGTATGTTCCCCAGAAACGCAGATTTCTGGGCCATCAGCAGAGATGCTGACCCAAGGTCTGAGTGGTTTAGGGGAATCGGCATCTACACAGACAGAGGGGTTCCTCTGAGGGTGGACAGCTCGCACTTTGGGAATCGCGGCTGCCCATCCTGGGCCCGTGGCGGTGGCGCCAGGCAGACAGGAGGTGCAGGTTCAGGTCTGCAGTGAGCTTGTCGCCAGGAGGTTGTGCAGATTTGGGAGGTCAGTAAAGCCAGGGTTTGGGGGCAGGGGGAACAGGGCACAGGGCTTGGCTGCAGTTGAGCCTTGGAGTCACCATCACCAGCTGAGTCGCCTCTTTCAAAATAATCTAAACTCTGTGCCTCCGTTATCTCATTCACAAAGTGGTCTGCGTAACTCATGGTTATTCGGGGAATTGGGTTGTTGCAAGACCCAAATCAACCTGTTCACAGCTTCTCTCCCCAAAGTGCATATTTAGCGCTCTACTCACCCCCGACTTGCTTGGAGGGTGTTGTCCTTGGTGTTTTAAAGGCCAGTAACCCTCGGAGGATTCCAGCTCCCAGCAGGCCGATGCAGGAGACAGAGAGAGATGGGATCGGGCCAGGCTGGAGCTGGCGGCAAGAGAGGGACACGGGGCAGGTGGAAGGAAGGGTAGGCAGGGGCCCTGTTGGCCTCCACCTGCTCGGCAGTGAGCGCGCCCCTCCTGGCCCAGACTCCCCACACCTGTGCCAACAGCAGAAACAGCAGTGCACGTTCAGAGGAAACGGGGCAGAAGGAAGCCTCGGGGACGCCTGTAAAAGTGCCAGAGGAAAATGTGCTTCAGGTGGACAGGGAGAGCGGCGGTGAAGCCACGGAACACGGAGGCAGGCCAGGAACACCCGCAGGTCTGCGGTTTCTGTAAGGTTAGGAATGACCTGGGGGTGGAAAGGGGTGATGCATCCTGTGTTCAGAGGGCAGGAGGGGCAGGCAGGAGGGGTGCACAGCGCTGTTGATTTAGGTGGGAGAGGCGGGGCTTCAGTGGCCAGGGTGCTGTTCCCCATGGACCGTCTTGACTTTCTGGAGGCCTCCAGCCTAGAACTTCAAATATCTGGACTGGTCTGGGTTCTCTCCAATCATGCATTCAATTCCTGGCAGTCCCCTGAAATATGACATTCAGGGTTATAGGAGATCACCTTTGCAGATTTTAGTACAGTTTAAGTGCAAAATTTGAACAGAAGTTTAAACATAAATGTTGCAATATTTTATTTCTTACCAATTTTACTGGAAAAGAATTCTGCTGAAGGAACACTGGGAGACCTAGCACAACGTTTAAAGCGTTATCTAAAACAAAGTGAACGAGGAAATTACGGAAAACAAACCCCAGACTTTATAGTTCCTTCCGGTAGGGTTACCAAATTCTGTGATAAAGGGAAAGACAGTAGATATTTGGGTGATTTCAGTAATCTTTAATATACTGTGTTTTCAGAAATAACCCACATTCATGTAACTATGAATGTCCATTAAAAATGGGCTTCCCATAACATGAACCACAATGAGACACCACTCCATACCTATCAGAATGAGTAAAATTAAAGGAAAACAGACCACGATGCATGCTGGGGAGGCTATAGGGGGCCGTGGGTCTCGAAACTGCTGGGGAATGGGAAGGGCTGCATCCGCTGTGGGAGAAAGCTTGTCGGTTTCTTAAGAAGTCAAGCACACGCACCCCATTTACATGACCCAGACCTTCAAGTCCTGGGCATTTCCTCAAGCTTTAAGGAAATATATACCAGGTCACAAAGATTTTGAGCCTGAGTGTTCACAGCCACTTTACCTGTGATGGCCTGGCCCTGGAAATAATCCAAACATCAGCAAAGGACGCACACGAATGTGTGACATCAGCCAAAGGACGCACATGGATGTGTAACATCAGCCAAAGATGCACACGGATGTGTAAACCCCGGAGTAGAGGGGTGTCTGAGAAGACTGGCAAGGCCCGGAGGAGCTCGGGATGGAGAGGAAGCTCTGAGCTGTCACGGCCACTGAATGCAGCCCTCCCGCAGGCCCCGCGTCCCGCCAGTCTCCTTGCTGGAGGCCGCGGAACTTGGATTTCTGTCCTTCTCCTAATATCTACTGTCCTTGTATCTTTTTTTTTTTTTTAAGGTGATTGTTTTCTTATTGATAAAATAATTGAGAAATTATCCCTTCATTTCAATTCCTAATTAAAAGATATATAACCTCAGGGCTAAAAATTCAGATTTTTCTGGGTGTTGCTGATGACCATTGTAACTTTTACCAAATGTCTACCTTACTACAAGACAAACTAAGGAAGAGGAAGAAGCCAACACGGTCAGCCTGAAGATTCATCTAGCTGATAGAATGGGAACCAGTGTACACAGATTTCAACAAATGTATTCGGTTTCAAAGCTGAACTGACAGTCAAATTAGTCCTAGCTGCAAAAAAACGCTTCTGTGTGTAAGCCGCCTTGGAGCATCTGACCTCCACTTCTAACCAGGTCAAACCTGGGACCAGTCGGTGGCCATGTCAGCCAAAGGAACATATGCAAAATGCATGAGGCAGTTAGTTAGCTCCTAAGATGCCCAGGCCCCTCCCAGGCTGGATCCACAGCCAGAGGAGACGGCCAACATTCCTGTGACGGAGTGGGCAGCCGGCCCCCACCCGCGGGCCCGCGCCCTGTCCTGCAGCAGCCGTGGCCACCATGTGGCCGCCCGCGTCCGTGCCAGGCTGGAGCAGGCTGCAGAGCGCGCCCCGGCTGAGTGTGGTTGGAAGGACATGTGCCTGGAGAGTGACCTTGACTCTCCTTCCATGCCAAATGTCTCCGGGAGGACACCAGCTCGTGGGCCTGGTGCACAGACACACGTTCACACGCACACGGCCCGTGTTCCAGGCTCGCCGGGGTTCCTGCACTCCCGAGGGAAGGCAGGGCTGGCTGGCCGCGTGTCTGGACTGAGGTGCCTTTCTGAAACTTCCACCTCTAGCCCTGGGTGGAACAAGGGCCACAGTGCCGATCAGGTGGCCGGCTCCTTCATCCAGGCCTGGACGGGCTGGGACAGGAGCAGTGTGACCTCCTCCAAAAGTAACCAGGCGATGGGAAGCACGTCTCATTTCAGAGCAGGTCTTAAGAAGCTCTGCAGCCGGGCTCACTAGCATCCCTAGTGGGGCAGCAGCTGGCTCAGAGGACACACTTTTGCACTTTTGCCAGGTCCATCTTCAGTGGCAGCAGCAGGAGAAACACACTTGCCAAGATATTCAGTGGAAAAGAATCAGAAACACCCTCTGAAAGAACAGCTGTGTGAGGTTTGTGTTGTTGGACGCAGCAAAATGCACGTGGACCTTATTCTCTCATCTGGAGAATTCTCCATCAAGCTGTCAGCTGGAAAGGTCTCTCTCCACTGTTCAGCCTCCCCCACCGTGTCTTCTCCCTGCTGAGGGAGCCCCTCTACCCCTGCTGGCCACCCGGGCACTCCTGGTCAGTCCCATCTTATCTGCCCTCGGTTGTGTCCTAGAGCAGGTATTGCTGAACGCTGGTATTAAAGGAACTAATAACATCACATGACGGAGAAGGCAGTGGCACCCCACTCCAGTGCTCTTGCCTGGAAAATCCCATGGACCGAGGAGCCTGGTGGGCTGCAGTCCATGGGGTCGCTGAGGGTCGGACATGACTGAGTGACTTCACTTTCACTTTCCACTTTACTGCATTGGAGAAGGAAATGGCAACCTACTCCAGTGTTCTTGCCTGGAGAATCCCAGGGACGGTGGGGCCTGGTGGGCTGCCATCTATGGGGCCGCACAGAGTCGGACACGACTGAAGCGACTTAGCAGCAGCAGCAGCAGCATCACATGAAAACACAATGGGATGAAGGCTGACATTGACTTGCTAGCCTTAAAGTGAAGGGTGAAAATGTTAGTTGCTCAGTTATGTCCAGCTCTCTGTGGTGGTATGGACTGTAGCCTGCCAGGCTCCTCTGTCCATGGGATTCTCCAGGCAAGAATACTGGAGTGGGTTAGTCATTTCCTCCTCCAGGGGATCTTCCTGACCCAGGGATCGAACCTGGGCCTCCTGCATTGCAGGCAGATGCTTTACCATCTGAGCTCCCAGGCAAGCCGTTTGATTTCATGAAAGGAAGACCCTGGAGGCAGAAGAAAATAGGACAGCATCACAGCCAACGGGAGGCTTGTTCCAGGGCAACGTGTGCCCCTTCTTGAAGCCTTTGCTGTGCTGCCCATTTCCTCCATCGACCGTGGACCATGGCGGCTAGTAGGCACCCAGACCTCAGCCCAGCCCACCTCCGCTGGCGGTTGGGGACAAGGCTGTGCTTCCTGATCAGGAGGCCTGGAGGCTGATAATCCTCCATGGGGCTGTATTTATTAGCAAGGGGCTGGGCCTTGCACTAAACACGTAAGATTTCTGGGTGGAGTTTCAGACAGCACGGTGGGCCAGGAGGACCCAATGTTTGGGGAGTTCTTACGGGATCCTCTGCTTGTGACCCCCCACCACTCTGGGGCAGCAGGAAGCCTGAGCCCGTAGCTCCTAGTGCCTGGTCTCAGCTCAGCATCACTCCCCTCCCATGGGAGAGTGGAGGCCACAGACACACCGTGCTTCTCTCGTCGATGGTCCCTGGAGAGCTGGCTCTAAATGCTTCACAATAATCACCTTTGTATGGTCAAAAGACTTTCAATTCGGGTTAAGAAAGGGCTTCCCTGCTGACTAAGTGGTAAAGAATCCACCTGCAATGCAGGAGACCCAGGTTTGATCCCTGAGCTGGGAAGATCCCCTGGAGGAGGGCCTGGCTACCCACTCCAGTATTCTTGCCTGGAGAATCCCATCGACAGAGGAGCTTAGCAGGCTCATGGGGTTACAGTCGGTCATGACTGGGTGACTAACAAACTTGTAAGAAAGGGCACATCCAGACAGAGGCGCTATCCAAGCAGGGTAAATTGAAATGTGCGTTCTTGCCTTAGGACTATGGAGACACAGTATCTCAGCACCAGGTCCCTGAGACCCATCTCCAGTTTGCCTCCTCTGGATGCAGTGGACTCATGGAGCTGGCTGCCTGCTTTCATGGGCCTACTGGACGCAGACAAGAGATGACCCTCCTGGGGGTTCACAGCAGGACGGACCCATCCAGTGATGGAGGGAGATGGGGAGCCTTCTCGTGAGAGAGTCCTGCACTGCAGACCCCTGGACCTGGAGATACCCCCTTCCATTCAGTGAGTCAGCCCACAGCGGCCCCGAAGTCTTCCTTTACTCATCCACCATTCATTCATTCATTTATTCTCTTTTCTCAGTTAAGCCAAAGTCAGTTTCTGGGATTGTACCTTCAGACTCTTCACTGACAGATCAGCTATGACTTGGAAGACTCTTTACCTGACCCTGGGCAGTTGCCAGACTCTCCAACCCACCCCTCCCATAGCGCGAGTATCAGGTCAATATATTCTCACAAGGCTGTGGGGAGGACTACAGGATTTAATATAGAAAATCACTTGGAAATGGTGATGATCCTTACTGAATGCTCAAACTACCACACAATTGCACTCATCTCACATGCTAGTAAAGTAATGCTCAAAATTCTCCAAGCCAGGCTTCAGCAATACATGAACTGTGAACTTCCTGATGTTCAAGCTGGTTTTAGAAAAGGCAGAGGAACCAGAGATCAAATTGCCAACATCCGCTGGATCATCGAAAAAGCAAGAGAGTTCCAGAAAAACATCTATTTCTGCTTTATTGACTATGCCAAAGCCTTTGACTGTGTGGATCACAATAAACTGTGGAAAATTCTGAAACAGATGGGAATACCAGACCACCTGACCTGCCTCTTGAGAAATCTGTATGCAGGTCAAGAAGCAACAGTTAGAACTGGACATGGAACAACAGACTGGTTCCAAACAGGAAAAGGAGTGTGTCAAGGCTGTATATTGTCACCCTGCTTATTTAACTTATATGCAGAGTACATCATGAGAAATGCTGGACTGGAAGAAACACAAGCTGGAATCAAGATTGCCGGGAGAAATATCAATCACCTCAGATATGCGGATGACACCACCCTTATGGCAGAAAGTGAAGAGGAACTGAAAAGCCTCTTGATGAAAGTGAAAGAGGAGAGTGAAAAAGTTGGCTTAAAGTTCAACATTCAGAAAACGAAGATCATGGCATCTGGTCCCATCACTTCATGGCAAATAGATGGGGAAACAGTGTCAGACTTAATTTTGGGGGGCTCCAAAATCACTACAGCTGGTGACTGCAGCCATGAAATTAAAAGACACTTACTCCTTGGAAGGAAAGTTATGACCAACCTAGATGGCATATTGAAAAGCAGAGACATTACTTTGCCAACAAAGGTCCGTCTAGTCAAGGCTATGGTGTTTCCTGTGGTCATGTATGGACGTGAGAGTTGGACTGTGAAGAAGGCTGAGCACTGAAGAATTGATGCTTTTGAACTGTGGTGTTGGAGAAGACTCTTGAGAGTCCCTTGGACTGCAAGGAGATCCAACCAGTCCATTCTGAAGGAGATCAGCCCTGGGATTTCTTTGGAGGGAATGATGCTGAAGCTGAAACTCCAGTACTTTGGCCACCTCATGCGAAGAGTTGACTCATTGAAAAAGACTCTGATGCTGGGAGGGATTGGGGGCAGGAGCAGAAGGGGACGACAGAGGATGAGATGGTTGGATGGCATCACTGACTCGATGGACATGAGTCTGAGTGAACTCCGGAAGTTGGTGATGGACAGGGAGGCCTGGCGTGCTGTGATTCATGGGGTTGCAAAGAGTCAGACACGACTGAGGGACTGAACTGAACTGAACTGAACTGAACTGAATAGTCGTTGTGAGGGAGCAGTTGCTTTTTTAAAAAGCTCATTTATAACATTGCTGCTAAAATTTGAAAGGAGCATCAAATAAGAGCAGGCGAGTCCTGGATCCTTGACGTTTGGAAGCGTGAAGTCCACTTACTGTCACCTCGTTGACGAGAATGACAGAATTATAACAAGAATACTACCACTGCCTTGGAATCTGGGTCGCATGAAATGCACCTCTTATACCTGATTTCACTACAGAGATAAGAAACTGAGGCCCCGTGAGTTAAGGGAGGTGCCTGGGACCCTGAGATGGTGGGAGAACACCATCAACCTCCGTGTACTTGGCTTTCATGTGGACTCCGGGTTAAAAAAAGGGAAAGTAAAATGGCAGCGGACGGAACAGCTGGGGAGGACTGAGCTAGATAACTCTCGTGTCTTCATCTGGATTCACAGCAGGACATCAAGTTCAGCTCAGAACCCTGCAAGTCGGAAGCTCAACCACTCTTCGAAGATCAATTTGGAGAAGTTGTGAGCATCAATGAACAAAAGCTAAGAAGAGTTTCTACTTCAGTAAAAGGTATCAGGAGACAGTGACCCAGCCCAGCAGCCACGAGCTGTGCACACAGTGCATGGGAGGGCGACGTGCTCTGAAGACGTGGACGCTCCACCTGGAGGTCCTCCCGTCAGGCGATGAGTGTCTCAGGGGAGGTGGCAGGAAATAAGCTTTCCTTCACAGTCTTGCTGATGTGATGGACCACACCGCCGAGTCACCATGAGTGCGAGGGCAATGGGACACAATCCATCACCTTGGGTCTTTCTCTAGATGGAGTATCAGGATCTGATCGGGGAAGAGGGCACATTGGATGAGACAGAAACTTTGCTTGAGCTCTTGCACTGATACTGCAGTTTGGTTAAGTTCAGTCACTCAGTCATGTCCAACTCTTTGAGACCCCAAGGACTGCAGCGTGCCAGGCCTCCCTGTCCATCACCAACTCCTGAAGCTTGTTCAAACTCAAGTCCATTGAATTGGTGATGCCATCCAAGCATCTCATGTTCTATCATCTCCTTCTCATCCTGCCTTCAATCTTTCCAGGCATCAGGATCTTTTTCAGTGACTCAGCTCTTTGCATCAGGTGGCCAAAGTATTGGAGTTTCAGCTTCAGTCCTTCCAATGAATATTCAGGACTGATTTCCTTTAGGATGGACTAGTTTGATCTCCTTGCAGTCCAAGAGACTCTCAAGAGTCTTCTCCAACACCACAGTTCAAAAGCATCAATTCTTCAGCACTCAGCTTTCTTTATAGTCCAACTCTCACATCCACACATGACTGCTGGAAAAACCATAGTTTTGACTATATGGACCTTTGTCAGCAAAATAATGTCTTTGCTTTTTAATGTGCTGTCTAGGTTGTCATAGCTTTTCTTCCAAGGAGCAAGCGTCTTTTAATTTCATGGCTGAAGTCACCATCTGCAGTGATTTTGGAGCCCAAGAAAATAGTCTCTCACTGTTTCCATTGTTTCCCCATCTACTTGCCATGAAGTGATGGGACCAGATGCCATGATCTTAGTTTTTTGAATGTTGAGTTTTAAGCCAGCTTTTTCACTCTCTTCTTTTACTTTTATCAAGGGCTCTAATTTAGTTTCTTTTTACTTTTTGCCATAAGGGTGGTGTCATCTGCGTATCTGAGGTTATTGATATTGCTCCTGGCAATCTTGATTCCAGCTTGCACTTCATCCAGCCTGGCATTTTGCATGATGTACTCTGCATATAAGTTAAATAGGCAGAGTGACAATATGCAGCCTTGATGTACTCCTTTCTCGATTTGGAACCAGTCTGTTGTTCCATGTCTGGTTCTAACTGTTGCTTCTTGACCTGCATATGGTTTCTGAGGAGGCAGGTAAGGTGGTTTGGTATTTCCACCTCTAAGATTTTTCCACAGTTTGTTGTGATCCACACAGTCAAAGATTTTAACATAATCAATGAAGCAGAATTAGATGTTTTTCTGGAACTCTCCTGCTTTTTTTGATGATCCAACAGATGTTGGCAATTTGATCTCTGGTGCCTCTATCTTTTCTAAATCCAGCTTGAACACGTGGAAGTTCTTGGTTAACACACTGTTGAAGTCTCAGTTGGAGAATTTTGAGCATTACTTTTGCTAGCGTGTGAGATGAGTGCAATTGTGTGGTAGTTTGAACATCCTTTGGCATTGCCTTTCTTTTGGATTGGAATGAAAACTGACCTTTTCCAGTCCTGTGGACACTGCTGAATTTTCCAAATTTGCTGGCATATTGAGTGCAGCACTTTCACAGCATCATCTTTTAGGATTTGAAATAGCTTAGCTGAAATTCCATCACCTCCACTAGCTTTGTTTGTAGTGATGCTTCCTAAGGCCCACTTGACTTTACATTCAGAATGTCTGGCTCCAGGTGAGTGATCACACCATCATGATTATCTGGGTTGTAAATCTCTTTTTTGTACAGTTCTTCTGTGTATTCTTGCCACCTCTTCTTGATATATTCTGCTTCTGTTAGGTCCATGCCATTTCTGTCCTTTATTGATCCGGTCTTTGAATGAAATGTTCCCCTGGTATCTCTAATTTTCTTGAAGAGATCTCTAGTCTTTCCCATTCTGCTGTTTCCTCTATGTCTTTGCATTGATCACTAAGGAAGGCTTTCTTATCTCTCCTTGCGATTCTTTGCAACTCTGCATTCATGTGGGCATATCTTTCTTTTCTCCTTTGCCTTTTGCTTTTCTTCTTTTCTCAGCTATTTGTAAGGCCTCCTCAGACAACTATTTTGCCTTTTTGCATTTCTTTTTCTTGGGGGTGGTCTTGATCACCGACTTCTATACAATGTCATGAACCTCCATCCACAGTTCTTCAGGCACTCTATCAGATATAATCCCTTGAATCTATTTGTCACTTCCACTGTATAATCATAAGGGATTTGATTTAGGTCATACCTGAATGGTCTAGTGGTTTTTCCCTACTTTTTTCAATTTGAGTCTGAATTTTGTAATAAGGAGCTCATGATATGAGTTACAGTCAACTCCCAGTCTTGTTTTTGCTGACTGTATAGAGCTTCTCCATCTTTGGCTGCAAAGAATATAATCAATCTGATTTAGATATTGACCATCTGGTGATGTCCATGTGTAGAGTCTTCTCTTGTGTTGTTGGAAGAGGGTGTTTGCTATGACCAGTGCATTCTCTTGGCAAAACTCTATTAGCCTTTGCCCTACTTCATTCTGTACTCCAAAGCCAAACTTGCATGTTACTCCAGGTATCTCTTGACTTCCTACTTTTGCATTCCAGTCCCCTATGAAGGAAAGGACATCTTTTTTGGGTGTTAGTTCTAGAAGGTCTTGTAGGTCATCATAGAACCGTTCACCTTCAGCCTTTTCAGCATTAGTGGTCTGGGCATAGACTTGGATTTCTGTGATACTGAATAGTTTGCCTTGGAAACAAACAGAGATCATTCTGTCTTTTTTGAGATCACACCCAGGTACTGCATTTTGGACTCTTTTCTTGACAATGAGGGCTACTCCATTTGTTCTAAGGGATTCTTGCCCACAGTAGTAGATATAAGGGTCATCTGAGTTAAATTCACCCATTCCAGTCCATTTTAGTTCACTGATTCCTAGAATGTCAACGTTCACTCTTTCCATCTCCTATTTGATCACTTCCAATTTGCCTTGATTCATGGACCTGATGTTCCAGGTTCCTACGTAATATTGTTCTTTACAGAATCAGACTTTACTTTCATCACCAGTCCCATCCACACCTGGGTGTTGCTTGTGCATTGGCTCAATCTCTTCATTCTTTCTGAAGTTATGGATACTGCAGAGTGGACTGAATGAGGCACCAAGCTGGGAGTTGAACTAGCACTGATTAAACCCAAGTCCTTATTCCCGGGCCTTGATGTTCTCATTTATAAAACAGAAACAATATCCGTCATCTTCTGAAAGAGTTTTCAAAAAATCAAACAGGGGAATTCATATGAGAACATCTTGTATACTCTAAATGGCATTTTTGATGGATGAAGTATTGATATAATTAAATGCAATGGTTATTTGCTTTTTAATTGTGTGTGCTCAGCCCATTCTGAGACTGAGGAACAGGGAATCTAAGCAGAGGACTCACTATGAGGAGAGACTGTTTAGCTTAGTATATGGCCCATGACAGTTGGGAAGATGGAGGCAGGGAAGAGATGCAAGGTCACGTGAAGGTCAGAGGAAGTGCAGAGCATTTTCCTTCCCTTGCAGAGGCAGGAGAAAAAGGAGCAACCGAGAGCACCGTGTTTACAGAGAAATACACGTGGAGCCCAGAGCCCCCACCAGCTGGTGCCCATGCTGAACAAACAGGAGACACAAAGAGAAAGCTGCCAGTAAAGAAACCAACCAACCACTGGCAAAACCCAGAGGAGAATCGTCATCATAGAACCTCTCGGCTTTCTCTTGTTTTATTTTTTCTGGAGAGGATGTGAGGAATGAGACCCCCAAGTAAAGTCTTTTGATTTAGCCAGAGAAGGTGACAGTGACCTTGCAGAGGGTAGCCGGGTACGGTTTTAGAAACCACGGGAGAGAGAATTGCGAGGGACTGGGAGCTTCGTACCCTGAGATTCACCCGTAAGACACATTCACGAATGGTTCAGCTACTAATTAAATACTAGGAGAATCTCTTTTTAAAATTGTCACTTTGCTCTTTACTTCACCTCTTTGTGTTGCTGGCCCAAAAAATCAACAAAAAGTAGTGCTAACAAGTTCCCACGAGGAAATTTAGAATATGGAACCATATAGTCAGATGATTCAGCTGCTTAAAACTTGATGCAATCTGATTTTCATCCTTTATTTTGTTAACATGGTGTGTCACATGGATTGATTTTCAGGTGTTGAACCATCCTTGCAGCCCTGGAATAAATCCCATTGATCGTGGTGTATAATCCTTTCCATGCATTGTCAAACTCAGTTGGCTAATGCTCTGCAGAGGGCTTTTGCGTCTTCATGTGTCAGAGACATCGCCCTGAAGCTGTCTTTTCTTGTGGTGTCTCTGTCTGGTTTTGGTGTCAGGGTAATTCATGTAACATGATTTTGGAAGCATTTCCTCCTCTTGTATTTTGGAAAGAGTTTGAGGAGGATTGGTATTAATTTTTCTTGAAATGCTTGGTAGAATATGCCAGTGAAGCTGTTTGAAAAGGCTATTGTGATGGCTTGTGATCCGTCTGCAGTGTTTTGTTACCGTATTTAATAGTCACCCAGGAGACATATTTGGGCTTCCCTGGTGGCTCAGCTGGTGAAGAATCTGCCTTCAATGCAGGAGACCCTGGTTCAATTTCTGGGTTGGGAAGATCCACTGAAGAAGAGAAAGACTACCCACTCCAGTATTCCTGGGCTTCCCTGGTGGCTCAGCCGGTAAAGAATCCGCCTGCAATGCGGGAGACCTGGGTTCGATCCCTAGTTTGGGAAGATCCCCTGGAAAAAGGAACGGCTACCCACTCCAGTGTTGTGGCCTGGAGAATTCCATGGACTGTACAGTTCATGGACTGCAAGGAGTCGGACACGACTGAGTGACTTTGACTTTCAGTAGACATAGCCTCTGGTGTGGTTTTGTACACCAAGTTGCCTTTTAAGAATATCTATAGACGCTGTCCTGGAAAGACAAGAAGGTTGAGATACAAAAGTCATTCAACAGAACTGTCTTGTAAACTGAAGCTGGGAGGCAAGCCCACAATAGGCAGCGCAGCGCATGTTTCACTCGGGTTACGGCACAAGAAGCCACTTCGGCCTCAGACGGTGGCCCGGCAAGCATCACCCGGTACCTCTGGTTGCCCTCTGCAGAACCCCCTCCCTGCCTGATGAAAACCTGCTCCCAGGAAAGGCACTTTCCCAGGGGTCTCTGCAGAATTAAGGTTTTACCTTAATTCTGAAGGATGAATGATAAATGATCACCATCATCGGAGCTGGCGGGAAAGGTTTTGGCAGAGGAACAGAGCCCTCTGGATTCTCGGAGCTGGTCCAAGTGGTGGCCGCCTGCCACCCCCAGAACTCAGCCTGACCCACGGCCCTGAGCGGGAAGGGGTCCTCCCCTGCTGTAAGGGCTACAGAGCGCGTGTCAGACTGCTATCTGCATCGGGGTGTCAGACTGAAATATGCCTTCATCCTTCTGCAGGAGAGAAACCAACCCCTAAGGTGAACCTGGGACCACGAGTTGTGATTCTAGGCTGCTGGCTCTATCACACGGGGGCTGCAGGGGGTGGGAAACCATCCATCTTCTCTGGGCCCTTCTCTCATCTGCAAAACGTGTCTCTGGAAATCTGTTCTGCAGAGTGATGGGAGGGCAGAGGGGTCAGTGCCCGTGGACGCGCTGTGAGGATGCTCAGGGCGTTTTCAAGGGCACAGCTGTGCTGGTAGCGGTCCCCACGGATAAGTCTGTACTTCACAAGCTTGGCACTCTCTGGAGATCCTTTCATGGGGCCGCCTGACCCCTGCGCTCAGAGGAGTCAGAGGTGAGCAGAAATGACACCCAGCAGAGGTGTGGTCGCTGAGGTCCCTCCCCGCGGTTTGCGGGGAGCATGGAGGCAGAGCTCCGGCCCGATGCCCCTCCGGCTGGCTGCGTCATGTTTACACAGCACGGGGCACGGGGCGAGGGGCCCGGAGCTCAGGGCGCGCGGCCGGGCGCTGCGCTCCCTGCGGCCCCTTCCCCTCCTGTGTGTCTAGCGTCCCTTGGAGGAGACGCCTCGTGAACTCGTTCTGATCCTGCCGCCCGGCAGCATCCAGCTCAGAGTCAGGCCTCTGCGCACCAGCGCCGCGCTGGTCCAGGTCAGAGCGTGCCGCGGCCTCTCCTCTGCAGACTGTTCGGGCCGAGACGAGCGCAGAGATCCGCTCCCTCCCACGCTTTTTAATTTAAGAACCCCCGGCGCTCAGCGTGGGGGTGACGGATGGCAGTGGCTGTGCGGCTGCTAGAATTCTGAGGTCAGAGTGGGGTTGGAGCCAGAAGACCAGGGATGAAGTATAGCATTAAAAATAATAAAGATTAAAAATATGTAGCCTCCCAAGTCAGCGGAGCAGAGCTAACAGCCCCATATAAAGAAGCTTCGTGTGGGATGAGCCTGTGTCTGGGAGCGAGCCGCGCTGCAGCCGCTATAAATCTCCTTCCTGCACCCACTGCAGAGCTGGGCGGGGAGGGCTGCTGAGAGAGGGAGAGAGAGGGGGAGAGAGAGAGAGAGAAAGAGAGATAGAGGATTGAGGGAGAGACACGGGGGGGGGGGGGGAGAGAGGGAGAGAGAGAGAGAAAGAGAGGGAGAGGAGGAGAGAGAGAGAGGGAGAGAGAGGGGGAGAGAGAGAGGGGGAGAGAGACAGAGAGAGAGAGGGAGAGAGGGAGAGAGACAGGAATAGAGAGAGAGAGAGACAGAGAGAGGGAGACAGAGAGACAGGGAGGGGGTAGAGAGAGACAGAGAGACAGGGAGATAGAAGGAGATAGACAAGGGAGATAGAGAGACAGAGAGAGATAGAGGGAGATGGAGGGAGAAACAGACAGACAGAGTGAGGCTGTCCTGGAGGAGGGGTGGGTACAGGCTGATCAGATGGATTGAAAGTGCTCATTTCTCTCTCCTGTAGCCTGAAAAGGCAGCTCTACTTCCTGATTTCAACTCTGCATCTATCGTTTAAAATTGCTGTAAATCAGGATTTCACAACATGGTGGGGTTTTTCCTTCCTGTCTGCAGTCTGGAGCACATCCCTCTCTCAGCCTCGCCCTCCCACCCTCTCTCTTTCCTCTGCCCCCTCCCCTCCCCTCCCCTCCCCTCTCCTCTCTCTTTTCTCTGCTCCTTCCTCTCCCCTCCTCTCCTCCCCCACCTCCTCCTCTCCTCCGTCTCCCCATCCCCTTTCACACTCTTTGTAGCTCATGGATCAAGTCCAGCAGGCTCCCTTCTCTTTGAACATTGCTATTAATAATTTTTCAGGTGACACTTTGCTTCTTTATGGTCAAAATCATGTCTCTTCTATGCCACAGAAGTGCATTAAAGAGCTGTTACTTGTTCAACTGTAGGTTAGGTGCTGTGTGTACATGAGTTTGGAGTGGGGGCGCAGGAAACAGTGGTGGTTTTGTAAGCTTGGTGCTCAAGGACCTCTCCAGCTAACAGAGGGACAGGGGGGCAGGATTGGGATTAGGACAGGAGGTGTACAACATGACTACAATGTAGCTGGAATAGAATAATCATATCAGAAGTTCACATTAGAGGCACAGGAGGAAGGGAGATTACTTGGAGCTGGGAGGTCTGGGGAAGTTAGCTGAGCGTCATGCAGCTTTATCTTCATGGGGGGTGGAGCGGAGAGGGGGTCAAGGAAACTGCACACGTCTCTGTGTTCATGAGCCTGTGGTCCTCGAGGGACACCCATCGATTCGTGTTCCTGATGAATGCATATTAGATTCATTCATTCATTCATTGGAGAGTCCAGCGAATTAATAAAAGAACAGCACTTCCGTTTTCAAATTCTCAGTGGAACAGGGTTAGAGTGTTACCTTCATCATAATTAATTCAGGAAAACAAAGCACTCTGCCTCCAAAGAGACGCCCCTTGGGTGAGTGCCCCCAGCTTCTCGTTGAGACTGGCCTTTCAGCGGGTGCCCCTCTGCCCCAGGGCGGGGCTCCTGGGGACGGTGGGAGGGGGAGCTGTCCCGCCCCTGGTGCTGAACCCTGACTGAAGCTGTCTGGCCGAGTCAATGTTCCTGGTGTATGTCTCAGTTACCTCATCTTAAATTGTGGCTGTAAAAGCATTGGTATGTTCCAGACAATACTGGTTGTAAGAAATGAGAGGGTAAATGAGACAAGTAAGAGCCATGTCACAGGGTCGGGCCTCTGTGACTGCCCCCAGGGTGTCCTCGGGACCCTTCCTAGTGTGATTCCTTACAACCGCATCAGTCACGTGTTCTCTTAAAGTTACCTGCCTGAGAGTCCCTTGGACTGAAAGGAGATCCAACTAGTCCATTCTAAAGGAGATTGGTCCTGGGTGTTCTTTGGAAGGAATGATGCTAAAGCTGAAACTCCAGTACTTTGGCCACCTCATGCGAAGAGTTGACTCATTGGAAAAGACTCTGATGCTGGGAGGGATTGGGGGCAGGAGGAGAAGGGGACAACAGAGGATGAGATGGCTGGATGGATGGCATCACCTACTTGATGGACATGAGTTTGAGTGAACTCCGGGAGTTGGTAATGGACAGGGAGGCCTGGCATGCTGCAATTCATGGGGGTCACAAAGAGTCGGACACTGACTGAGTGACTGAACTGAACTGAACTGTGGGGGTTAACCATCCCTCTCCAGCTTTAAGCTCCCTGCAGGCAGAGAGGAGCCATGTAGCATCCTCTAGTGGGTGGAGCACAGCTCCTGGTGTTAGGGGTCCTTGTGACGAGAATGCTTTCCCGATGCTTTTTGATGAAGATGATGAAAATGTCCCAGAGCTTTCACGCTAGCAGGGGTGTTGGAGCTCACTAATCAGAGCTTTTCTCTTTACACGGGCACAAACTTCCTGTTACGTGTCCATGGTTTGTCCTGTCGACGGTCCACTCTCTGTCCATGTCCAAGAGATTCCATGGTTTGTCCTGTTTGCTTTGAGATCCTCCTAGTGGCTGGAGCAAGACTGGGCTGTTAGATGGATCTCAGTACAAGGTGCCAGAGATGAACGACTGGAAGGGCAGATGGGTGGGCAGGTGCTTTAACTTTGATGTATGACAGTGGAAAAATAATGGGGAATGTTATTCTGGGCTGCGAGTTGGTGAAAGGCTTCTATAGAGGAAATCCAGACAAGATTTATAGGTAATTCTTTGTAGGAAATGTTCATACGATGTCCAAGGAGCTATTTGCAAAGAGAGTAGGAATTCAAGAGGAACAGGACGAGGGAGAGCCTGGAGAGTCGGATGTTATGGGCTGAATTGTGTGTCCCCCAAATTCAGGTGTCAAGGTTCTGGCTCCCAGCCCCTGAGGGTGTGGCTCTTTTCAGAGATGAAACCTTGATGAAGGTGATTAGATGCAACAAGGCCATTAAGGTGGGCACTAACCCAGTTTGACTGGAGTCCTCATAAGACAGGGAAATTGACACAGAGAGACACCCGGGATGTGCCTGCAGAGAAAAGACCTGGTGAAGGCGCAGTGCAGTGAGGTTCAGATGGTGCAGCTGTCTGCAAGCCCAGGAGAGGGGCTTCCAAGGACCCACCCTGCAGACAGCCAGTTCCCAGAACCTGAGGCCATAGCTGTCTCCTGTCTAAGCTCCTGTCTCCTTGTTTTGCAGCCGGAGCTGACTAAGACACGGGAGAAGGGATGAGAGGAGGCAGTGAACTCATCTTGCACATGCGAAAGGCCTCTGCTCCACATGTGGTGCCATCTCAGCGAGTCCTCCCCACACCTGGAAGTGACAGCACACAGGTTTTTGTGACAAGTGGAATAGGGGCGGGAAGATGGTAACTCCAGGGAGGCCAAGCACCCACAGGAGCGCTCACAGCAGGCACGTTTCCAAACCAGGATTCACTCCTGGCATGGGGAGTCTCCAAGGTGACAGGCTTGCTTCTTAAAGGGCAGGCCCCTGAGGCCGGTCTTGGAAGGAGGATGGGACTGGCTTTTGGGGAAAGGGCAGGTGGTACTGCGAAGACAAGGAGGCCCTCGGGGCTGCAGGCTTTGAGATGGTTTCTGTCTCCGCGTGTGGGGTTTGGCAGAGAGCAGCCTCTGAAAGTGGCTGAATACCTGCCTCTCGCCCTCAGAGCAGAGAGGTTATGCCACCTGCCTGGCGCAGCCCTCTCCCTCCCCGGGCCCCCCCCCCCCCCCCCCCCCCCACAGGCTGCTGTCCTTGGTCCTGATCGCCAGGACCAGGCAGAAGCAGCCTGCTCCCGGGGCAGCAGCCCAGACCCGCCCTTCTCAAGGAGCAGCCGCCCCTCCCATCTGGAGGCCCCGCCCCCACCCCTCCATCATTCTTCCCCTCCCCGCTCCCCCGCCACCCTCCCCACGGCCCTGGGCTGAGCATGTGCAGAAGGAAGCGCCGCCCAGCGCCAGGTGCTGCAGGTCGGTGCCTGCAATTTGCACAGGGGTGGTCGAGCTATTTCAGGCCCCCGAGGTGCTTGTAAGGTCTGCGTGGAGGGGAAATCGAGACGCGTCGCCCCCTCCTCCTCCCACGCCCGCGGAGTCTGGGGCAGTGCAGGGTGAATTTTCCATCAAGGTGACATTGGTTTAAAACAGAAAATGGCGCTAATTTGTTTGAAAGCTGGACAGAGAACTGGAGAAACCAGAAGGCAAATCAATCCCCAAATCTGTCCAGGATTTGCCGAGAAAGGGCAGAGGCGTATCCAGGCTCTGACGTGATCCCCAGAGAGGAGGTTGGAAGGCAGATTCTCAGGCGGTCCCGCTGAAGCGGAGCCTGGGACTCTGCATTTCTGACAAATGTCTGGGTGATGGAGCTCAGCTCATCCCCATCACTGAGGGCAGCCTTCCTGCAGGCTCCAGCGTCTGGGAAGGCTAGGGAGGGCAACGCTCTGCAGTCAAAGGACCAGCTGTGTCCCCGAGTGACCGCCCTGCTGGTCAGCTGCCAGCCGGGTGCTGATTCCTGGCAGAGTGGCCTCACGTGTTTCTTCCAGGAAGCAGGCGCATCTGTGGGCATCCTGTGAAGCGTGTGGCCCCCTGGCCTCCAGGAATAGGCTCGTGTTGGCCTAGCCCCTGAGCTGCCCTCACCCTCCTGGGAGAGGAGCCTCCGGATGGCCGCTGCAGTAGGCGCCACTCGGCTCAGAACACCGCAGGGGCCATCGCAGGGACCGTGACCTCTGCAGAAGGCAGGCCTCGGACACAGCTGGTGTTCTAAGCAAACTGCCCAGAATTAGCAGCTCTGCCTCATCCGAGAGAATCTGGATCTCCGTGGAGTTTAATGAGAGCTCTTGGCTGGTGCTGGCTGCGTTCGGGCTGCACTCTGGAGTTGACCTGGTCCAGAGCCCAAGGGCCATGCCAGTCTGTGACCTCCCGGATGTGAGGACACTGCTGGACCCTGGCCTTCCAACCCAGACACAGGATTTCTAAGTATTTTTCAAATGCTTTTCAGCGAGATACTATCCCAGATCAAGCTGATGAGAGCTGCCACCAGAAATGACTGCAAGCAAGCCCCAGAAACCCCATGGTCGCTGAGTCTCATCACCAAAGGAAACGTTCTGCTGCATTTTATTTCCTCTTTGAAATATTTCTGTTCCAACATCCTGAAGGGAAGAAAGACAGAAAATAGTTCCCAGCTAAATGCCACATCTTCAGAAACGTGGACACGGGAAAGTCTGGAGTCTCCTGACCTGCGTGTGGTCCCTCCTCTGAACTCCAGGTTCAAGAGGCAGGTTCCTGCTGTACGAGATGAAGAAGACCCCAAACCCCAATGCCATAGACTTGCCCGGGAACACTGCACTGGCCAGGGCCTGCTACATGCCTCATCACCTTAAACCTTCACAACAGCTTGACGGCAAGAGACATGCTGTTGCTGCTCTTTTCCATATGAACTTTATGAAGCTGGACAGCAGCAGCGATTTTCCTAAGAGCCAATTACTGGGCAGCAGCTGAGCCAGAACTTGCAGCAGAGGCTCCACGTGGTGGTTTATTTTCTCTCTGGGACGGGGCAGGTCCAGCCTCCCCTGGGGACCTGCAGGATCTTCTCACAGGTTCCACAACCTCTTATCAACCAGCAGGGAGCAAAGGAGGTCTTGGTTTGCAGGTTCTTGATTGATTTCCAGTCGTGGGCTTGCTCTGAAGGCATCTTGGATAAGGACAGACTTGTGTTGGCCACCGTGAGTTCACTCTTACAGTTTAACCATCCTTGATCCAAGTGCCCAGTTAAAATGTGAGTCATCCTCAGAGGGATAAACGGCGATGTCACTAACCTGCAGGATGAATTCTTTCTTGGGATCTGGTTCTAGAAATGGCTTGTGGTGGGTGGAGCCCCTACCAGTGAGCTTGAAGAAGCAGAGCCTTGCTCAGCGTTGAGCAGCTTGCTCTGGTGTGACCTTGTCTGTGCCCTTGGCTCTGGAGGGCCTCCTCCAGGAGCCCCTGTGTCCAGCCTCATACCCACTGGCATTCCACAGAAGAATGCAGCTGTAAAGGGCCTGAACTCAGAAAGTTAGTAACCACGGAGAACAGGCCGAGTCTGCCAAACTTCATGTTGCGTGCAGGTCTCTGAAAGTTACAGTGGTGTGCATGGTCTCATGTATGTCCACGGGCTGGAGCGAGGCTTCATGGTCCTTCTTTCCCATACGGAAAACTGAAGGCGCACAGCTAGTGAACAGGTGATTAGCACACAGCTTATCACAGAGTCGGTCAGGGAGTCTCGGCCCTTCGTGAAGGTGCAAGGCTGTCTGCCGGCCCCAGCCCCTGCTCCCCGTCCATGGAGTCCATGTCATTAGGAGGGGGGCTCCATGAGAGCAGCTCAATGCTGATACCCCAGCCTCTCTCCCCTGAGAAGCAGGGCCCAGGTCTGGATCTGGCCCAGGTCAGCCTCTCTGCCCCGCCTTCCCTCCACATGGCCAGAGCCCCACAGCCATCTCCGCACCACAGAGGAAGGATGGGCATCCAAGAGCCTTGGGACCAAGTGCCGGCCTCCGGCTTTCACTTCTCATCATGCGCAGTAAACACACAAACACACATAACCAAAGAAACATGCACACACCTGGGCGGGCAGGCCTCTGCTGCCGGCAGCCACCTTGCTCCCGACCACTGCTGGGCCTGGCATCCTGCGCTGCTCAGAGGGGCTCTGGAGGGCGGTCACATGCACACCAGTGTCCACGCCCATGAGCAGAGGAAGACTGGACTGGGCACTCCTCGGGGGACTGGCATCAGTCCTCAGGGGGTCGGTGTCAGTCCTGGAGGGGGCGGTGTCAGTCCTGGGGAGCTGTGTCAGTCCTGGGGGGTCATCAGTCCTGGGGGGCAGCATCAGTCCTGGGGGAGCATCAGCCCTTGGGGGGCGGTGTCAGTCCTGGGGGGTCATCAGTCCTGGGGGGGCAGCGTCAGTCCTGGGGGAGCATCAGCCCTTGGGGGGGTGGTGTCAGTTCTGGGGGGCGGTCTGGGCAGAAGGGTGAGCCCGCCTCTGCCCTCTCCAGGCACTGAGCATGGGGGACCCCAACACGTGGCGGGCTGGGTGAAGAGGCCACCACCCCAGAAGCCTCTGGAGCAGCAAGCAAGGAGAGTGAGTGATTCAATTACAGTCTCTGAGCAATCCAGACAGTCAGGCGCTTCTCTGCTCCGACGCCAGCGGCTCCCCACCGCGCAAGGCTGCTGGTGGCGGGGCAGGGACCAGAGCAGCCTTGGGCCAGGCCGCCCGCCGACCCTCCCTCCGCCCGCCCCCATCCCTGCAGGCCTGACCCACTGCCGCTCCTGGCCTCTCTGTGCTGGGCTTCTTCTCAGGACTCTCCTCCGGGGCCCTAGTCCACTCCAGGCCCTGGGGGAGGGCGAGTACCTCAAGTGTGTAAACGTGCTTCGGAAAGTGGCTTCCAGAGTGAGCTGCAGGCACTGGACCTGGGTTCACACCCAGCTCCCCACGGACGCCCTGGGAGCCAGCCAGCTTCTCTGTGTCTCATCCATTGCTGTTGTTTTAGTCGCTAAGTCAGGTCCAACTCCCACCAGGCTCCTCTGTCCATGGGATTCTCCAGGCAAGAATATGGAATGGGTTGCCATTTCCTTCTCCAGGGGATCTTCTTGACCCAGGGATCATCCTTCCCAGTGTACCATCCGGGAAGCCCCTTCCTCATCTAGAGAATGGGGATAATAACGACTAAGATCAAGAGACATGAGGGGGAAAGAATCACAGATCAACATAAAACACTGTTCTTGCCTTAATGTGTTGTCAGCACCATGAGAAGAATAGAACTGTGATTTCCTGGTCACAGAAGATCGCTTAGCAAGGGTGCTCTTCCAGAGTCCGACGGTGAGGTCAGCACTAAGGGTCACAAGAAATAATTCAGCACAATGCCTTCACTTTGCTGATGAGGAAACAGAGACAAGAGCGGGGAGAGCCTGGTTCTGCTTCGGACCTGCCTCCCAGGCAAGGCTCTCCTCCGAGCTGTGTCCCTGCCCGTGACACCACAGCCTCCAGGACCTCTGCCATGCTGGCACCTCCCTGGGCAGCCTTCTCTGTAGAAAACAAGATCTTGTCATTAATAGCCATGACTACTTTTTTTTCTGGTCAACATTTTGTTAAATTGCAGAAGTATGATAACACATTCACAGGGGAATTGGAAAATACAGAACAAGATTACATCCAGTTCTATGGTATATTGCAATTCTTTTCTTAAGTAGATAAATTAAGATTTTTAGTTGGAGTTTCAATATCAAACTCTCAAAAATTAATAGAATGGATAGACAGAAAAGTAGAAGGATCGAGTACACCTGAAAAGCGCTGTGAACCAATTCAACATAATTAAGATTTATACAATTTTCACACAACAGCAGGATACAAATTCTATTCAAGTTCCCATAAACTATGAACCTGGAGACACTGGAACATATCCAGGGATATAAAACAAGGTGCAAAAATTTCATAGTCCAAAGGTATTGCGATCATACAGCGTCTGTTCTCTTATCACTGTGGAATTATGTTAGAAATGAGCATCAAAAGATATTTGAAAATAACCCGCAGTGACTATTTTTAAACAAACACATGGCTGTAGGTGTGGAATTCAGGACAGAAATGCAGGGAAGGTAGTGGATGGGCCCAGAGGGGGCTGCTTGTGGAGAAGCAGTGGCTTTAAGATGGACGTGGGGAGCAAGTCGTGGGCAGTCAAGGCCGGGGCGAAGGGCTACAAAACCACATGGTCTTCTCCCTGCAGCGGGAAGGACAGTGTGAGAGAATCACCTGCCATTGTGGGGATGTCCCATTTGGGTCCCTGTTTGGCTCAGATGAAAGCTATTTAAAATATGATCAGTTAATGTGTCTGCATAATGTTGACTTTTAAGGACCAAGAGCTGACAGGCAGAAGCAGGGTAAGGAAGACGATGTCTTGGGGTGAGAGACAGAGCTCCAGGTCAGGGGTGCAAACAAGTGTAAGTCCCGAGCTGGTCTGACGGGTGAGGGGGGACCCGTCACAGGAGGAGGCTGGGAGCAAGGCTCAGAGGCGGAGATCTGGCCATGGTGCTGAAGGCCGTTGCCGATTAGCCGGCTGGGTGAGGAAGCAGCCCCTCGGACCGCCAGACGGGCCTGGGGCTCACCCGGGAGGGGAGACCCGGTGTTTCAGTTTGAATCGACTGGAACAGGACATTAGATTGCTGGGCTGTGCAGCTTTGAAACGAACTGCATTTATTTATGCTTTGTTCTCTCAATGACCCCCCAAAGACGCTATAGTTAGACTGCTGCAAAGCACAGTAACAGCTATGCATCTTTAAAATAATTTTCTAGAATTTGTAAAGCAACTTGGTCCCTGTGATTCTGCACCATGGTCACAACAACCTCTGTGGGTGGACATCACCTTCCTCCTCTAGTGACGATGGAGCTGCAATTGTGCGGTGTCATGCAGGGCATCCAGCAGGGGCTGAGCCACCTGAACACCTGCTCTTGATTGCAGAGCGCATGTCCCCTGCTGCCTGGTGATACGTGAGAGGCCAGGGTCCTCAAGAAGGCCTGACTCCCGTGGGTGATGGCAGGAGCGGACGGGATCTTCTGTCTGATACAAGCAGCTGCTCCTTGCGTCTCTGAGGCTATTCTAAACAGGATCTGGGAAACAAGGACTGTTGTAACCGGAGGACAAAGGCAAGTGTGTCTCAAAGAACAAAGGAAACGTGGGGGAAATGGGACAGACCTGTGGGAGAATCTGTGTTAGACTCAAACCTGGAAAGGCTAGGCATTAAAGAAAATGCAGCGCTTCGGGCTCTGGCCTCTGACCATGCCCAGGCTCATTTCCACATCTCTTCAGAACAGCTTCCCTTCAGCAGCGACCCCTTGGTTCACAGGTGCTCAGCGACCCCAGATTTTGTCCTGAATAGAATGCCTTTTGCTTTTCTTTGTCTAGAAGTGTTTTTTGCTATTAAAGACAGGATCATTGAGTGGAATTATTACAGAAGCTTCTATATATTACTTATACCCCCGTGCTCTGGAAGCTACATTTAACAAAGTCTTAAAGCAATGACTTTCAGGAATTGGTCCATATGCAGGAATGTTCTCCAGTTGTTTCCTCCTGCTCCACCCTGTAAGCCTTTTTTTTTTTCCTATAGCACTTGTAGTTTATATCTTTTTATTTAGACCAACAATTTATCATCAACTTTCCAATGAGTCTTATTCACCTGGCCAATGGTAAATAAAATAAAACCTACATCCCCAGACTTTGCATCGGACTATTGCAGATCAAATTCTCCACTTGTTGATCTGTGTCCTTCAATGAATCCTTATCCATTCAAGCCCCAGCTTTCACCACTAGTATGGGGGGATGATATCCTCTCATAGTTATGACGGTGTGTCCATCTACCTAATACATCTTGCAAAATGTTTAGCATAAAATTTTCTGCATGGAGGACAGGCAAAAAGAAGAATATTAATAACAATGAGCTTTACAATATTAGCACGGAGGGAAAATAATGCCAACAGAACACACTATCATTGTCTGAAGGTTAGTAGCCATACCCCTAAAATAAAAACAGAAATCAAAGATGTGACCAAAGGATATAATTGAATTGTGGAACTGATGCATAAGATGACCCCTTCAGATCAGATCAGATCAGCCACTCAGTTGTGTCTGACTCTGCGACCCCATGAATCGCAGCACGCCAGGCCTCCTTGTCCATCACCAACTCCCGGAGTTCACCCAGACTCACGTCCATTGAGTCAGTGATGCCATCCAGCCATCTCATCCTCTGTCTTCCCCTTCTCCTCCTGCCCCCAATCCCTCCCAGCATCAGAGTCTTTTCCAATCAGTCAACTCTTCGCATGAGGTGGCCAAAGTACTGGAGTTTCAGCTTTAGCATCATTCCCTCCAAAGAAATCCCAGGGCTGATCTCCTTCAGAATGGACTGCTTGGATGTCCTTGCAGTCCAAGGGACTCTCAAGAGTCTTCTCCAATACCACAGTTCAAAAGCATCAATTCTTCGGTGCTCAGCTTTCTTCACAGTCCAACTCTCACGTCCATACATGACCACAGGAAAAACCATAGCCTTGACTAGATGAACCTTTGTTGGCAAAGTAATGTCTCTGCTTTTGAATATGCTATCTAGGTTGGTCATAACTTTCCTTCCAAGGAGTAAGCGTCTTTTAATTTCATGGCTGCAGTCACCATCTGCAGTGATTTTGGAGCCCAGAAAAATAAAGTCTGACACTGTTTCCACTGTTTCCCCATCTATTTGCCATGACGTGATGGGACCAGATGCCATGATCTTCGTTTTCTGAATGTTGAGCTTTAAGCCAACTTTTTCACTCTCCACTTTCACTTTCATCAAGAGACTTTTTAGTTCCTCTTCACTTTCTGCCATAAGGGTGGTGTCATCTGCATATCTGAGGTGATTGATATTTCTCCCAGCAATCTTGATTCCAGCTTGTGTTTCTTCCAGTCCAGTGTTTCTCATGATGTACTCTGCATATAAGTTAAATAAACAGGGTGACAATATACAGCCTTGACGAACTCGTTTTCCTATTTGGAACCAGTCTGTTGTTCCATGTCCAGTTCTAACTGTTGCTTCCTGACCTGTATACAAATTTCTCAAGAGGCAGATCAGGTGGCCCAGTATTCCCATCTCTTTCAGAATTTTCCACAGTTTATTGTGATCCACACAGTCAAAGGCTTTGGCATAGTCAATAAGCAGAAATAGATGTTTTTCTGGAAATCTCTTGCTTTTTCTATGATCCAGCAGATGTTGGCAATTTGATCTCTGGTTCCTCTGCCTTTTCTAAAACCAGCTTGAACATTAGGAAGTTCATGGTTCACATATTGCTGAAGCCTGGCTTGGAGAATTTTGAGCATTACTTTACTAGTGTGTGAGATGAGTGCAATTGTGTGGTAGTTTGAGCATTCTTTGGCATTGCCTTTCTTTGGGATTGGAATGAAAACTGACCTTTTCCAGTCCTGTGGCCACTGCTGAGTTTTCCAAATTTGTTGGCATATTGAGTGCAGCACTTTCACAGCATCATCTTTCAGGATGCAGCCATGAAATAAAAAGATGCTTACTCCTTGGAAGGAAAGTTATGACCAACCTAGATAGCATATTAAAAAGCAGAGACATTACTTTGCAAACAAACGTCCATCTAGTCAAGGCTATGATTTTTCCAGTAGCCATGTATAAATGTGAGAGCTGGATCATAAAGAAAGCTGAGTGCTGAAGAATTGATGCTTTTGAACTTTGGTGTTGGAGAAGACTCTTGAGAGTCACTTGGACTGCAAGGAGAGTCAACCAATCCATCCTTAAGAAAATCGGTCCTGAATATTCATTGGAAGGACTGATGTTGAAGCTGAAACTCAAATCCTTTGGAGTTTAATGGGAAGAAATGAGTCATTTGAAAAGACCCTGATGCTGGGAAAGAATGAAGGCAGGAGGAGAAGTGGACAACAGAGGATGAGATGGTTGGATGGCATCACTGACTCAATGGACATGAGTTTGAGTAAACTCCGGGAGTTGGTGATGGTCAGGGAGGCCTGGCGTGCTGCAGTCCATAGGGTCGCAGAGTCAGACACGACTGAGTGGCTGAACTGAACTGAACTGACTCTACGGTGAGTACTGGAGGTACAACATGAAAAATATAAGAATGATCCCGTGTTTCCAGAATGCACTTTGTAGTTGATAAACAATGTCAAGCGATAATAACAATATATGTAGACTCTGTTCGGCAAGGATGTGACTTTCCTGGAGCTAGGAGTTGTGATAAACCACCCTAACATTGGCAGTGACTTTTCCTTTCCTTCAGATTTCCAATAATATAAAACTCCCGTGTCTGTGGCTTTACTCAGTGAGCATGAATACTGCAATTGTTGGCCAATACTCCCAGCTTGAGTAATGTTTATGATGCTCTTCACATTATTAAAGCAATTTTACCATTCCTAGCTGCATATTCATCACTCTGTCTTTTACTCTTAGATCATTTACTTGAAGGCATTTTAACTTGTAAAGCTTGAATTTTATCATGCAGGTTAATAATCTTTCTTTATTTCATGTTGGCACATTCAAAAAAACTATTTGCACAGTTTTGTTTTTTTTCCCAGCCATCATGGATTAAAACTGCTTTAATCATACATTAAAATAAATCCATTTATTTTAACCCACAAAATAAACGTCAGGACGGGGAACGCAGTGTGGCTGCAGGGCACACTTGATTTATGACGTCACTGAGAGCGTGGGAAAGCCCGTGTATGCCCCAGGATGGCAGGTACTTTAGCGACGGCCTGTTTTAAGGAGTCACTGCCGCGCGTGGCTGCAAACGGAGCTCTGCGTGACTAGTGACGGCGGCCGCCGTGACAGGGACACACCAGGGCTGCGGGTCCGTGGGGGAGGCCACCGGCCACTGCCCTCACCTGGGTGGGCTTCCTGGAGCTGTGCCTGCTGTGCGGGGACCCAGGGCATCAGAGGAGCAGAGCGGGCCTGGCGGAGGAGGGGGCCTCATGGGGGCTTCCTGGGAAATGGGGTTTGTGATGAGCCATCTCGGGACCAACACCTGAGGGAAGGAAGCAGGCTGCCCTGTGGCTGCCCCGGCGCCCCCAGCCCCTCGTGGGAGACCCTGGAGCTGGCATGACCCTTCCATGCTTCCTCAGGGAGGGATGCAAACTCGGTCTTCACCGCCCAGCTGACGGCAGTGCTGAGGACCATGCCCCGTAAAGGGGGCTGAGTGTGGACACGACACCGCTTTTCAACCAAACGCAGAGCCTTAGGGTCTCCCTGGTGGCTCAGTGGTCGAGAATCCGCCTGCCAATGCAGGACACGCGGGCTTGACCTCTCACCCGGGAGGGTCCTACACGCCTTGGAGCAGCTAAGCCAGAGCTGTTGAGCCTGCGTTCTGCAACAAGAGAACCATCCCATTGAGCAGCTGCACACAGCAGCCAGAGGAGCTGCCGCACTCGCGACAACTAGAGGAAAGCCCAAGCAGCAAAGGAGATCCCGCATAGCAAAAAACAAATAAATAAAATTATTTTTTTAAAAAAGCAGAATCTAAGAGGCACTCAGGTTCGGACTGTCAGTCACCAACACCGCCTGCAGGAGAAGTAATGGGTCTTTAGCTCTTAAGTGGGGCACGTGGAGGGCAGTTCTCCCATCCCCTCCATCTTAAAAACAGGTGACTGGCCCAGCCTTGACCCCACTGTCGTAGCCACGCGTTCCGGGAAGCAAGCTCACTCAGAAGGACAATGCAGATAGTGGAGCGCAGTTTATTACACCGGCGGGCCCAAGGCAGAGTCTCCTCTTAGCCAAGGACCCCGACCAGTTTTTGAGAAAACCTTATATACCCTAAGTGTACATGGTCAAACCCACCTCCCCAAATTCTCTGAAACTAGTCTGGACAAGGTAAAATGAGATAGAATCAAAGTTAACCCATGATTCATGTATCATAAGCCTAGACAGTTAAACAATGGACATTTATCAATAGGCCTGTGGTCATATCCCGATAAACATAATGGAATTTAGGACTTTGTTCTGTTACATAGATAATTAGCATATTCTTTCAGGCGACGGAGAGTCCAAGTCCTGAGGCTCTTTTATCCAGGGGTCTGGTTTTCCATTGGTATGCCATCTCTATAGACACTGGGCACAAAGTTCAGAGTCCACTGGGAGGGTGACCATGCGTGTAGCCTGACGTTTGCAGCCTGGCATAAGACGGAGTCCAGCTGTGTCTGTTTCCCCCTTCACCACACCCACTTCCGGCTTCCGCTCCATCCGCAGCCGCCTTCCAGGCACGGTTCTTGAAAGCCTGACGAAGCCCCTTCTCCCGCCCTGGGTCCCAGCCTGTTTGCTGCCTGTGGCCCAGACAGAGGTGGCCTCAGGCTGCTGGGTTCAGGGACAGCTCTCCAGCTCAGCGAGGATGATGGCCCGGGTCGCTCCGCACACGCCCCGCGGCGGCCGGCCTTCCAGGCGCCCTCAGTGCCCGCCTCCCTGTAGACCGCGGAGCGCCTGCGTCCTCGCCCCGGCTCTGCGCGCTCTCCCAGGACCGGCTCTCTCCTCTCTTCCAAAGCCGCTCCTGTGCCACGAGCCCCCACAGGCTGAGCTCTCCCCCAGAGCTGATCCTCAAGCCAAGTTTCGGCTGCCCCGACGGCTCTCGTCTGCCCAGACCTCTCTGCTCACTGCAGGGTCACTCTCCAAGCAGCGATTCCAGCCAGAAGCTAGAGAACCACGCTGACGTCTTCCTTTTCCTTACCTCTCAGGTTCTCTCTGTCACCACGGGGTGTGGCTTTGTTTCCTGGTGTGTCTCCCACACTTACACCGTCTCTGCACTCTCCTCACCAGTACTGCTCTAGACGAAGCCCCTCATGGCTGGCCCGCCTGCTGGCCCGGACCACTGCAATGGCGTCAAGGTTTACGCGCATCTCCTCTGACCCCCTGAACCCATCCCTCATTTGTAGTCAGAGTCATTACTATCTGACTTCTCAGATTTATAAAGTCACCCCCCCTATATAAGGCCCTCAATGAGTTCCTATTACTTTTTGCAAAATAAAAAAAAAAATATCCTCAGTGTGTCTCCTGATGCTGGTGTGCTCTGGCCTCCTCCTGACCCCACGGCCTCCCTCCTGCTTCTCAAGCAGCCAGTCCTGCTCTCGTCCACGCTCTCCCCTTGGGGGGCTCTGTCCTCTCCACTTGGGGTCCTCTTTTCTCCTCCTCGCCTCCCTCAAGTGCCCTTCCTCAAGTTTCAGTTCAGTTCAGTCCCTCAGTTGTGTCTGACTCTGCGACCCCACGAACCGCAGCATGCCAGGCCTCCCTGTCCATCACCAACTCCTGGAGTCCACCTAAACTCATGTCCATTGAGTCCGTGATGCCATCCAACCATCTCATCCTCTGTCGTCCCCTTCTTCTCCTGCCTTCAATCTTTCCCAGCATCCGGGTCTTTTCAAATGAGTCAGCTCTTTGCATCATGTGGTCAAAGTATTGGAGTTTCAGCTTCAGCATCAGGTCTTCCAATGAACACCCAGGACTGATCTCCTTTAGGATGGACTGGTTGGATCTCCTTGCAGTTCAAGGGAATCTCAAGAGTCTTCTCCAACTCTAACCCTGTGCAATTAAACTACACTGAGCTGATGAGCTGAACTCATGCTCAGAACCCTTCTCCCCTGTGGACTGGCCAAGCCTCCGTGGAGTGTGCTCTCCTGCCTCTGAGTCTCCTTCCCAGCACTCCTGGTAGATGAAACGTTCCATTGTTTTAGGAAATACCTGACATTCTCATTCTAGCGTGCGTCCTGAGAGTGCGAACGCGGTGCTCAAGGAGTAGTTGTGGAAGGACAGATGGTGGTGGTTTAATACCTAAATGAATCCACTGAGACGTGGAACACAGAACATAAACAGGCACCAACTGCCGAGGACAGTCATGTTCTGGGTGTCGACAGTGCTGACTTGAAAGGGCCTGTGTGAGACCCACACCTGCGTCCGGTGGTGATTGAATGTCCATGGATGACGGCCAGGAGGGGGCGGGACTGCCCGGGGCTCCAGTCCCAGGCAGGACCCTGGGGGTCAGCAGATGGGGGCAGAGGCTCGTCAGGAAGACTTCGTGTTACAGGCTGCGGTGTGCCCCCGTGTTCCCGGGTGGAAGCCCGACACCCAGAACATCAGGATGTGACCGCCTTTGAGGCTGGGCCCTTCAAGAGGTGATTAGTTACAATGAAGCTGTCAGGGACGCTCTAATCAAACAGCATTGGTGTCCTGTGTGAACAGGAAGCTGGAGCACACGGAAAGACAGAATGCACAGGAACGACTGTGAGGACGCAGCCTGCTTGCAAGCCTAGGAGAAGTCTCGGGAGAAACCCACCCTGCATTCGCCTCGGTCTCAGACTCCCGGCCTCCAGGACCGTGAGAGAGTCCACTGCTGTTCCTGAAGCCGCCTCACCTGCGGTGTTTTGTTACGGCCTCCAGACCAGACTAAGAGACACGCTGGGCAAGGTGGAACCTGGCATTTGGTGTCGAGGAAGCTGGGGCAGAGACTTCTTTAGTAAACAAGGGAGTAATCAACCTTTTCCTGTTGTGAAAAGATTCAGGAAGGTGAGAACAGAAAGCTTCTCTTTCAGTTTGGCTGGGAGGGGGCCTCGTTCTGGGGGGCCCCCGGAGGACTAGTTATGAAGAATTAAGAGGCGAGGGACACGTGGAGGCCGAAAGAGGTCACATCTCTTGAGGAGGTGAGGTGTGGAGAATAAGGCAGGAAGGCATCAGGAGTGAGCGTGGGGTTGGAGGGTTTCCCGTCTGTCGGGAGGATGAGAGCTGGTGTGGAGAGAGGGCTTGGAGGGGGCAGGTGCGGGCAGGGACAGCGGGGACCCTGGGGAGGCACCTGCCCAGTGGGGAGGCCAGAGGAGCTAGAGAGAGGGACAGGGAGGCAGCAGGGAGACAGGGTGGGCCTATGTCTGGTGGCCAGACAGGGAGGAGGTCTTAGCTGAAGGCCGTGTCGTCTCTGTGCAGATGGGAGGACCCCACTGGCCATTCCAGGGACTCCAAGGACACAGCTGAGACGTCCTCAGCTCTGCTAATCTCTGTTCAGCAACGAGAACATCTCAGAAACACCAGCTAAGAACACCAACTTCCTCCAGTCATAGTAACACCTAACTTTACTAATATTTCATCATGCACCCAATAAGACAGTGAGAACTTTGAGTATGTCATTTAATCCTCTCAGGAACCCCGTGAGGTCAGTATTGTTGCTACTTTTATTTTGCAGATAAATAAATAAGATTCAGAAAAGGCAAGTAAGTTCCTCAAGGTCACACTATTAGAACCTGATTTAAAGATAGAAAGGCACAGCCTGACCGGCAGTGAGTCCTCATTTCTGTTGGGGTTTTTGCCTAAAATGTATGCTGACTGCGTAGATCAATAGCAGATGTGTCTTTTAAAAACAGGAGTGGGTGGAAGGATGATCATTTGACCCTCCACATGCTTAAAATACCAAGAGTTAGTTTTGCAATAAGGAACGATTCTACAATCCAGTTGAGGCGGGACTGTGATCATGTGGTGCTTGGAGAGCTGTGCACGGGGTCCTAGGGGTCCACCAAGAGACCACGGGGGCCTTCAGGAGGCCCTGGCCCTGTCCCGGGCACCTCACCCTCTGCATTCAGAACAGAGTGCTCCCATCTGCCCCAGTACACAGTGGGATCGCAAATGAAAAAAAACCCATGGCCCAAAAATGGGTGGAAGTCAGTTGAATTAAAAAGCGTTCACTTCGGTTCTAGCTGCAGGATTCCACAGGGCCACTTTTCTGGCAGAAACGGCAACCCAGTGCCCAGAACAGAGCTTGGCCACCTGGGCCCCTGCCCACCCTTCCAGCCCCTGGCAGGACCGCCTCCCTCCGAGGACCATCCCTGGGGGATTCTCTATCTGGAGGGCCTATCACAACCCCTGGGGCAGGTCCCCCCCACCCAAGCTTCTGACTCAGTGGTCTGCATCCCTAGCAGCAGCGACAGTCCTGGAGGTCTGAGCCAGGGCAGTGATAGCAGTCTCGGGTCCCAGGGGGACGCAGAAGCTGCAGATCCACACCTGCTCTGAGGAGCCCTGATCCATCTGCCCTGGGGCAGGGGAGGGACCCCTGCTCAGCCCGCCCCGGTCCTCCCATCCTCTGGCAGGTGAAGTCAGGGCCTCAGACAGGCGCTGAGCTCACACAGGAGCCTGAGTCAGCTGCTCCTGCGGCTTCCAACGGTCCTGGCGAGGAGGGTGCGGTGGGCGGGCCTGCGCAGGTGAGCGGTTTGCTGGGGTCTGTCTGGAGCGACTGTGTGCTGGGACTTCTGGACCGCATCCTGGTCCATGGCTGGAGTCCCAGGGGTGGCACCCGGCAGGTCAGTGGGAGACACCCTGCTCTCAGTGCTCACGGGGATTTGCAGGAGCCCAAGCCGGGGGCTCTCTCCACGTTCTCTGGCTGCTCTGAGCCGTCTAACAAACTCGGCTGGGTGGGCGCGGGGTTCAGCTCTTCCCGAAGCTGAAGCCAACCCTGGGGCCGAGGGTCGCTGCCTCCCACCCCTGCCTCCCACCTCCCTCCCCCTCCCCCTCCTCCCCTCCCCCTCCTCCCTCCCCACCCAGAGGGCCTGCGGGTTTGGGGAAAGACCCCTTTCTTTCACCTCTGTGTGCCACTCAGCCTTTCTGTCTCCACCTCAGGAAGGACAGAGCGTGGACATCACAGGCAGGAAGGGCTGACTGCACACCCACCCTCCCAGCAGGGCTGGGGGAGGCCTGGGGCATCTGAGCCCCGGGCCCCCACTTGGCCACAGGTTAGCTGCGCAGAGTCCTGGCTTCACCCGTGATCAGGGCGCTGAGCTGGAGGGAGGCTCACAGGACTCAGAACAGCCAGCAGAGGCTCTCCTTGGCAAAGGGGACCCTGGCGTGGGCACCTGTGTCCTGGCTTCAGAAGCCTCCTCCTCTGGCTCTGGAACCTTCACCCGCTCCTGCCCCCAGCGTCTTCTAGGGCGAGTCCGGGCCTTGGTCTGCAGCCCAGTGGCTGCTCCCTGTCTCGGCCTTTCCCCCTCCTCCTGCCTCACTGAACGCGGGGACCCCTCAACGCCACGGGAGCCTGATGCGGCCGCTGAGCCTGGCTGGCCCGTCTGGTGGCCAGTGTCCCCTGGGATGCTCTGCAGAGCCTGTTTTCCCAGAAGGACCAGGCAGCTCTTGAGGGGTTTTCTCAGACTGCGTAGCAGCTGTAAAAATAAGTAAGCCTCCACTGCCAAGGCACAATAGGAGGGACAGAGGGACAGAGTCCGCTGTGGAAGGGCAGGGCCGCCCCAGGGCCAGTGGCTGACGGGCTCAAGTCTGGGGGCCTCGGACAGAGGGAAGGGCCCTTGGTGCCCGACACCTGGGTGTAGGTCTCGCCTCTTGGGTGAGCTCGCAGCCTGAATGAATCTGTGGCTCCTTGAACCCCATGTGGGGGGCAGTTTGGGGCGAGGGTCACGTGGGAGCCAGGAGGCCGCATGTCACGGGCCTTCAGGGAGTTCCTTGCGGCTCTCTCTCCCCATCTGACGATCCTGCTCCTTTCCTCAGCGCTGAGACAGCCCTCAGGGTCTCCTGAGACTCCTCAAGGCCCCTGGAAGCCCCACCCTGCAGAGCCATGGTCCTTCTCTGGCGGCCTTTCCTCCTTGGCTTCCCCCGAGGGGGCAGCAGGGTGGGTCCTGACCTTCCGGGCGAGTTCCCAGGACTTTTCAGGGGGATGCTCCCTGGGTGTAAACAGACAGCCCGGGTGCAGGATGGTCTGGGGGGACTCAGGGAGGGCAGTTGTGACCCTCGAGGCTCCCTGGGCTCTGGCTCCCCGCAGGGGCCATCAGCTGCCCTGCTGGGCCCTGTGGGTTTTAACCCCAGGCCGGAGGCGAGCGCGGGGAGGGAGAAGCCGGTGGAAGGCCTGTCTTGGGCCCTTGGGGTCCGCGTCCGGAGCAGAGGCTCCCCTTCCGCTGCGGGGGCAGCTCCTACGTGCGCAGTTCTCACTCAGCTCCCAGGCACTTTTTCACTGCAAGGCAACTTTGCACTTCGCTTCATGGACTGTGATGCGCTGAGAACAAGAGAAAGGGGTCCTGGTGGGGCCTCCACTGGACGGCCAGCCTCCCCGGCCCTGCCCAGCTCAGGGGGCTCAGCGCATCTTCCTCGGTCTATCCTGCAACATCGCGCCCCTCAGGCCTGAAGCTTCCTGGCGGCACTGACCGCAGCCGAGTCCTCGCTGGTGGACTCGGAGGTTGGCAAGGAGGGGCTTCATTATTACTCACAGAGAGTGTGGAGGAAGCTGCACGGCAGTGCCTGCATTTCTTCTGCACTTTGAATTAAACCCGGAGTCCTTTCCTACAGAATGGAAACCACACACAGCTTCTCATTCCCCAACTTGCAGCTCCTGGTTCCCGGACGCTGGTCTAGGAACTAGGTACTCACTAAGCTACTCATTCCCAGACGCTGGTCTAGGAACTAGGTACTCGTTACTAAGTTAGTCATCCCTAGATGCTGGGTTCCTCTGAATGTGCTTATTTCTGTGTTAGAAAGACACTGACCGTTCAATGTAAATTGAACAGCGGCCAGTTTTCTCAGGCAGGCTTCCGGTTGGGTTGTAGAGCTCAGAACTTGCGTGTAGGGTCCCGCCCAGCAGGAAGGACACTGGTGCCCGTGTCCAGCCCACAACCACCTGGCCCTGGGGCCCGGCCGAGCCCGGGATGGGATCTGGGTTTCCTGTGTCATCGGGATCCCTGTAGAAGCCGCAAGGCCCCCCCGGACAGGGCTTGTCTCTGCTGAGTTTCAGCCCCTCCCCCAAAGGTGCAGACTTTCCCTGGACCCAGACCGACCCGACCTTCGAGGCTGGAGAAGGGGCAGAGGCCCTGACCACGGCTGTCAGACCCAGGGCCGTTGCTGTGGCTGCAGGCAGGCCCGGCTCTCCCCTTCTCCGCCCAGGCTCCAGCACCCACGGTCTCCGGTGGCCCTGACTGCTCTGTGGACAGCACGCTGTGGGGTATGAGGCCCACATGGCCAAGGCGTCCGGTGTCGCCCCAGGAGCCCAGCCATGCGGGGCTGGACTCAGAGGCAGGAGGCAGGGCAGGTGCTCCCCCGGGTCTCCCCGGGACTCATGGGCCCTCACTGGGCAGGGCTCCCTGCTCCTCACTGGAGAGAGGGCAGAGCTCCCGGGATGGAGGTTGGTACAAGGACTCTCTGGGGTGATGTGTGTGGAAGCACGAAGCTTCCACAGGGACTTCATGCCCCACCTGCAGGTCTGAGGGCAGCTGCCCCTCGCTCCTGGGAGCCTGGGTCCAGGTGAGGATGTAGGTGGTGAGGGGCAGGGGTGAGGGAACCCAGCCCCGCTGACCAGGGGGACCACGGTTTTCCTGCGTCCTCTAGAACTGCTGTGAGCCTACGAGGAGGGGTATAAACAGGAGGATGATGCCCTCCAGATACGGCTCCATGTGAGAGCCCAGAGGAGCAGTGAGGTCTGGGCTTGGGCCAACTAGGGGCTCTGGCGTTGGGCAGACCAGGGGACTTTGGGCAAGGAAATGCATCTGCACCTCGCTTTCCACCCTCGCCGGCCTGAACTGCGGTGGCCAGCCTCAGCAGCCCGCTCTGCATACCAGAGGCCCTGGGGCACTGGAGCTGACTCCTAGAAGCACTGGAGAGCCCAGCACAGGTGGTGACGGTCGCGGAACAGACGGTCCTCGGCCCCGGCCTCAGGAGAGGCCCCCCAGTGCAGAGGACAGACGACCCCATACCCGGAAGACCAGCCCTCCCATGCAGGCGGAGTGAGCGAGAGTCAGGGCGTGTGGCCTCCCCCACTCTCTCTGCTCACAGCAGCTGCTTTGGTCCCGGCAGCCTCTGCCGCTCAGAGCTCAGAACACACCCCGCTCCTTATCCAGCGGCTCTGCTCCTCGTGGAGCAGCCTGGTCAGTGCTCAGTGAGAGGCACGCCAGTGAGTGTGTGTGTGCAAGAGCGAGTACGCAGGCATGTGCATGAGCGTGCACATGTCCATACATGCAGCCATGTATACCATGCACATGTGCATGTGTGCACGTACCTGTGTGTGTATGCATACACATAGGTGTGTCTCCTCATCAAGTTGTGCTGCTAAGTCGCTTCAGTCATGTCCGACTCTGTGCGGCCCCATAGACAGAAGCCCACCAGGCTCCCCCATCCCTGGGATTCTCCAGGCAAGAACACTGGAGTGGGTTGCCATTTCCTTCTCCAATGCATGAAAGTGAAAAGCGAAAGTGAAGTCTCTCAGTTGTGTCTGACTCTTCGCGACCCCATGAACTACAGCCTACCAGGCTCATCCATCCATGGGATTTTCCAGGCAAGAGTACTGGAGTGGGGTGCCATTGCCTTCTCCCCTCATCATGTTATCCTGTATTTTTCACCTACATGCCTGACCTTCACATCTGTGGTTAAAATTTCCCATCTCCATTCCTCACTCAAATGTCCCCACTTCACTGCCGTTGGATGGACGGGGTTTTGTCTGATACCGAGGCCCCCTCTTGGCGGTTCTGCTGCCTGGCTGGCCCCTTGGACACAGCACTCACAGTGGCTGGTGCCGTCGTCTGTGTGAGAGTGAGGTTCACAGAGAGGGCCAGGTCTGAGCCATTTTTGCATCTTCAGCAATTACTGCAATGTCTGGGGCATAAGAGACGCTCAGAGAATGAATAAAATTATGAATAAATGAAGTTAATAAAATTACTATATAAATAATAGATGGGGAAAAGAACATTACTGGTGAGCTCTTAACTCGAGTGTAGACACAGAATAAACTCAGAGAAATAATACCTGTATGTTAGCACAAGACGTCAGGTAAGTCAGACAGTGATGCAGCTCCCTGTTAGACCAGGGTCCTTATGAATCCCTGTCATGTACACTCCAGAAAGCACGCGCTGGGCTTGGTGCAGAACCACCCTGAAGCACGTTTGAGATGCCACTGACACACAGGACAAATGCAGATGTTAGGTGTGAGGCGTGGCAAACGGTCACAGACGTGCGCGGGCGTGGCGGACGGTCAGACGTGCGCACACGTGGCGGACAGTCAGACGTGCACATGCATGGAGAACAGTCACAGACGTTCGCAGGCGTGGTGGGCGGTCACAGACGTGCACACTCGTGAAACCACCACCAGATGAGATGCAGAACCCGTCCCCACACACATGAAAGACGGCCTCGCCTTGCACTTCTTCGGACGACAGACACACCAGGGCGACTCTTCTAGACTCGGGCTGTGGTTGTGAAGGAAGCTTCTAGCCAGTGTGGCGCTGCAGCGTGGTGAGACCCGTCCTTAGCCCCACTCACCGTGGTGCTCTGAGGACTGGGCTGGCTCCTGCCGTGTGTGGAACGGGGTCCTCCTCAAGGTCTGCTGACGCCCTCATCCCCACGCCCGCGAACGGCGCCTTGCTTGGAACTGGGGCCATTGCAGGTGCAATCAAGTCTAAACGAGCTCATTAACTGCGTGCATGCTCAGTTGGATCTGACTCTGTGACCCTACGGACTGCAGCCCGCCAGGCTCCTCTGTCCAGGGAATTCTCCAGGCAAGAATACTGGAGGGGGCTGCCATTTCCTCCTCCAGGGGATCTTCCCAACCCAGGGATCGAACCCATGTCTCCTGCATCTCCTGCATTGGCAGGTGGGTTCTTTACCACTGAGCCACCAGGGAAGCCCTAAAGGAGATCATTAGGATGGCCCTAACTTCAACGACTAGTGCCCGTATGAGAGACCCAGATACACACGCAGGGAGAGAGCCGTGGGAGGGTGAGGCAGGGGTGGGCTGGCCTGGCTGTGAGCCCGGGAATGCAGGGGTGGCTGCCCGGCACCAGAACCTGGTGAAAGGCATGGAACAGACACTCCCTCAATCCCTGGGTCGGGAAGACCCCCTGGAGGAGGGCATGGCCACCCACTGCAGGGTTCTTGCCTGGAGAATCCCATGGACAGAGGAGCCTGGCAGGCTATAGTCCATAGGGTCGCAGAGTCAGACACGACTGAGTGACTGTGCATGACTGAGTGCACAGTGCCAGTCCTCAGAAGGAATCAGACCTGCAGAGATCTCCAGTTAGGACTTCTAGTCTCCAGAACTGTCGGAGAACTTCCCAACTCTGCAGGACTTGGTCAGGGCAACCTTGGGAAGCCAGGACAGACCCACAGTCCCTGCCTACAACCACTAACATCTCACCTTGCTTCTTGAAAACTGTACCACAAACTTTTTCTTTGCTCAAATTCATGAATAACGGGTAGCTGTGGGTGTGATGAAGCGTCTAGTGCTCAAGGGCTAAGGGCCTGAGGTCATCCCAGTGCCGCCTCCCTGGGGCCCCGTGCTCCTGAAGAGCCTGCGAGTGAGGACTCAGCTGTGCTGCCCATTTGGTGATGCTCCACCAGACAAGGGTTTACGTATAACGGCAGTAATGCAATTGCTATTTGCTCATAACAACAGTAATCCAAAAAAAAAAAAAAAAAAATACAGGTTTTCTATTTACTGAGTGTCCTAAAAAAGGAGGGTGATGTGAAAGTCTCACTTCCTGGGTCACCTTCTCAGGCCCCTGAGGCACGCTCCTCCCCAGTGCTCTCTCCTGGTTTTCTCTCTGTAATCGGCCTGTTGCAGTCCACGGGGTCTCACAGACTCGGATGCGACCGAGTGACTGAACAGCAGCAACATGCAGCTGGGTTCCTTCAGTGCATTTTTCTTCCTCATTCAGGGGCTTTTTGAAGGATGGTGGTCACGCCACAGTCACTTCTCGTGGTCTAAGGACATCACTCATTCTCTCTGTAGAGGACATGCTTTCTAGACCGTGCTGGCGTGGATGTAAGTCATTCCTTCAGCTGTTTGGCAAGTGTTAATTGGGCATCCCTCAGAACTCCAGAATGCTATCCAGCAATGGGGAGGACATGAAGAAGCCCCCATGGCCCTTAGAAAGCACATGTTGTGGTTGGAATGGAACCAGCTATAGATTCTAGAATCTTCTGTGGATTTCAGAAGCTCATTTTTGAAATGTCTTCAGATCTTATCAGTATCATTCAGGATATAACACATTTTGTTCCTTGAAAAGGAATTCCTACTGCCTACGGGGGTGGATATTTCATAGAGTTGGAATCACCATCAGCTGAAGGTCACGATGCAGAGTGTGGCACTGGGGACTTCTTTGTCATCATGATGCTCTTATAAACATCAGCTGGACTGTTGTACTTATAAGGCTGAGGGTGGTTCTGTGACATTGCTTAGGCTGAAAATGTTGAATCATAGTGACATACAGAGAGTTTAGCTGTCAAGGACAGACATTTATAAAATAGGATTGGCACAACTGGCAAAGAAACTCTTGTTCTTCCCATAAAAGTCAAGAAGTCTCATAACTACGTCTGCACTTCTCAGTCATGCATTACTACGTGTACCGGTCATGGCCTCGTTGACATTTTTTCTAAGATTAACCCTCTACCCTCCTTCTGTCCTCAGGGATGAGGTGCATGCAACCTCCAAGGGGAGACACTTTGATTAACGAACTTTCCCAACCTCCTTTCCACATGGATCAGTCTCTCTTACACAAGCAGAATCCATAGCTGAGAATTAAAATATGTCTCTGCTATGCTACACCGTGACTGCCTGAATAATCAAGTTGCCCATAAGTCACCTGATTTTAAATGCTCTTATGTTATTTCAGGAGATAAACATGTTCTTTTCTCACAGTACACACAGGCACACTAGGAATTCTTGGACTGAAGACCCTGAATGGAGCATGTATTTGCCTGAAGCGTATGCTCATATTTAAAGGTTGTCAACGTCATCCAACAGAGATCAGTTCTTTCTACGGACCTTCTCATACCACAGTGACTTTCCAAGAAGAGTAGGCTCTGTGTTTAAGCCTTCGCCCTCCTGCCTGCTCTCCTGAAATGACATCTCTCCCCCACGTTCCCACAGACACCGGCAGGTCATTTCCACTGCCCCTCCTGCCTCTCATGAGCCCCATCCTCATTCCATCCTGTTTTCATCTGCCCCAGCACTTGGTGGTACATACCTGCCGATATATTCACATTTCCCTTGGGCGCCTCAAATGCCTTTACAGCAGGAACGAGGTCTTGATGGACCAGTGGCCCCGCTGTGACAGCACATGACACGTGAGAGGACAGCATGCGTGAGAGGAGGGCGTGCGTGAGAGGAGAGTGCGTGAGAGTGAGAGCGTGCGTGAGAGGAGAGCGCGTGAGAGGAGGGCGTGCGTGAGAGGAGAGCGTGCGTGAGAGGAGGGCGTGCGTGAGAGGAGGGCGTGCGTGAGAGGAGAGTGCGTGAGAGTGAGAGCGTGCGTGAGAGGAGAGCGTGCGTGAGAGGAGAGCGTGCGTGAGAGTGAGAGAGTGCGTGAGAGGAGAGCGTGCGTGAGAGTGAGAGCGTGCGTGAGAGGAGAGCGTGCGTGAGAGGAGCGCGTGCGTGAGAGGAGCGCGTGCGTGAGAGGAGCGCGTGCGTGAGAGGAGCGCGTGCGTGAGAGTGAGAGCGTGCGTGAGAGGAGAGCGTGCGTGAGAGGAGAGCGTGCGTGAGAGTGAGAGCGTGCGTGAGAGGAGAGCGTGCGTGAGAGTGAGAGCGTGCGTGAGAGGAGAGCGTGCGTGAGAGTGAGAGCGTGCGTGAGAGGAGAGCGTGCGTGAGAGTGAGAGAATGCGTGAGAGGAGAGCGTGCGTGAGAGGAGCGCGTGCGTGAGAGGAGCGCGTGCGTGAGAGGAGCGCGTGCGTGAGAGGAGCGCGTGCGTGAGAGTGAGAGCGTGCGTGAGAGGAGCGCGTGCGTGAGAGGAGCGCGTGCGTGAGAGGAGCGCGTGCGTGAGAGGAGCGCGTGCGTGAGAGGAGCGCGTGCGTGAGAGGAGCGCGTGCGTGAGAGGAGAGCGTGCGTGAGAGGAGCGCGTGCGTGAGAGGAGCGCGTGCGTGAGAGGAGCGCGTGCGTGAGAGGAGAGCGTGCGTGAGAGTGAGAGCGTGCGTGAGAGGAGCGCGTGCGTGAGAGGAGAGCGTGCGTGAGAGTGAGAGCGTGCGTGAGAGGAGCGCGTGCGTGAGAGGAGAGCGTGCGTGAGAGTGAGAGCGTGCGTGAGAGGAGCGCGTGCGTGAGAGGAGAGCGTGCGTGAGAGTGAGAGCATGCGTGAGAGGAGCGCGTGCGTGAGAGGAGCGCGTGCGTGAAAGGAGCGCGTGCGTGAGAGGAGAGCGTGCGTGAGAGGAGAGCGTGCGTGAGAGGAGCGCGTGCGTGAGAGGAGCGCGTGCGTGAGAGGAGAGCGTGCGTGAGAGTGAGAGCGTGCATGAGAGGAGCGCGTGCGTGAGAGGAGAGCGTGCGTGAGAGTGAGAGCGTGCGTGAGAGGAGCGCGTGCGTGAGAGGAGAGCGTGCGTGAGAGTGAGAGCGTGCGTGAGAGGAGCGCGTGCGTGAGAGGAGCGCGTGCGTGAGAGGAGCGCGTGCGTGAGAGGAGAGCGTGCGTGAGAGTGAGAGCGTGCGTGAGAGGAGAGCGTGCGTGAGAGGAGCGTGTGCGTGAGAGTGAGAGCGTGCGTGAGAGGAGCGCGTGCGTGAGAGGAGCGCGTGCGTGAGAGGAGAGCGTGCGTGAGAGTGAGAGCGTGCGTGAGAGGAGCGCGTGCGTGAGAGGAGAGCGTGCGTGAGAGTGAGAGCGTGCGTGAGAGGAGCGCGTGCGTGAGAGGAGAGCGTGCGTGAGAGTGAGAGCGTGCGTGAGAGGAGCGCGTGCGTGAGAGGAGAGCGTGCGTGAGAGTGAGAGCGTGCGTGAGAGGAGCGCGTGCGTGAGAGGAGCGCGTGCGTGAGAGGAGCGCGTGCGTGAGAGGAGAGCGTGCGTGAGAGGAGAGCGTGCGTGAGAGTGAGAGCGTGCGTGAGAGGAGCGCGTGCGTGAGAGGAGCGCGTGCGTGAGAGTGAGAGCGTGCGTGAGAGGAGCGCGTGCGTGAGAGGAGCGCGTGCGTGAGAGGAGCGCGTGCGTGAGAGGAGCGCGTGCGTGAGAGGAGCGCGTGCGTGAGAGTGAGAGCGTGCGTGAGAGGAGAGCGTGCGTGAGAGGAGAGCGTGCGTGAGAGGAGAGCGTGCGTGAGAGGAGAGCGTGCGTGAGAGGAGAGCGTGCGTGAGAGGAGCGTGTGCGTGAGAGTGAGAGAGTGCGTGAGAGGAGCGCGTGCGTGAGAGGAGCGCGTGCGTGAGAGGAGCGCGTGCGTGAGAGGAGCGCGTGCGTGAGAGGAGAGTGCGTGAGAGTGAGAGCGTGCGTGAGAGTGAGAGAGTGCGTGAGAGGAGAGCGTGCGTGAGAGTGAGAGCGTGCGTGAGAGGAGAGCGTGCGTGAGAGTGAGAGAATGCGTGAGAGGAGCGCGTGCGTGAGAGGAGCGCGTGCGTGAGAGGAGCGCGTGCGTGAGAGGAGCGCGTGCGTGAGAGTGAGAGCGTGCGTGAGAGGAGAGCGTGCGTGAGAGTGAGAGAATGCGTGAGAGGAGCGCGTGCGTGAGAGGAAAGCGTGCGTGAGAGGAGCGCGTGCGTGAGAGGAGCGCGTGCGTGAGAGGAGCGCGTGCGTGAGAGGAGCGCGTGCGTGAGAGGAGCGCGTGCGTGAGAGTGAGAGAATGCGTGAGAGGAGAGCGTGCGTGAGAGGAGAGCGTGCGTGAGAGGAGCGCGTGCGTGAGAGGAGCGCGTGCGTGAGAGGAGCGCGTGCGTCGCTTTTCTGGATGGACTGGTGAATTCGTGAATGGAGCGTGTGGGCCCCCGAAGTGTCTTGCAGTGACTGCTGCCACAGTTAGCACTGTGGAGTTAAAACCTTATGGACGAATCCATCTTGATCATCTACTCCGTGCCAGGAATGTGACTGACACTCCAATCCCCTCCTGGCAGTTTCCCAGGTCTGAGTTTCCAAAATGTCTGGGAAGAAACGCTTCTCCTTGCGCCATTTTGCTTCACCATTTTCACATGGATGGTGATGAAGAGGCTTCTGATTCTGCTCTGAGGTTTGCGGAAGCGACAGGTAGGCTTCAAGGCTTAAATATACCCCTTTATGTTCAACCACAGAAATTAACCTCCAGTTTTAATTAACGTTTGGTGTATCCTACACTTTCTAAATGATCTCTGCCTAGATGGATGGAGACTTATGAGACCAATCAGGTTATTTGCTCTATGTTTCTGCTTCCACCCACCCTTCCACTATTCCCCCCACCCTCCCCAGGAGAGACCCCGTGGGGCTGCGCCCACAGTCCCCACCTGCACAGCTGTGCGCCTGTGACATCCAGGTCCAGACGGCAGTGTTACTGCCCTGGGGCTGCCATGCTGGGGAACTTCAGAACCGTTCTTTGGGTGGCTTGGCAACACCCGTGCACTGGAAGCACAACGTGTGAAGCTTTATATTTATCTGGTATTGGAATTTCTGCAGGATTGATAAGGACCAATCAGAAGCATAGAATGAAGTAAGGAAATGTTGCTTTTTCTGGTTCCCAGAAACTGATGAAGAGTCTTGTATTTCTTCACCTAGGAGCAAATCTAGAGCGATCTCCTCCCCCAAACAATCCTTTTCTGTAGTTAAACGTGACCTTGGCCAAGGGGAAGGGATGCCGAGTGTAGGTGGGCCCCAGGGCTTCAGGAGGGCCTGTGTTCAGGGGACCACTGGTAGAGCTGGCTCAAGGGAGCTGGTCGGCAGCAAGGTGTAATCAAGTGTCGCCCTTGATCTCCTCTCTGATTTCACTGCCACCGCAATATGCCCAGCAAATCATCTTGTCTAGAAACTTCCGATCACTACACCTCTACAGTCTCCGAACCAGACCAGACCAGAACTGATACTTCATTCCCTTTCTGTCCTGCGAGGTAATAACAACGCCTGCACTGGTGGGGAAAATGCTAGTTTTTAGTTTCAGGAAATTATGAAGGAAATTGTCGAGATAAAACATCAGGATCGTAACACCTGACGTAAACTCATCAGCCATTTTTCCTGCGTATATTCTCTCCCATTCAAAACCAAACCAAACCAAACCAAACCAAAACAAAACAGATACTTCATTTCATGTATTGTTAAGTGCAAGATGTTACTCTATAACAAGCTAATCTTCTTCGAGAGAACTACAAAGCTTAGGGTTTTTTAAAGAAGGGAATTAGGACGTTTCTAAGTCTGATAAGAACTTAGAAATGATTGCACTTGATGTTGACAGTAATTAATTGTATTGATTCATCAAAATCTCTGCAGTAAAACTTCCCAGAGCGCCCAGGATCCGTCCACCCACGTGCTTAGTCCCTGGTGGGTACCTTGCACTCAGCGTTACAGGGACTGAAAGAATGGAGCTTCTGCTCCCAAGGGGTTCATAGGAAGACAGAACCTGAGCTGATAATTCAACACGTTTCACAGTTGTGCGGGCTAGATCATTTTAGATCTCGGCTCCCTGTTTTCAGTCATAAATTGTGCGCACATTGTGGAAGGTAAGCCCTACGGAGATGAATGGGATGGAATCTCTACCCCAGTACGCTCCTTTTAAAGAGTCTCCAACAAATGCTCGCTGACCTCCTGTTGGCCTGAGTGCCGTGTTATGTGGACAGTCACAAGACCACATGTAGTCACATAAAAGTCATCCATTTAAAGGGCTTCAGTAAGGGTGAGTTCAGGCCTGGAGAAGCAGGGCAGAGATGGGCCTCACCGAGCAGGGAGCGGCCTGGGGCGTGGGGGTGTCGGGGGACTCTGGTGATGAGTCTCCCCACCCAGGGCAGACTCTCCCCATTGGTCCCCTGGTGCTGGGAGACTGTTTTAGTGGCAGAACGTCACCAGGCTGGCGCGTGTGCATGCTGACCTTGGCTTCCTGTGGGAGAGGGATGGGAGGAAGGCGGCCAGAGAGCTGGTGCCAGGAGAGATGAAGGTGGTGTCTGAGCCTGATGTCACATCTAGATCCCTCGTGCCTCCTGGGATAAGTGACTTTCAGCTTAAAAACAGTGTAATTTGCTGCGGGGAGGAGGAAGGAAGGGGTTGTGGGCAGAGTTGGGAAAGATCAGATTTGCAGGAGTATCCATGGAATGGCAGAGTGGCAGACAGGCAGAACACACCGTGCGCTTACATATAACATGTGCAGCTGCCCCATAACACGCAGAACTCGCCCGCCAGCGCAACACGCACAAGAGAAGCCTGGCGGGCTGTGCTCCATAGGGCCACACAGAGCTGCACATGACCGAAGCCACTTAGCATGCATGCACACGTATACTTTTTAAATGTATACACATAAATCTATGAATAGTATATTTATATATATTTATATAAAGGTACATAAATATATATGCATATGGATTACAATTTCTCCAATTCCCAATACCTTCAAATAGACAGCATAGACCATGTCTGTGCTAAAATAATGCTGTCTCTGATGATTTTTCTTTCTAAATATCCATTCTGCAAGAAATAAAACTCCAGTCTTAACAGCTACTGTTTACTAAGTGCTCAGTATGAGCTGGAAACTATGATAAGGACTTTATTTTTAAATTTATTTTCCTAGATGACCCACACATCACATGCTGGAAGTAAGTTGTTCTTGTCTAATGGCTAAGAACAGCAAGGCTCGCCTGAGATGAAAGAGTTCTCCATGGCAGCATAAAAGTGGAAGCCGCTGGAGGTGGGGGCATGTCCCCCTGCCCTTTGGGAGCCCTCAGGCTCAGGCGTGCAGGCACTGAGGATGGTGAAATCTTATTTCTGACTTGGGCTGAACCTCAGATTGTTTATTTGAGCTTCTCACCGCCCGGGTGGGGAAAGAGAGCAGCGGGTGGGGCAGTGACCTGGTGCATTTACAGGTGTTGTTAGGGAGGACTGAAACTAGAGACCCCACATCCTACTTCCCAGAACTGCTCTTCTCATTACCCTAAAATCATCCTCAACATCACGGGGAATTAGGGAGCAAGGACATGGTGGCTTAGACACAGTATGAAAACAGGCGTTTGACCGAAGTGGGGAAGAAACCAATTCAAATGTCGTTTTATACAGAATAGAAACCCCATGGAAGTCATGCGTGATTTACTTCTCTGTGGATGGAATTGTTTATGCCTCTCCCTTAGGGACTGGTCACTCAGCAGTGCTCACAGTTCTTGATTTTAAGTCTCTTTGCTTCTTCCTTCTTGTCAAGGATTCATGATTTATTACTGAGATATTGAGAACCTAAAGCAGAGCTGAGAGATTTGGATCCACACTACTTCAGAGGTCTGTGGACACACCTTAACTGCACAAAAAGTAGTATGTGTGTGTGTGCATGTGTGTGCCTCTGTGTGTGTGTGTGTACACTTGGGTTGTGTCCTTACAAGTTCATTTTCTTGGGAGCTAATTCATATGTTTTTATCAATTTTAAAGAAATGTACCCCAGATGACCTATATACAGGTCAGGAAGCAACAGTTAGAACTGGAAATAGAACAACAGACTGGTTCCAAATAGGAAAAGGAGTACGTCAAGGCTGTATATTGTCACCCTGCTTATTTAACTTATATGTAGAGTACATCATGAGAAACGCTGGACTGGAAGAAGCACAAGCTGGAATCAAGAGTACCAGGAGAAATATCAATTACCTCAGATTTGCAGATGACACCACTCTTACGGCAGAAAGTGAAGAAGAAATAAAGAGCCTCTTGATGAAAGTGAAAGAGGAGAGTGAAAAAGTTGGCTTAAAGCTCAACATTCAGAAAGCTAAGATCATGGCATCCAGTCCCGTCTCATGGAAGACAGATGGGGAAACGGTGGAAACAGTGGCTGACTTTATTTTTCTGAGCTCCAAAATCACTGAAGATGGTGATTGTAGCCATGAAATTAAAAGATGCTTGCTCTTTGGAAGGAAAATTATGACCAACCTAGACAGCATATTCAAAAGCAGAGACATTACTTTGCCAACAAAGGTCCATCTAGTCAAGGCTATGGTTTTTCCAGTGGTCATGTATGGATGTGAGAGTTGGACTTTTAAGAAAGCTGAGTGCTGAATTGATGCTTTTGAACTGTGGTGTTGGAGAAGACTCTTGAGAATCCCTTGGACTGCAAGGAGATCCAACCAGTCCATCCTAAAGGAGATCAGTCCTGGGTGTTCATTGGCGGGACTGATGTTGAAGCTGAAACTCCAATACTTTGGCCACCTCATGCGAAGAACTGACTCCTTTGAAAAGATCCTGATGCTGGGAGGGATTGAGGGCAGGAGGAGAAAGGGATGACAGAGGATGAGATGGTTGGATGGCATCACCGACTCAATGGACATGGGTTTGGGTGGATTCTGGGAGTTGGTGATGGACAGGGAGGCCTGGCGTGCTGTGATTCATGAGGTTGCAAAGAGTCGGACACAACTGAGCAACTGAACTAAACTGAACTGAACCCCAGATGACAGGCAACTCTAGAGCATGGAAGCTTTCAGGCCAATGAAGAGTCACTGATGGAATAATGTCATTTTCTGTAGTGACAATTTTGACAAAAAAAGCTGAGCTTTAAATTTAGACTGAAAGAAAATTGAGAGGTAAATGTGAAGATGGTCTTCTAAGTCATTTTATGCAGTTGTAAGCAATTCTCCGAGAGCTTCTGGGTGCAGGAGACTAGAAGTCCTCCCGTGGGTCACCGGGAATGAGGGCACCTGGAGGTGGGCGGCCGCCTCACTCTCCTGTTCAGGTGTCTGGTGCCTGCACTGTCATTATGACGTCATGCGCATCTGCACGCCCTTCCTCTCAAGACTGCTCCCTCCAATGCTGGAGGGCTTCCATTACTAGACCATCACTTTCTTGAAGGGCATGATGCTACCTACGAGAGCTAAGCTTATGTGTCAACTTGACTAGACTGAGGGATGCACAGAGAGCTGGAAAAAGATGATTTCTGGGCATCTGCCAAGGTGTTTCCAGAGAAATTGGATCTGATGAGGTGGCGTGAGTAAAGGCGACACTCTGACCAATGTGGGGACATCATTCAGCCCTGAGGGCCTGAGCAGAAATAAAAGGGCAGAGAGTGTAAATTTGCTCCCTTGCTTGAGCTGGGACATCTATCTTTTCCTTCCCTGGGGCATCAGCACCCTGATTCTCATGCCTCCAGATGTGGCAAGGGACTTTCACTAGAGGCTCTGGGTCTCAGACCTTTGGGTTTAGACTGGAGCTATCAAGACATCACAGGCTACCCTGGGTCTGCAAAACTTGCAAATGGCCGTTCATGCTCACAGCCTCCATAACCATGAGAGCCAATTCCTATAGAAAATGTATATCTCTCTCTTCTATCTATCCAACATCTACCTACTCATCCATCCACCCATCCTATGGGTTCTGTTTTTCTGGAGAACACTGACTCATCAGTTCAGTTCAGTTCAGTTGCTCAATTGTGTCTGACTCTTTGTGACCCCATGGATGCCAGGCCTCCCTGTCCATCACCAGCTCCCAGAGTTTACTGACTCATACCCTGAAACTATTTGTCCTGGTTTCACCTCCAGGGTTAGATGGCACATCTGATGATGCATCTTCCTCATGACGACCACCGCTGTGTCCACCTTCCTCCTGCTGTGGTCCTCAGCTTCTTCCCCTGATCCCCAAATGCCAAGTGTTCTGGTCTCCCACTGACATCTAACCAGACAAAGTTGGTTACTGGAGATGAGCCCTGACTGACCCAAAGTAGTCAGGCAGGCACCGTTTACCCTTCTCCTATCACTACACTTTCCTTTAAAAAGATTGTTAGAAACAATAGCTTACTTGGCACTTATATCACACTGAAGGCTCATAGCCAATAAAAAAACGTTTTTTTTTTTTTTAACATGCTGTCTTTAAACTGTGGCTTTTCCCCTAAGCCTCAAATGTCCAGTTATTTTTATGGAAAAAATATAGCATTTTCTATTTGTCCATAATATATTTTATTATTTAAGATTCATGGCTTTCTATCACAAGCCTCCTGGGACACTTGATGGAAAAGTTATAGACAACAATTCATAAGCCAGGTGGCAGGAGTCTGGTGGTGCGTGACTGTAGCCACAACTTTGGCCACTTTTTATTTCCTATATCTATGTTTGATCATATTATTGTTTTCTTTTATCATTGGAATTCACATTCTACTATTTGCTCCCTCAGAGTTGACTATGGTATTGGATATATTTGATCCCAAGATGCAGTAAACTGAGGAAGAAAAAAGTGAGAAGTGTTCCTCATTCTTTTGAAGTCACTATAGTTACCTTTGCCCACTTCTAAGAAAGTTTATTCTCCAACTTTCTCTTATTATTCCTGTTTTCTGCCTCTCTTTTTTTGATTCTCTTTCTTTCCTCCTTACTGTCTTTGAACTGCTATTTCCCTTGAAAAAGCATTTCAGGACCCTGGACAGAAGCGCAGGCTATAGGCTCATTCCCAGTCCTTCTGCCCTACCCAGAGCTCATGGTCCTGATCAAGGAGCACAGAGGTCTCTGGTTTGCTCTAACACTGTCCTTCGTAAATACTTTTTTGAAGGACACTAGATGACATAGTGTTTTCATATATAGTGCCAACCAGAGTGATATAGAGATGTCACCCAATTTAAATGTTATCATTTTATATTGGAAACAAAGTTTTATAGTAACTTGGAAATGGTGGGGTATTTTTTTTCCCCTTGTTTCCTAGTCCAGTCCTAGTTCCTAGGAATTAGGATTTCCTAGTTCTTCATCCAGAAAATACAGCTTGCTCCATGTAAGGTAAAACTCTGACTTCATTAAACTCAGCTTTCTGGAACTGAAGCCTCCAGTGCTCTCCTAGGACACGTTAGTATAAGAACACACCTCGTTCACAGCTGAGCTGTGGGCAATACTGATGGACACCTGCAAGGCCTTCCTCATTGGGCCTTTGACTCCACCCACTTTATTTAAAATACCTATTGTTATCATTACTGAGGTATAGTTGACATAGGACACTGGCATATAATATACTGGGTGTCAGGTTAAAACATAATTCAAGGTTTGTTTACATTGCAAATGATCACGTGATACCTAGTTATCACCTGTCAGCAGGTACAGTTATGTCTCTTTTCCTTGAGATGAGCCGTTTTAAGACTTACTCTCTTAGAAACTTCCAAATAAGCAATACGGAGTTATTAGTTATAGCCAGCATGCTGCACCTTACATTCCCAGGACTTACTTATTTTATAGCTCAGCATCTACCTCTGACCGCTTCACCACCTTCGCCACCCGCCTCGACTCGCTACCTCTGGCTACGGTCCGTCTGTCCTCTGTATCGATGAGCTTGCTTTTTTGTTTGTTTTATGTCACACAACTAGGATCATGTGATATTTGTCTTTCTGCCTTCTTTCATTCAGCATATTGCCCTCAAAGTCCATCAGTTTTGCCACAAATGGCAAGATTTCACTCTTTATGGCTAAACCCATTGTTTGTATACACCATATTTTCTTTATCCATTTATCAACTGATGATACTCAGGTTGCTTCCGTATCTTGGCGTTACTATTGCAAATAATGCTGCAGTGAACATGAGCGTGCATTTCTTTTTGAAATGTCATTTTCATTTTCTTCAGTTAAATACTCGCAAGTGGAACTGCTGGATCAGATGACAGTCCTATTTTTAATGTTTTGAGGAGCCGCCTTATGGGTTTATCAGATGGATGATTCCCCAGTACTTCCTCCCACTCCGTAGGCCGCATGTTCATTTTGTGGTGATCTGCTTTGCTGTGCAGAAGCTTTTTAGTCTGAAGAGCAACTCATGTAAAGGGCCTTGCCACCCATGTTTCCTTCTTGGAGTTCTGTGGTTTCAGGTCTTCAAATTTTGGGTTAATTTTTGTGTGTTTCGTGTAAGACGGTACTCTAGTTTCAGTTTTTTGTATGTAACTGTCAAATTTTCCCAAAACCATTCACGGAAGACTGTCCTTTCCCTTCATAAATTCTTGGCTCCTTTGTCGTAAATTCATTAACCACATATTCATGGGTTTACTCTCCAATCTGTTCCGTTGATCTGTGTGTCTGTTTTTATGTCACTGCCACACTGGTTTGATTCCCACAGCTCTGTAATATTTTTGAAATCAGGGAGCATGATAGCCCCAGCCTTGCTCTTCTTCCCCAGGATGGCTTGGGTTATTCAGCATCCCTTGTGTTTCCATACAAATTTCAGGATTTTTAATCCATTTCTGTGAAAACTGCTGCTGGAATTTTGATACAGATTGCATTGAATCTGTAGAATTGCTTTGGGTAGTATGGACATGTTAGCAATAATAATACTTCCTATTCATGAGTGTGAAATATTTTTCTATTTACTTGTATCTTCAATTTTTTTCATCAATGACTTACAGGCAGTCTTTATTTAAATTAAGTATTTTGTGTTTATTGTGGCTTTGGCTCTATAACATATTCCTAAGTTCCAAATATGTTATATTCAATCATTTTCTGAGAAAAATGCATTAATATTTTCTTTAATTTTAAATACAGTATTATTCTCATGTATTTTTCTTCATATTGCTTTGACATGAAAAGACCAAGAAGACATTTTAGATATTGATAATAATAAAAAGAATGGTTATAAGTTATTAGCTTCTTTGTTCACTTATGAGAAATAGAATATTTTTCCCATGCAGATAAATCCCTTAAATAATCATTTTTATGGCTATCAAAAGTATTTACAAATGCACAAATTGTTAACATGCAGTTCTCAGTCACGCCACATACCATTTATTTCACCTATAAAACTTTACTGCGTTTCTAATTAAACACGCTCATAAATGTTATCAATAGAAAAGCCAGGGCCTCCTTTTTACATAGTAAATGCTCATCTTCTTGCCTCCTTCCTGCTGTTCTCTCCAGCTCTGTGCACACATGCAGCTCTGATGATCTCTCTGTGTCTCTGTGTGTCAATGCGTTCTCTGGATTTTCAGAATGGAGAAGAGAGTCTGAAAGGTAAGTTAGATAGGAGAAGAAGAGTGAACTCTGCATTTTATGTCTGAACAGTCTTCACTGAGAATCAGGCTGATGCATGGTGTGCTAGAAACGCGCTATGTTGCAGATTCCACAATTATCTATTATAAATTCCAAATATTTCTGCAGACAAACTAGTAGAATTTAAAAATCAAGTTAGAAAGTTAACTAGTTTTGTTACCAGTCACAAAATCATATATGCACAAATTAATTAGATTCCTATATAGCAACAATAAACAGTAGAAAATAAAATTGATAATAGCATCAAACATATAAACATAAGCAAAATCTCTACACTGAAAAGTATGCAATATAATTGAGAGAAATTAAAATAATAAGTATATGGAGAAATATACCACACTCATGGCTTGGAAACAACTCAGTATTAATTTCGATTTTCTCACACTGATTTGTAGATAGAATAAAATTACAATTAAAGTTATAGCAGATTTTTTTAGAATACTAAAAAATTGTTTCTAAAACTCGTTTGGAGGGAAATTCCCTGGTGGTCCATTGGTTAGGATCCTGTTTTTCCACTGCAGTGGGGCCAGGTTCATCTCTGGTCATAGAACTACGATCCTGCAAGCCACATGGTCAGATAAATAAATAAATTAAAAAAGAAACTCATGCAGAAATACAAACGGCTAAGGTAATAATGAAAGTAAATGAATATAACCAAAATTCTTAAGCTATCAGAAATCAGGTTGTATTATAAAGTGTGGAAATTAGGGCAGAATGGGAGAATAGAAAATAAACCTATAGTGCAAAATGGACAGAAACCAGCCCCACACATAAAACTCACCCGATTTATAAAACTGTGATCCTGCAGTATATACACACACACACAAGGGAAATTAATGTAATTAATGTTGCCCCCTACTTTATCAGTTCACAAAAAATAAATTTTTATGCACTGCAGATCTAAAAGGAAATATTTAAAATAAATCTTTTAGAGGAAAACAATAGATTGTTTTTATGACTGAAGGTAGGTAAAGATTTCTTAAACAGAACAAAAGCTTGAAAACGAAATATGAATATACATAACTGTAATAAAAGTAAGTACTGTTTATCAAAATATATCACTAAAAGCATGGAAGGTAAACTATATGGAAAAGAAGTACTTGTGATACATCCATTTAACAAAAGACGCACACCCAGAATATGTAGAGATTGATTGAACAAATCAATAAGAAAATGACAAAAGAACCAACAAAAAAATGGGCAAGCAACTTAAATAGATACTTTGCAAAAACATATCCAAATAGCCAATGAATACATAAAAGGTGCTCAACTTCATTTACCCTTAGAAACACGCAAATTAATTTTGTAATTGTTAACCATCAGGCAAGCTAAAATGGAAAGTTATGTCAAAGATGGGAAACAGCCAGAACTCTCAGACTTTTCCTGTGGGAGGAAAATTGGAACAACTTTGGAAAACAGGCGGGCAGTGGTACAATATCATCAGCAGCACCATCCATCACAGCTAAACTCTGGAAAATCATCAAGTGCCCAGCACTGGCACAGCGAACCTATAAGCTGTGAGCACCACACTCTGGGACTCTGGGATGATGAGCACAGTCACACCCAAACTGCAGGCCAGCAGCGTGGGTGACTCATAAACTCAGAGGGGCCAGACGTGGAGACCGCATGGTGCACAGCTCTACCCTAAATCCTGGAAAGCGGCCAGAATCTGCGGCGTGTGGGCCAGCATAGTGGCCAGCCTTGAGGCAGTGTGGTGGCCTAGAAGGGACACGGGTGTGGCTTCTGGGCGCTGGTTACTTTGGTTCTTAGTTAAGGTTTTTGTATATCCAGGTCTGTGTTCCGTTTGTGAAAATTCATTGCTTCATATGCTATATAACTATGATTTTATACTTTCATTAATGAATGTTATACTTCAATTAAAAAACCTCTCAAATTATGCCTCTTTACATAAAACAATGTAACTTGAGGAAACCAATGATGCTTCAAAACCTTTAATTTCCAAACTGACTTTTGTGGCTGACTGAAGTTCAGACTTCTCAACTTTGCACGGTACTCTTGCTCACATTAGCCAGCCCAGCTCAGTGATATTAATTCAAATTCCTAGAGAGTCTTCAATACAAAACGCACAAAACCTAGCTCTTTTTTATACTCTGTTTTCAAGGTTGCAATAAATTTAGGCATGTCTTATGCTACGAAGAGAGGTGTTTTCTTGTGAAATCTCTGATCAAGACAGTCGCCCAGATTGTAATGCGTGTCATGGATGATATTTATGTAAGCTGGGTTCTACTTGGGTCTTTGAAGACCACCTCTGTGAATACCAATTAAAGAGGAAGTTTATCAGTGCCATTTTGGAAAAGCAGAGTTTATGAAACTGTGAGGAAATCTGAATATTTTGTAAATGAGAAGCTATCCCTACTCACTGAGGCAGATTTGGGTTTGAATTCCTGGCAGAACCCCACCCCTGCTGTTCCCTGTGTTCTGTCCTCCGTCCTCACTGGGAGGTGTGTTTCGGCAGCCGCACCCTCCCACACTCCTGGTTGTGCCAGGTGTGCCCGGGGCACGGATGATGGCCATGGGGCTGGGGTTCAGCCTGCCTTCTGCGTGCAGAGCCCTGGAACCCAGCGGCCTTCACTTTAAGCAGGAGGTGGGGTCTCTTCTTGGCAAAAAGATATGGTGGGAGCTCGCCAGATCGTCTTTCCTTTGAACCAAATTTCCTCAGTCTTTCTGTCTCTGTCCCAGAACTACTCTGTCCATTTAAACTGCTGACTCCTAGACTCCTGGGAGCACAAAGCTCCCTCCGCCCAGGGTTTTTAAAGGGTCACACTCTCCTGGTCCAGAATGGCCTTGCTGTCTATGAGCACCATGCCCTGAGGGTGCCTCACAAGAATGCCAACCGTCAGGTGGGTGCAGCCTCTTCCACATCTCGCTGCACAAGGTTGGTGGCTGATGCAGAAAATAACTCCATCCTTGTTTCTTCAATTCTGTGGATCTCTTTGCCTGCTCTCTCAATCCTCCTGCCCTCGACCCATGTACTCAAATGCACACTCACACAAGCACACACATGCTCACACACATTCACACCTCACACGTGCACCACCCCCCACACACATTCACTCATGGTCACACACTCACACATCCTCACACACATTCACATATGCTCACACATGCACACACAGTCACACAGGCACACACACTCACATAGGCATACACAAACTCACACAAGCTCAGACATGCACACACATGCTCACACACACTCACACATGCTCATATATGCACACTCACACATGCACACACACACACTTACACACATGCTCACACAACCCCACACATGCACATACACGCTCATATGCACACGCACACATGCTGACATGCACTTACACACATGCACACCCTCACACATGCACACACATGCACAGTCTGAATGACTTTATAAACATTCCTGTCCTTGAGTGTTTTTCCCTGTATGTACGCTTGGCGTTTCTCACAGGCTGGTTGCTGCTCTGCCTTCTGGGCACGGCCTGTGGAAGTGTCTGCGTCCTCGCCTGAGCCAGGCACAAGCCCCCTGGAGCAAGGTGCACATTGCAGGCTGGGGGCGCCGAGGCGGCTTCACTGATGGCGCCGCGTCCTCTGAACTCTCGTTGTTCTGATGCCCTGTGATCGCACGAACTTGAAGCCATACTTGGGTTTGAGAATTGTCCTTGAGTGCTCTGCAATAAATTATTTAAGTGAAATGTGGAGGAACAAATTAGTTAATAATAATAATTAGGATTAAAGAGTAATTTTGATTTTAAAAAGATGCTGAAAAGGATAAATGCTCTGTTGTCTCATTTGGCCATTAAAAAGCAGTAAGCCTCCTTAGAGGACGGGAAGGCACAGGTGGGTTAAATACCTTCCTTGTGTTGATGTGGCGAGTGGCCCTCAGACCCCGCGATGGCAGAACTCTGGGAGCTTGTGCACAGGGGACACCGACTGTGATTATTTTCCTGGTATGCACGGTTGTGCAGAACAATGGGCCAAATCATGCTGAACAGAGAACACGATTCCAGCCCCGAGGTGGGGTCTTAAATTTCAGCTGCAGAGTGACACAGCACGGGACCTGCCAGGAGTGGGTGTGGATGTCCCCGGAGGGGAGTTACGGGAGGGGCCACGGCTCATAAGAGAGAAGGAAGGCCAGAGATCTGGTGGGGGTCTGGCCGTGCCTGAAAAACCAAGCACGCTTTTCCTTCAAGAGGAGAAAACAAGGCAGCAAGGGGAGGGAAAGTCAGAGCCGAAAGAGGGGTGACACCTGAGAGTCAGGCCTACAGCTGTGCCAAGCCAGGCCCAGTCCCACCCTCTCTTTACACAGGGGATCTTGACCCTTCCTGCAGAGGCAGAGCCTGTGCCATGTCCCTGCCAATGACTTATCAGGTCTTACAGCTGTTCAGTGACCACGTGGCTTTGCTCTTACCTGGGTCTCTGGGTTCCTGGAATCATAGCATTGTCCTTGTATATTCCTTAGCACAGTTCTATACACACAATGAGTGCTCAGTAAGTATAATACACAAGGATTTTAATTCAGATTGTTGTTCAGTTGCTAAGTTGCGTCCAGCTCTTTGAGACCCCATAGACTGCAGCCTGCCAGGCTCTTCTGCCCATGGGATTCTCCAGGCAAGAGTACTGGAGTGGGTTGCTATTTCCTTCTCCAGCGGATCTTCCTGACCCAGGGATCGAACCAACGTCTCCTGCATTGGCAGCGGATTCTTTACCACTGAGATTCAGGAGGACCCTTCAAGGTCACGCCCATCCATTAAGGACACGTAGCAGGTCTAAAACCAGAAATTCCGCAGCTCAACCCTGCTGCTCCCCTGAATGAGAGGCAGGCAGTCTTCACCACCAAATCTCACGCTTGCTCTCTTACTCCTTTTTATTACTGAAGTTTTACTTCCCAACATCCCACTTATTTCTAGAAGTTTCTAATCTGAAGGGAAATCCAGTCTGGCTCAGAAACAGCAGCTTCCCGGGCACAGGGCCCTCTTTGGGAAGCAGGTCTCTGGGTGTATCTGCAGGGGTGGGGCGGTGAGGGTCGAGGGGCTGCAGGTGTGTGTGGGAACGGTACGGGTCTGTGTGCGCCTCACCCTCTGTCCCAGCCTCTGCCTCTCAGTGCGGCCCCTCTGCTCACAACAGGTGCAAAATTGTCCCCTCAAGGCTCCCCTTTACCTGAGGCTTCTGTGAGAAAACCTGAACTCCTCAGCTCTGTGCCCCTCACCATGTATCTTCAGGCCCGTAGATCCTGAGAGTTTAACTCTTCCTTGGGTGTTCAGCACCCCCGCAAACACTCCTTTCCTTCTGAGAAGGTAATTCCTCAGCTTCTTTCTGCAAGTGCTGCCTGAGGTGATGGTTAGAAAATTCTGAGTTTAGAGGAGCGATGCTTAATAAGCTTCATATGAAAAGATTTGAGCTGAAGATTCTTTAAACACTCAGTATTATCTAATTTCATAATGAGTGGATTTCCTTAAATTTCTTTTCTTAAAGTATTATCACAACATCAAGCCTTAATGAAGGCTGTTGGTAATGAGGTTACTGCTATCGTCTTAACGTAGCTGAGTTTCTTTCCACTCTTCACGTCAGTACAGTTTTTTAAATACATAGATTCAATAACGGCACATATACAATCGTATTGTGTTTTATCAACTTGACACTGCTGTATGTATTCCTCCCCCTCCCTCCCCTCATTAATATAATATTAAAGTTTATATTATCATAGAGCTTCCTTACCAAAGCTTCATAGTCATTCTTTTATTGCTGGACACACATTTCTAAAATTTTATATAAAACTAATGGGATAAAAAAATCTGCAAGCATCATAGTATTTTGATTTGTTTTAATTATTTCCTTCAAATAAATGATTAAATAATTAAGTCAGGGAAAATAACACACATGTCCTAAAATGTTATTAGTAAATAGCTACCTTGATATTTAAAAACTTCATAAGGAAAGTTCAATAACCATAGCAGTTGATACGGAAAATGCTTCAAAGTACAAACTCCCTAAGTTTTACCTAGAAATATTTGTACACAGGATGACAGAGACCGCCAGGAATGATAATTTAACCATCACCTCAGGTGACTCTGATGTAGATATCTAATTACCAAACATAAAGTAAGGAGCAAATAGAAACCAAGAGGTATGAAAGCCTAATGCCTCAACTGTGCACTTAAATACTGTTCTAAATGCGATATTTAGAAATTCAAGTTAACACAACATCAACAAATTCTGTTTTCAGAATTTTTAAGTGTTTCTAGATGTTCTTACTGAATAGTTTCACCTTATTGTATACTTAAAATGTTTATTTTGGGGGAAAAAAAGCTGAAAACACTTGGAAGAAAATGTGTATGTGCTCAGTCACACAGTCGTGTCTGACTCTTTGTGACCCCACGGACTGTAGCCTGCCAGGCTCTGTCCATGGAATTATCCAGGCAAGAATACTGGAGTGGGTTGCGATTTCCTTCTCCAGGGGATCTTCCTGACCTAGGGATCAAACCTGTGTTTCTTGCATCTCCTGCATTAGCAGGCAGATTCTTTAACATTTGAGCCCCCTGGGAAGCCCTGAAAGAAAATAGCGTTGCTTAATTATTCATGTATTATTCCACACGTGAGTAGACAAAGGAGGAAAGCAGCCCTAACCCTGAATACGAATGCTTGCCTCTGCAGGCACCTTTGTAAAGCTTGTGCCTCAGAAGCTTTACTGCTATTTAGAGCTTTTATGAATGTTTGAGAGGATCACACAGTATTTATATGCTTCCTGTTATGCTTATTCAAAACTTGCAAATCTTTATTGCTGCTGTGGGTTAGAACCACAAATTTGTAACTTTCTTTCCTTAAGGCATTTTCATCCCCCCCAGCTTTTTCAGGAAAAGAAAAGACAGTGTAACCAGCTAGGGGTGGTGTGCTCAGTTTGAGTGGCAGAGAAACTAGAAACTCAAAGGGCAAGTTTTAGAAAGGGGAGTGGTGCTGGAGGAGGGCTGAGAATGGAGTTCCCACTTCGTTGGCTGCTGGCTACATGGCGCATGTGTGTGGACACTCTGGAGCCCCTGGAAAACCCGGGGAGGGGGGTGGAGACTGTGGGCTTGTCGACATTCTAGACACATCCTGAGTCTACACACAGCGTGAGCAGGTATGGAAGCCTTTTTGGCATGGGACACCTGATCTGGCTGAGGATTAAACAAAACAGGGAGATGCCTAGGTTGGCAAGCTTAAAAAAAAAGCCTTGAGGTTTGGACTTGCTGGGAACGTGTCACCTCTTCTTTCTTATTCCTCTCCTTTGGGGCGAGACTGTGTCCTGTGCTTTCCTGCCACTGTATTTTGGAAACACATGACTTGTTTGATTTCACAGGCTCGCAGCTGGAGGAGACACCGCCGTAGGACAAACTGAATCTCAACCAGTATTGGGCTTACCTACCCAAGGGCTTGTTTCCAGCAGTGGTAGGAGAATAGACAGAAGCAGTAAATACGGTCCTGAAAGAGGCTCACGTGTGTCCTGGCTGATTGCATTTGATCAAATGTTCTTCATGCTTCTGCTCTGCTGAACCCAAGTCTCCTGCATTGCAGGCGGATTCTTTACCGGCTGAGCCACCAGGGATGCCCAAGAATACTGGAGTGGGTAGCCTGTCCCTTTTCCAGGGGATCTTCCCTACCCAGGAATCGAACCAGGGTCTCCCGCATTGCAGGCGGATTCTTTACCAACTGAGCTATCAGGCAGCCCCGCTCTAGACTTCCATAAACCAGAGTTTACACCAGGATACTAAGAGTGCATGTTTTGTACATGTGTTAATTGTACGTCCTTAAGTTGCTTTTCATTTGCCACTTTCAAACCCTGGACTCGTCATGTGTTTCAGCTGAACGCTTGCAAGTCTTATCACCAGCCCATGAGCTGGCCAGAACCTCTAACACATCATGTAATTGTCAGAGGCATGCTCACCTCTTACAAGGACTTCACCATCAACTGGGCAAATGATGATGGTTGTGAGCAGGAGCAAACACGTGGGGCATTCGTCTGCTTTAAGATGTGTGAGAGAAGAGAGACTCTTTCGCATGTTTGGATTGGGCACAGTTTATACTGGGTGGGTGTTTGTGGTGGGTCTGGGAAGGCTCCTTCGAAGGCCTCCTAGTTAACCACCTTAGCTCCATCAGTGCGGTCCCCAGGCTCCTGAGCAAGTCCTCTCCTGGGATATGTGCCAGCTCCAGAGACTTGGGGGCTTTAAAAATCTACCATAGAGGATCCTGTCCATTTAGACAAACACCCAAGTGCCAAGACCCATCCTGTGAGTTTTCCCGTCTGGGAAAGCAGCTGATCTAGAATGCTGGGGATGGCAGAAGAGTTCCAGGGTCATGGAAAAGTAGAGGGACATTCTTGAATAGGAGAGAAATTTCTCTTCAAGAAAATTGGAGGTAATCAAGGGAACATTGAAAGCAACAGTGGATGCCAAATCAAAGGGACTTTGGTTCATTCATGGCTTTCCCTGTTCACTTGGAGATCCCCTGGAGAAGGGAATGGCGGTCCACCCCAGTATTCTTGCCCATGTAAGTTTCCATTCTTTCCACCTCATTGCTACTATTTCATCCTTTAAGTATCTTTGACATTCTTGGAATGCAGAGGCTATGAAACCAATAATAAAAATTTTTTTAATTTTATTTTATTTTTAAACGACATAATTGTATTAGTTTTGCCAAATATCAAAATGAATCCGCCACAGGTATCTGACTATGTGCCAAACACCATACCAGGCACTAAGAATATAAAATAAATAAATTATAGTCTGTGCTCATAATTTACTAGGGGGAAGGCCGCAGAGGCACTCACCCATTTAGAAAAAATATGATGAGCACACTAATAGAGATATAATCCATAATGGAGCTACAACAGAGACACAAATCAATAAATGACTATGAAATGGGAGATGGGGAGGAAAAGCTTCCCATAGGATATGGTATTTGATCTGGGCCTTAAAGGATAAGTGAGAGGAACTTTCCAAGGAGGTGGGTTCACGAGGACAAAGGGCGTGGAAGCGGGAAATCGCATGTAATGTTTGCCTTCTTCAATCACGTCAAAATGTCTATGGCTGGTTCTCGCAGGGGCCACGTCGTCCTTCAGGATATGGATGTATGCGGCATGTGGGGGCCCTGGGCCCACTTTTGAGCCCAGAACAGCGGAAGTGTCCTATCAGCTCTTCAACATGCTGAGGGGATCAATCCAGCCTTTCTAGAGCCATCTGCAGTTTCGCTTGCGTTCAAATCACATCACTCCTAAAAGCCTCTCCTCTGAAGTTTCCTTTGCATGGAGGAACATAAAGCTGGTTCGATGGGAAGGTGGTGAAAATCTGGATGCACAAGTCCATTCTCTGGACACTCGAGAACACTTGTTGCTCCCAGAGTGGAGGAATCTGAAAGCCAAGCATCGTGTGAGTCAACTGAGTTGAATACTGGGAAAGTGTGTTCCCTGTGATCTATTAATAGCAGAGTGTATTTTGAACCAGCTTTCGTGTCTCTTAATTTCTTGACTCGCCAAAATTTTCCAGTTCATTTCATGCAAGCAATCGAGGCTACTGAGCCCCAGTCATGGTATTTTTTTCAGCACTATGACTCTTTGAACAGGAGATCAATCTGTCTTTCTTGACTTCACCACGGTTACTCTTGCACAAGAGATGAAGGCATTTTGGGAGCCACACCTCTCAACCAATTGTCTGAACCCGTGGCCCGCGTGGCCCTTGTAGCAATGTTGAGGAGACAGGCTGTGCTGCAGGGAGCAGCGGTTCCCACCTTGACATCTGGCTGAATTCCCGCTCGATTTGAAGCGGCTGCGGTTATTTCCCTGTTGTAACGAGTTTCCTGATTACCCGACAGTCTATCTAAACTCTTGACTCATTTCCAACCTGCCAGTTCTCTCAAAAGTTATGGAAATGGTCTTCAAACCGCAGCTTCAGCACGTCCTCCCCACACGCCATCTGCATCGACAGATCCCATCGTGGATGGAGAAGGGCGGCCACATGGGTGTGCCAGCTGCACACGTGTGTGCACGGAGGAGCACGCTGCTGGTGGCGCTGGTGGGAAGGCGTCCTGGCTGCAGGACGCTGAGGGCAAGGGCATTGTCACTGGCCGGGACAGGGCTCTTCATGCGGGATTGGAAGGTGCACAGATAACTGGCCTTGACAGATTTTATGTGCCACTCAGCGTTCTGTCCTGGAGGAGGAGATGGCCACCCACTCCAGTGTCCTTGCCTGGAGAACTTCATGGACAGAGGAGCCTGGGGGGCTGCAGTCCATGGGGTCATAAACAGTCGGACACGACTGAGCGACTAACACTTTCGCTTTACATAGGACCACTAAAGTGTATCGACTTCGCTGGTGGCTCAGATGGTAAAGCCTGTGTCTACAATGTGGGAGACCTGGGTTCGAGCCCTGGGTTGGGAAGATCCCCTGGAGAAGGAAATGGCAATCCACTCCAGTACTATTGCCTGGAAAATCCCATGGACAGAGGAGCCTGGTAGGCTACAGTCTATGGGGTCACAAAGAGTCGGACACGACTGAGCGACTTCACTTTCACTAAAGTGTACATGAGGTATTCAGTAAAGGAAGATACAGAAATCCAATATCATGTTTAGCTTTTTTCTTGAGTCCTGATATCAAAATGTTTGTCTTTAGATTGCTATTTAATGCCAGAAAAGGGGAGGTGGTTATAAGGGAAATGAAAACAGTAACAACCCCACACTGCAGGATTCGGCTTCTTAAATCTCGTGGGAGGTGGTGTTTCTAGATTTAAATCTGTTCATCAGGAGCCTTGACTCCTCAGACTGTTGGCTTCATTAAGATGTTACGAGCAGCCTCTGTCCTGGGTCACGACAGAGCCTCTTGCAAAAGCTATGTAAGAAATCAGGGTCCGTCGACACCAGCTCTGCCTGCTCTGCTGTTAGCTTCTCCGCCTGAGTGACCAGGCAATTTTTCGTGTATCAATCTTAATACTTTTTTCATATTGGGTTGTAGTTGTTTAGTTGTGTGTGTGTGTGTTTACAGGCCTACCTCCCCAGCTGAATCTGCATGACCTGGGGTCAAGAAAAAGATATATATAATATATATGTATGTTTTCTTTCTTGTACACACTATGCCTAACACGGTGCTTTGCCCAAATGGTATTTAATACATGCTGTGAAAAGAAGGAAGAGGGTAAGAAGAGGAACATAGAAAGCAAAGAATCTGAAACAAGTAGGAGGAGATTATGAATCAAGGTCAAGAAGTAAAATTCAAGGTCAACGGTGTTGACGACTATTAGGGATATTTATGGAAAGACTGCAGCCAGCTTTAAATTGTCTGTCCAAACTTGAGAAATTAATGTTTAGCTTTTCACTTTGAAGTAATTTCAGACGTTAATGCTACAAATTATTACATGCTGAAAATTAGACTTAACCTTTTGATTTTAGAAATGATAAGCTTGAATTTTTCAGTGTTAATTCATTGTACTTTAGTTTCTTTTATTTCTGAAATTGCATACAAAAGTATGGTTGAATCATATCTTATTTTCCATAATGAGTATTTTTCAATCAAGGCATCAAGACTGTACAAAAAATATTTATTTTTGCTAAAAAATTGATGTAGAATTTTAGGCTAGTTTTATGATCAGGAAGATAAACAAGTACGTGGAATGCAAGTCCCTCTAAGGTGGTCGTGTCCACTGCAACGTTGCTCTAAATTAATGGTTATTCTCTTTCTATTGCCAAGGTACAGAGCAAGCATCTCTTCTTCTACTCCTCAAATGATCATGTTAATTTTAATTCACAAGTTTGAAGGAAGCCGGGGATTGAATTCTTTCTGAAGGCTTCTGCCTTTACATATTCCACATGTATTTTAACCTCATAGTTTGCAAAACCAAACATGTCACTCTTTCTTCTTTCTTTCTTTCTCCTGTGTTTCCTACAGAAATTCACTCACTCGCTTTTCATTCACTGCATACGCGTTTATGGACGTGAGTCTGAGTGAAATCCGGGAGTTGGTGATGAACAGGGAGGCCTGGCATGCTGCAATTCATGGGGTCGCAAAGGCTTGGACATGACTGAGCTACTGAACTGAACTGATACGCATTTAAGTGCAGGGCAGGCATTGGGGCCAGAGTGGTACAGACAGACACACGCCCTGCTCCCACCAAGCTGACACTGCAGTGAAGAGATGTGAAATTAAATCATGGGTTGTCATCTTAATCAGTGATTTAAATAATTATTTAACTCCCCTCTTGGGTATCCTTCCAAGAAGGAATGCAAGGTGCTAGGAGGCTCTCCTGATGGTTACACGTACCTGCTCTATTGGAAATGGGAAATCTTCTCAGGTTATGTCTGTGTTGAGCTTGAAAGATAACTGAATATTGGTAGAGAGGCGGGAGGTTGGGGAGGGGCTGCCGGGCAGGAAGCCACTGACTGTGGAGACCCAGGAGCAGGTCACGGCACAGCCACGTGTGACCCCGAGCCACCGCCGCGCTCTTCCCCGAGCTGGGGGCCGCTCCGTGTCCCCACCAGCGACACAGGTGCAGCTGCTCCGCGTACTTGCCTGTGCTCCGCAGTAGCAGCTTTTCTGATTTTCCGCATTGTAGGTGAATAGGAGTGTCTCGCTGTGGCTTTCATTTGCATTTTGTCCAGTGACCGACGTTGTGAAGCATCTTTGATACACTTAGTTGTGATTTGTATATATTTTAGTGTGTGACATATCAGTGAGTCTGGCATAGCTGGAAGTGGAAGTCTAGTCATTTCTGGGGCCTCTCACAACACCATTTCTGCAGCAGCAGCTCACCAAGTCCTGCCCATCCCACCTTCCAAACACCTTCTGTGACTGCTCCAGACTGTCTCATCCCTGCCTCCTGAAACAGAGACAGTTGTGTCCGGTCTGGACAGGTCAGTAACTTCCTGGCTAGCGTCTGCTTCCTCTTTCCTGCTGGTCAGTACATTCTCTAATATGCAATCATCTCCTGAAGCTACGCACCTGCTCGCACCAAGCCTCCATCTGAGTCACCAAGCGCCTTGATCCTCCCGGGGTGAAAGCTGGTGGAGTTTGTAAGTCCCGTGTGGCTGTGCGGGGCTGGCAGGCCCTGCACTCCAGCCTGGACGGGCGCCAGGCGACGCGGCTGCTTCGTGCTGTGATCACGCTGGCCTGGGCCTCCTCGGCCCGGCCTCCCCTCAGCCCCTAGTCCCCAGGCTCTTCCCTCCGCCTCACAGTCTCCCGTCCCCAGTGCCTCCCATGGCCCCTTCAGAGCCTCTGCTGTGAGTCTGTCTCAGTATTCTCTTCTCCAGAAATTCTTCCCTGAGCTCCCTGGACAAGTCTTATGTTTCCAGTGTTTCCTGTACATCCATCAGTTCAGTTCAGTTCAGTCACTCAGTCGTGTCCGACTCTTTGCGACCCCATGAATCGCAGCACGCCAGGCCTCCCTGTCCATAACCAACTCCAGGAGTTCACTCAGACTCAAGTCCAGTGATGCCATCCAGCCATCTCATCCTCTGTACACCCATAGAATTGGTCAAATCAGACTTCCACAATTATTTTGTGATTATCTGATTCACATATACGGCATCCACCATCTCATCTTCTATTCTGCCTGTCCCGTGACTGCAGAGGACACCCCTGCCCTGGCTCACCTGTGTCTCTGCCATGCCAGGCAGAGTGCCAGACTCGACAGGCACTTGATAAGCACTGGTTTATTGAACCAGTGAACAAATGTAAATTAAATGAATATGCAATTGGAGGGGAACCTGGACTTCAGTTTTTGTAAGAGAGAAATCAGAACTGCTTTCTTCACAAAGTGGGTGTTTTTTGCGGTGGCAAAGAGCACGACAAGATGGGAGCTGTGAAGAGAACGTATAAACCTTTCAGGGGCTGAACCGTCAGTCTGTTTGCATTTTTGACATCAGTCAGCTCCAGTACTCTTGCCTGGAGCATCCCAGGGACGGAGGAGCCTGGTGAGCGGTAGTCCATGGGGTCGCTAACAGCTGGACACGACTGAGCAACTTCACTTTCATGCATTGGAGAAGGAAATGGCAACCCACTCCAGTGTTCTTGCCTGGAGATTCCCAGGGACGGGGGAGCCTGGTGGGGGGCTGTCTATGGGGTTGCACAGAGTCGGACACGACTGAAGCAATTTGGCAGCAGCAGCTTCAGTCAGTTCAGTCGTTCAGTCATGTCCGGCTCAGTCGTGTCTGACTCTGAAACCCCATGGACTGCAGCACGCCAGACCTCCCTGTCTATCACCAACTCCCAGAGCTTGCTCAAACTCATGTCCATCGAGTTGGTGATGCTACCCAATAATCTCATCCTCTGTTGTCCCCTGATCCTCCTGCCCTCAATCTTTCCCAGCATCAGGGTCTTTTCAAAGGAGTCAGTTCTTCGCATCAGGTGGCCAAAGTATTGGAGCTTCAGCTTTAGCATCATTCCAAAGAACACCCAGGACTGATCTCCTTTATAATGGACTTGTTGGATCTCCTTGCAGTCCATGGGACTCTCAAGAGTCTTCTTCAACACCACAGTTCAAAAGCATCAATTCTTTGGTGCTCAGCTTTCTTCACAGTCCAACTCTCACATCCATACATTACTCCTGGAGAAACCATAGCCTTGACTAGACAGACCTTTGTTGGCAAAGTAATATCTCTGCTTTTTAATATGCTGTCTAGCTTGGCCATAGCTTTTCTTCCAAGGAGCAAGCATCTTTTAATTTCATGGCTGCAGTCACCATCTGCAGTGATTTTGGAGCCCCCCAAAATAAAGTCTGTCACTGTTTCCACTGTTTCACATCTATTTGCCATGAATTGATGGGACTGGGTGCCATGATCTTAGTTTTCTGAATGTTGAGCTTTAAGCCAACTTTTTCGTTCTCCTCTTTCACTTTCATCAAGAAGATCTTTAGTTTTTCTTCATTTTCTGCCATAAGGGTGGTGTCATCTGCATATCTTGATTCCAGCCTGTGCCTCTTCCAGCCCAGCGTTTCTCATGATGTACTCTGCATAGAAGTTAAACAAGCGGGGTGACAATATACAGCCTTGATGTACTCCTTTCCTTATTTGGAATCAGTCTGTTGTTCCATGTCCAGTTCTAACTCTTGCTTTCTGACCTGCATACAGATTTCTCAAGAGGCACGTCAGGTGGTCTGGTATTCTCATCTCTTTAATAATTTCTCACAGTTTATTGTGATCCACACAGTCAAAGGCTTTGGCATAGTCAATAAAGCAGAAAGAGATGATTTTCTGGAACTCTCTTGCTTTTTCGATGATCCAGCGGATGTTGGCAATTTGATCTCTGATTCCTCTGTCTTTTCTAAAACCAGCTTGAACATCTGGAAGTTCACGGTTCACGTATTGCTGAAGCCTGGCTTGGAGAATTTTGAGCATTACTTTACTAGCGTGTGAGACGAGTGCAATTGTGCGGTACTTTGAGCATTCTTTGGCATTGCCTTTCTTAGGATTGGAATGAAAACTGTCCTTTTCCAGTCCTGTGGCCACTGCTGAGTTTTCCAAATTTGCTGGCATATTGAGTGCAGCATGTTCACAGCATCATCTTTTAGGATTTGAAATAGCTCAACTGGAATTCCATCACCTCCACTAGCTTTGTTCGTAGTCATGCTTCCTAAGGCCTACTTGATTTTTTACATAAGTTCACTTTATCTCTCTGATCCTTGGTTGGAAGGTGCCGCCGCAGAAGGCGTGTGTGTGAGCTGAGCACATGTGCAGCCAGAGCCGAGAGGGTGTTGTCTTCTACCTGGGGTGCTGGCCAGGCCACAGGCAGGAGGTGAGCGGGGCAGGAAACTGCAGCCAGAGATGCTCCTGTAGATATGCCTCCTCCCTCTCTCCTCCCCATCACGGAGCTGGCAGAAGCACAAAGGAGATATTATATTTTCCTTAAAAAAGTGGAATTGAGATTGTCTAATTTTATGGAAAATCAAAGGGTCATGGTGTCTGGCTTGACGTCTCCCTACTGGACTGAAGTCTTGTGAGCAGAGATGAGCCCGCATGCATGTCTGTCTCATCCCAGAACCTGTGTGATACTTTGCATTGTAGATGTGTCTAATCAAACTGCAATTCTGTAATTTATTTCCTGCTATAGATTGCATGGGCTTCGCTGGTGGCTCAGAGGGTAAAGTGTCTGCCTGCAATGTGGGAGAACTGGGTTCTATCCCTGAGTCAGGAAGATCCCCTGGGGAAGGAAATGGCAACCCACTCTAGTATTCTTGCCTGGAGAATCCCTTGGACGGAGGAGCCTGGTGGGCTACAGTCCATGTGGTCGCAAGAGTCGGACGCGACTGAGCAGCCTCACTTTGCAGATTGCGTCAAGGATTTCTGGTTTGCCTTTTCACAGTGGAAATGCAGGAGTAACAGGTGTTACTTTTTAGTTTCCTGTGGGAAAATGCCAGGCTTTATTTTTAAATTGCCCTAAGGAAACTTTCCAGATGTGAAAGTAGTTTTCCTGCAGAGTAGGAATTATTGCTGACCACGTGTGGCCTGTGGCCGTCAAAGGAGGCTGGGCTCTGGAAGTGGAAAGAGTCATGTCTGTCTCCACCCCACCCTCCTTCCCAGCCAGGTGGCCCCATGACACAGCTGTGGCCAAGAGACCTACCGGGAGCTCTCTAGGAAACGCGCGCATGTGTGTGTATCTGTGTGTGTCTGTGTGTCTATGTTTGTGTGTGTGCGCGTGTCTGTATGTGTTTCTCTCTGTATGTGTCCGTGTCTGTGTCTCTGTGTGTGTGTCTGTGTGTGTGTGTCTCTGTGTCTATGTTTGTGTCTATGTCTCTGTGTGTGTCTGTGTGTCTATGTGTGTGTGTCTGTGTGTGTGCGTGTCTGTGTCTCTGTGTGTGTGTGTCTATGTGTCTATGTTTGTGTGTGTGTCTCTGTATATGTCTCTGTATGTGCATGCCTGTGTCTCTGTGTATGTCTGTGTGTCTATGTCTCTGTGTGTGTGTGTCTGTGTGTGTCTGTATGTGTGTCTTGTGTGTGTGTGTGTCTATGTCTGTGTCTGTATGTGTGCGTGTCTGTGTGTCTGGGTTTGGGTCTGTGTCTGAGTGTCTTTGGAGGGTTGGATGCTTGCTGTCATCCTTTGTCACCTCTCTCGGCCTGGACCGTGAAGGTGGACGCCTGTGAAGCGGCAGACGTCTTGTGTCTGATAATGAGAACAGCTCTCTGGGAATGGAGGAGCAGACGCTGACGGAGCTGAGCTGCTTGAAGACCCTGTAGAATCCTTCAGCAGTCTGGACTCCAGGCTCCTCTCTGTTAAATATATGTATCTTCTACATGTATATATATAAACAGTAAGTACCTCATTTAGTTACGCTCCTGTGGGTAAGCTCTTTTGCTGTGCAGCAGAGAAAACCTGGAAAGTGAAGATTGCTGGATTTTTCCAAGGGCCCCAGCCCTTCCCCGAGGCGCCGGTGCTTTGGGACCCCGGCACCAGCAGAGCACCCTGCTCGGCAGCGCCAGGCTCACCTCAGTCGTCATGGCAGGAACAGGGCTGCTGTCTACACAGCCCAGCCAGGTGATCCTTGCCTGAAGAGGCTGGAGGAATGGTTTGCTGTCTCTCCAGCGAGCACAGGCAAGGAGGCATGGAGGGCTGACTGCGGACACGAGTGTGTCCACGTTACGAGGGTTGCCATCTGCCTTCTGAAGGGTTGGGCTCGGGGGAGGCAGAGCAGGGCTTCTGTGGTCTCGATGACTTGATGCACGTGGACCAAACAACCCCAAGTCTCCGTCTTTAGATTTCCAATTACATGGGACAATATATCTAGTTAAGGTTGGATTTTGTTACGTGCAATCTATATATATTCTGTGGGTGAGGAAGGGAGGATGTTAGCTTCAGTGTCCCGACACTAAAGCCTGCTTAAAGTCCTGATACTAAAGCCTGCTTGCTCACACACCTGTTTCAAACATCTAGTAATACAAACTGTCATGAGTGCGCACTGGAGGGGTGCTCAGAAGTCCCTAGACTTGGTTCCAAAATGGATAAAAAGGATAATAAGTGAAAAAGACTTGCTTCTAATGCTTATGAAATTGGTGACATAATCAGTTAATTCAATTCCATACAAAACACAAGAGACAATAAGGTGAGGGGTTTTTATTTTATTTGAGCTAATGGATTAAATGATAATAATTTTCACCTGTTAAAAGGATCATCCTGATATCAGTGTGGGAAGCCAACTGGAGATGGGAGAGAGGAAGACCAGGTACCTGCCACCATCCGTCGTCCAGAGGGACGGCCAGGGCTGGGACTTCATAAGCATAGGTGGGAGTGGAGTGTGGAGACACGGAACGTACCTGGGGGCTATCCTGTGAGGGGTGAGGGGACACAGGGTCATGGGGACTCTCTCGTGAGGGGAGGGGTGTTGTCTGATGGCCCTTCAGCTCCCATGCACAGAAGGGGACTCTTCTCACACCTCTTCCTTGGGAGGAGTTAGGACTCAGGTAAACTGGCTGACGAGAGGAACTGGGAGCAACAGGGGAAGACCAAGATCAGGAGGATGTGGGAACTCTAGGCTGAACCGGTGTGAGTTGGGGCAGGTCCACCTGGGTTTCGGGAGTGAAGATGCCAGAGATTGACACGGAGAGAGAAGCCCTAGAGCAGGCACGGAGGGGCGCAGGCCCAGGCATGGAGGGGCGCAGGCCCTGGCGCGGAGTGGCACAGACGAAGAGGTGGAGGGGCTCAGAAGAAGAGGTGGAGGGGTGCAGACGCAGTCTTGGAGGGGCGCAGACGCAGGCGTGGAGGGGCGCAGGCCCAGGCGTGGAGGGGCGCAGGCCCAGGCATGGAGGGGCGCAGGCCCAGGCGTGGAGGGGCGCAGACGAAGAGGTGGAGGGGCACAGACGCAGGCGTGGAGGGGCGCAGACGCAGGCGTGGAGGGGTGCAGACAAAGAGGTGCAGGGGCGCAGACGCAGGCGTGGAGGGGCGCAGACGCAGGCGTGGAGGGGCGCAGATGCAGGCTTGGAGGGGGTGCAGATGCAGGCGTGGAGGGGTGCAGACGAAGAGGTGCAGGGGCACAGACGCAGGCTTGGAGGGGCACAGACGCAGGCGTGGAGGGGCGCAGGCCCAGGCGTGGAGGGGTGCAGACGCAGGCGTGGAGGGGTGCAGACGAAGAGGTGGAGGGGCGCAGACGCAGGCGTGGAGGGGCGCAGACGCAGGCGTGGAGGGGTGCAGACGAAGAGGTGGAGGGGCGCAGACGCAGGCGTGGAGGGGCGCAGACGCAGGCGTGGAGGGGTGCAGACGAAGAGGTGCAGGGGCGCAGACGCAGGCTTGGAGGGGCGCAGACGCAGGCGTGGAGGGGCGCAGATGCAGGCTTGGAGGGGTGCAGATGCAGGCGTGGAGGGGTGCAGACGAAGAGGTGGAGGGGCGCAGACGCAGGCGTGGAGGGAGGCAGACGCAGGCGTGGAGGGGCGCAAGCCCAGGCGTGGAGGGGCGCAGGCCCAGGCCTGGAGGGGCGCAGACGCAGGCGTGGAGGGGTGCAGACGAAGAGGTGGAGGGGCGCAGACGCAGGCGTGGAGGGGCGCAGACGCAGGCGTGGAGGGGCGCAGACGCAGGCGTGGAGGGGTGCAGACGAAGAGGTGGAGGGGCGCAGACGCAGGCTTGGAGGGGCGCAGACGCAGGCGTGGAGGGGTGCAGACGAAGAGGTGGAGGGGCGCAGACGCAGGCTTGGAGGGGCGCAGACGCAGGCGTGGAGGGGTGCAGACGAAGAGGTGCAGGGGCGCAGACGCAGGCGTGGAGGGGCGCAGACGCAGGCGTGGAGGGGCGCAGATGCAGGCTTGGAGGGGTGCAGATGCAGGCGTGGAGGGGTGCAGACGAAGAGGTGGAGGGGCGCAGACGCAGGCGTGGAGGGAGGCAGACGCAGGCGTGGAGGGGCGCAGGCCCAGGCGTGGAGGGGCGCAGGCCCAGGCCTGGAGGGGCGCAGACACAGGCGTGGAGGGGTGCAGACGAAGAGGTGGAGGGGCGCAGACGCAGGCGTGGAGGGGTGCAGACGCAGGCGTGGAGGGGCGCAGACGCAGGCGTGGAGGGGTGCAGACGAAGAGGTGGAGGGGCGCAGACGCAGGCTTGGAGGGGCGCAGACGCAGGCGTGGAGGGGTGCAGACGAAGAGGTGCAGGGGCACAGACGCAGGCTTGGAGGGGCGCAGACGCAGGTGTGGAGGGGCGCAGATGCAGGCTTGGAGGGGTGCAGATGCAGGCGTGGAGGGGTGCAGACGAAGAGGTGGAGGGGCGCAGATGCAGGCTTGGAGGGGTGCAGGCCCAGGCGTGGAGGGGCGCAGGCCCAGGCATGGAGGGGCGCAGACACAGGTGTGGAGGGGTGCAGACGAAGAGGTGGAGGGGCGCAGACGCAGGCGTGGAGGGGCGCAGACGCAGGCTTGAAGGGGTGCAGGCCCAGGCTGAGAGCAAGGGACTGGGGGTCTGCACCGCCTGCCAGAGGTGAGCCACACCCAGCTTGTAAATAATGCTAAGGGCTCTAGTTTTAGGTACTGGTAGGTGGTAATACATTAATAATATTAAACTGATAAATTTTAGAATTTGGGATTGGGTGTGGACTAGTTTGATGTGCTTTACAACGAGTTGAGGGCTTCCCAGGTGGCGCTAGTGGTATAGAACCCACCTGCCAACGCGGGAGACACAGGAGACCCAGGTTGGATGCCTGGGTCGGGAAGATCCCCTGGAGGAGGGCATGGCAGCCCCCTCCAGTATTCCTGCCTGGACAATCTATGGACACAGGAGACTGGCCGGCTACAGTCCACGGGGCTGCAAAGCATCAGACACGACTATGAAACCACTCCCTGCAAGAGTCATAAATAAACACAAATCTCACACAAAGAAGGAAGCATGGACAGAGGCAGCCGCCCTCGTGTCCCTAACCGGCCTTGCAGCTGGAGGCCGCGGTTGTGATGTTTACAGCGTCTCCCGTTTCTCACTGTTATCCTGCTCTCAGGGGTGGAGGTGGCCCAGACCTCATTCTTGAGCAGTCTCGGTCCTTGGTGCTTTTGCTTTTGTTGAATTGCTGTACTCATCTCTTCGCTTTCACTGGGAGGTGGTTGAGACGCGCCGAAGAATTTCTTGCCATCGAGACACGTCCCTCCCTGTCCCCATTGTGGAGACAGCTCTATTTTCCTCGATAATTGGGATAACTCACCCCAGACAATGCAGCAACTCCTTTCTTTGCCCGACGATTCAGTGCCACAAGAAGCCCCAAATGACAAAGTGGCCTTGTCAGCTTCCCATTCAATGGAAGCTTTGTTGCTGGCACCCGTAGAAGTATTTTCACTTAGAGTTTAGTTGAGTTTAGTCACTAAGTCACGTCTGACTCTTTTGCGACCCCATGGACTGCAGCCTGCCAGTCTCCTCTGTCCACGGGAGTCTCCAGGCAAGAATACTAGAGTGGGCTGCCATTCCCTTCTCCAGGGGATCCTCCCAACCCAGGGACTGAATTCGAGTCTCCCGCATTACAGGCATATTCTCTACCCCTGTGCCACCTGGGGGATTAGTAACTCTAAACCAGGGAGTCTGAAAATCCAGAGACACACAGTATAAATGTCTTTAGGGGATTACTAGCTGTAGACATAAGAGGAGTCCCTCCCACCATGAGAATCCTCGATGCTGAGATCTGTGTTTTCAGCTCTGGTTCCAGACATGCACCCAGGTCTGTAGCAAGCACCCTGATCCCACAGGGAGCTGGATCCTGGTCGTGTGTAACGTCCTAAGCAGGGCGTCTCCTGACTTCCCTAGTGTCTCCCAGATGATGGAGTGTGCGGTGCGGTGGTCGGGGCCGGGGCCCACTGCCCGTCTACCATCCAGACATCATCGCTTCCTCCGTGGGAACCCTCCCCACTCAGAAATATGCTGCCTGAGGGGCTCAGCTTTGTTCTCTTCTGTCCAGATTGGGGCTCGGCAGCTACGGTGCTGTGGGTTGAATCAAGTTTGCCACAAGATACGCTTAAGTCTTAACTCCTGGCGCCCATGCAGGTAACGTTTTTTGGAAGGGAGGCCTTTGAAGATGTGATGGCCCCTCCCCCGGTGACCGGGTCCTTCTGAGAGGAGGGGGGTCTGAGCACTGAGACCTTGCCCAGAGGGAGGGACGCCACGCGACGATGGAGGCAGGGATGGCCGTCATGCAGCCAGAGACGAGCAGAACCAGGACCGCCAGCGCCACGCTCGGCTGGAGGGGGCACGGCTGGCCCCCCGTCTGGGGAGGATCTGGTCCTTGAGCCCACGCTCCCAGCCTCCAGGCCAAGAGAATGAACCTCTGCTGTCTGCAGCTCCCCGCCCGCTCTGTGGCCCTTTGCTCTGGCAGCCCAGGGAATCCCACAGAGGCCTCGTCAGCCCTGGTGTGAAGAGTCGGCCTCGTGGAGCCATGCGCGGCCTCACGCCTGCCAGCGGCGGTCACTGCGACTCGCCGACGTCACAGGGGCGGGGCCTCGGGGAGAAGCGAGGTGGGTTCCGGGCGGGCCAGCCCCCGGCCCGGGGGAGGCCCCTCTGCAGTGACGCCGTGGCCTCGGCGTGTCCACGGGGACGCGGACATCCACACACGCTCCGTCTGCTCCCCCCCCACAGACCTCGTCCCCGGTCCGCCAGCCCCGTTTCCTGGCGCCACCGGTTCACCCCCGACTGTGAATCCGTGTCCGTCCACGCTCCGGCTGCGGCTCCCCCGCTGCTGACTCTGACAGGCCGCTGACAGGTTTCCGTGTCTGCCCTGGGCAGGGTTTTCTTTCAGGATCCCTACAGAGAGGCCGAGGCCCGGCCGTCTGGTGTCAGCTCATGAGGTGGCCCCACTCGTGAGCCAGGCTCCTTTTCTCCTACTGAAGCAGCTTGTTACAGGGACCCCCCAGTGTAGACAGGAGTGGGGTGGGAGGGGGGCTGTGACGAATGACTCTGTTGGGATTGGAGCCCCCATCCTTGTGCACAAGCAGCTCATGATGACTGTCTTCAGTCCTGTGACGCTCGGGGCTCCGCGATGCCGGGTGTTCTGCATGCGTCCTGCTCTCGGGGGAGCCAGGAGCTCTCACAAGGACCCTGACTGCTTGCAGGAGACAGCACGTTTTCCCTCACGTCCCAGGGCCTGTGATGTGATTTCATGGATGTCATCAAAGGCTCTGCACATCCTTGTCACAGAGGATGGGCGCTCCCCAGGTCAGTCGGGCCACACAGGACCCAGACAACTGGGTGGCCTCCTTATGGCTTGGGTCCACCACCTTTGATCTGAGGCCGGCTCCATGGACAGCCTTGTGGGGAGGCCGGCTCCGTGGACAGCCTTGTGGGGAGGCCAGCTCCGTGGACAGCCTTGTGGGGAGGCTGGCTTCGTGGACAGCCTTGTGGGGAGGCAGGCTCCCAGTGGACAGCCTTGTGGGGAGGTCGACTCCATGGACAGCCTTGTGGGGAGGCCGGCTCCCAGTGGACAGCCTTGTGGGGAGGCCAGCTCCGTGGACAGCCTTGTGGGGAGGTCGACTCCATGGACAGCCTTGTGGGGAGGCCGGCTCTGTGGACAGCCTTGTGGGGAGGCTGGCTTCGTGGACAGCCTTGTGGGGAGGCCGGCTCCCAGTGGACAGCCTTGTGGGGAGGTCGACTCCATGGACAGCCTTGTGGGGAGGCCGGCTCCCAGTGGACAGCCTTGTGGGGAGGTCGACTCCATGGACAGCCTTGTGGGGAGGCCGGCTCTGTGGACAGCCTTGTGAGGAGGCTGGTTCCCAGTGGACAGCCTTATGGGTTGCCCAGTAACCGAGTCAGACACCCAGTGAAATGGACACCATGTGTCTCCCTGACCCAAAGGAGCCCTGAAAGCCGTCTCGCTTTGCGGCAGGGGTGTAATCAGGCGTCTGCGTCTTTCAGGGGTGTGCTGATGGGTCCCTGGGCACAAGGACCTGTGGACGTCTGGAAGGTCCACCCCCTGCCACTGTGGCTTTATCTCCCCTCCTCTGACTGGCTCTGTCTGAGTAACTTATAAGTAATTCAGCGTGTCTGAAGGATGCAATCTGCATGCGATGTATATAAATAAACAATATCTATGTCTACCTCTATATCGCCACACAGATAAGCAGACTATAAACCACAGCAAGTACTGCACCCTATGCTGAAGAGTTTAGAATGCGTTTGGAGGGTAGTGGGAGACTGCTAACATTTTAAATCGGAATTTACATCGTCTGGCTTGTGCTTAGTAGGACTTTCCTGGCATAGTGTGTGGAGAAGGGTGGTGGGGTGTCAAGGCCAGGAGACGGGTTGGTCTCGATGGTCATCACTACACGAGTTCAAGGGGCACGAGTCACGGCAGGTCAGTGGGGTGAAAGGGTATCAATGGGGGTCAAGTGATATTAATTATCTAAGAGCTGGTAGAAGATGAAGAAGGGGGAGACACATCTTACAGCGGGTGTCCCCGGCCGCCAGGGCCTAAAACCTGATGATCTGAGGTGGAGCTGATGTAATAACAATAGAGATAAGGCACACAATAAATGTATTAATAATGCACTTGAATCATCCTGAAAACATTCCCCCATGCCCCAGTCCATGAAAAAATTCCACAAAACTGGTCCACAGTGCCAGAAAGGCTGGGGACCACTGGCAGTGATGGGAGAGCATGGATAACATAATTACACAAATCACTGTAAATTACAAATATAAAAAGAGCTACACAGCAGGGGGCATTATACTTCAGAAGTATACAGGAAGGAGTCGGCCACTCGGGGAGATGGAGGATACAGTCCCGGCTGGGGCGGGGGGGTGTGTGTGTGTATGAGCACGTCCAAGGAGCTGAAGACCCCAGTAGCAAGAATACCAGGAGAGGGGGGAGTTAAGGACAGGGAGGGAGGGAGGCCAGTTCTCAAAGACCTCTGAGGATGTCTTGTAAACGTGTTCCTTGTCTTAAAACCAGCTGGAAGCCACTGGAGGGTTTCAGGTAGGAGTGTGTGTCGGATTGCATTGAAAACTATTACTGCTACTCTCATTGCAAAGTGGGAGCTGGAGGAGTCCCGGGGCAGAGGCCGGGGAGGCCAGTCAGCAGGTTCCGCACGGCTCCCAGGAGAGAGGTGATGTCCTGGTTCGTGGGAAGGTGAGGAGTTGGATGCCAGTTTCAGGAAGAGAGCTGGTGCTCAAGTACGAGTTTGAGGTGGTGGAGAGCTTCTTTTCCTGTGAGGAAGAGCAACAAGGGCAAACAGGAACAGAGCCGTGTGGGGGTTGGGACTGGGTCTGCGAGCACGAAGCCACCTGGGAATAAACCCCAAGGTGGGGTCGCAGGAGGAACCTTCCAGGGCATGGTCCCACGAGACAGGAGCCCCAGTAGTGAGCTCTCTCTGTCACAAAAGTCCTGAGAAACAGTCCCCAGGCTTCTTTTGTGGTTGGAAGCACAGGCATCCTTTTAGGATGGCTTTTATTTAGAAACCGCAGTTTGTCTCGTCTCAACAACGTTAACAACGACGAAAATCTCCATGTGAATAAACTTCAAAATGTGTCAGAATGAGCTCAGGAAAGTCACACATGCGGCAGGGCTGCGACCAAGTCAGAGAGAAGCCTCCTGGAGACAGACACGCTCTTTATCGTTTTCTTTCTGTGCTGTGGGAAAGACGTCACAGGACTAAGACTTGTGATGACCTGAAGCATAAGCTCCAATTCTAACAGGCTGGTTTTGGCAACAAATTCAGAGTTTTTGACATGATAATTGTATTGTTTATTTATTGTTTTAATTAGTAAGCTTTACTTTTCAGACCAGTTGTAAGTTTATAGAAAAGTGAGCCAAAAGTACTAGAGAATTCCCAAACACCCCTCTCCACAAGCTCCCCCTACAGCTTGCCCTGTTATTAACATCTTGAATTTGAATTAGGATGGTACATTCATGGCTAAACCTGAGGAACTAAAGTTGAAACGTTGTTGTCAAGTAAAGTCCATAATTACGGTTCATTCTGTGTTGTACCTTCTGTGGGTTTGCACAAATAGGTCATGTATTTGTAATTTTGGTCTCACAAGAGTTTCACTGCCTTAAAGTCCCCCTGTTCTCCACATATTCATTCTTCCCTCCCTCCTTCACAAGTCACTGGCAACCACTGGTCTTCTTACTGTCTGCACAGTTTTGCCTTTTCCGGAATGTCATACACTTGGAATCATACAGTCTGTAGCTTTTTTCAGATTGGCTGCGTTCACTTCGTAATATGTATTTGAAGTTCCTCGGTGTCTTCTCATGGATCGATAGCTCACTCCTTTCGAGCACTGAACAGCGTTCCACGTCTGGAGGTACCATGGTTTATTTACTTACTCACCTACCGAAGGGCATCGTGGTTGCTTCCGATTTTGGCAATGATGAATAAAGCTGCTATAAACATTCACGTGCAGGATTGTATGTGGACATAAGTTTTCAGCTCCTTTGGGTAAATACCAAGGACTGCGATTCCTGCGTCATATGGTAAGAGTATGTTTAGTCTTGTAGGAAGCTGTCTTCCAAAGTGACCGCACCAGTCTGCATCTCCACCAGCCACGTGTGAGAGTCCCTGCTGCTCCACACCTCCGAAGCAGTCTGGATCCTGGTCCTTCCCACAGGGCTGTGGTGATCTCCCGGTGACTTCTGCCTGAGAGACACCCTCATATAAAGCACTTCCTGCGCTCCACCACTCCAGTGTCTTCCTTACTTTTTTTCTTGCCACTTATGATATTCAGAATCATGTTATTTTTCCTCCTGCGTCTTCTCACGTGCCTATTTGCCATCTGTATGTCTTCTGTAGTGAAGTGTCTGCTCAGATCTTCTGCCCACTTTTTAATTGGGTAGTTTGGTTTCTCACTGTTGAGTTTTAAAGCTCTCTGTTTATTTTGGACACCAGTCCTCTATCAGATATGTGTTTCATGAAAATTTTCTTCCCGTCTGTAGCCTCTTTTCGTTATCTTAACAGAGCCTTGTAGAAGTTTTTAATTTTAATGAAGTCCAACTTCTCATATTTTTCTCTCATGGACTATACATTTGGTGTTAAAATTGTATTTTTAAACATGTTTTAAGTTTTAAGTTTTTGGTTTTGTTTTTTTTTTGGTTTGAAAAGCGTTGTTTTCAAAGTGGCGTTATCTCCGTTTATGTTAATTTTGACAGCATTGGCAATAGATAATTGTGTGTGCGATTTTTAAAAGTGACAAAGTCACCATTAGTCATGAATATATATCCCTTTTGTTGTTTTAATGAATTCATCGCATTCATTTTTGTTTCTGTTAGTATTGAATGGATATTTTGGCAGAGATATGAGTCACAGTCTTCTTTCTACCCTTGCTGGCTGATGCCTCAGGCCCCTGTGAGCCGAAGGGAAGCAGTCTGTGTACAGAGGTTACAGGTTTGCACCGGGTTTCTGCATCAGCACAGCCCATTCATGCGAGACTCGTGGTTACAGTAGATCATCAGTCAAGGCATCGGGAAAGCCGATGCTCTCACTGCCCCAGTTTGAACCTGGGTCATACGGCTCGCCTGCGTCTTGGCCCAGAATCACTGAGTATTAGGCACCACTAGTTTGCATTGTTTACAATCCTGTCCAGCTTCAGGGCCACTGCAGCTGCCTGTCTTTCTACATGGAGGCCTGCGGGTTCTTCACCTAGACAGCTGTGGGGCTTACTCCCCACCCCACCGCCATCCTTCAGATCTCCAAATAACACCCAGAGGACACCACTTCCTCCAAGTTGCCTCCTGTCCTCCACCGCTTCAACCCTTGTTTTTCCTTCATGCCACGTATGATACTCAGAATCATGTTATTTTTATGCCTACTGGCTTGCTCTCTGCCTCTTGCAATAAAATAACAGGGCTTTTTTAGCTCAGGTGGTACTTGACAAGTGTTTTCCAAATTAACCTGAATGAGCCATGGACGAGACACTTCATCAAATCCCTTCTATTGATACATCAAACGTGTTTGTGATGCAGGCCACTTCAGTCTATTTTGGATAAGGTTGTAGTAAAAGTAACACACGCTCCCTTTGATTTTGCTATCAACCTTGGGACTAGGCAAGCGGAGGTTTTTGTCTGATTCACTGAAAAGGAAACTATAATTCAAAAGATATTTTTGGGTTGTTTTATTTTATTTTTTTGGTTTGTAGTACTTTCCTAATTTTATGCTGCCTTTTTTTGAGCTAGTGTGAATGTGAATATGAACAATAGAATTAAAGGAAACTTATCCCATTGTTTCCACAACGTACGACAAGGCCAGGGCGGAAAGCACTGCTCTCATCACCGAGAGTCTTGATAGGCAATGCCTGAGGCCTCCCAGGTCGGTGCCAAAGCAGATGGTACAGGAAAGGCTCTGACATGTCCCGCAGAGGAAAAACAAAACAATCAGAAACAGAAACGGTTCATCTTTGCTGAGCCAGTCTTTCACAAATTTATTTGATCTCTGTTTTACTTAAAGCTTATCCCTTGCATCTAACATTCCAAAGAACACTCTTTGGAAAATATTGGGGCTTTTTGTAATTTTAAAAATTTGTTTGGAGAAGAAATCAAAGAAGTCAGTATATCTTGAAAACTTTTTTTTGGGAAAACTTCAGACAATTTTCCAAGCTGATAGCAATTAAAGATGTAGGTAATGTTCTGTTATTTGATGTTGTGAGCAAGAATTCACTGTCAAATGTCTGATTATAGCTCTGGCAAAGAAAGCCTCTTTAATAGTGCACTGATCAAAGACAAGAAGGTAGAGAACATGATGTAAATGATTAACCAGCCCCGTGACCTCCACCATCAGAATGTGCACTGGAGCGAGTCTCAGGTGCAGCCTTAACTGAGAACGCCTTCTGGACAACAGGCAGGTGACTGATTACTCCCTCTCGTGTAAAAGCTCCCCTCTTCAGAGGGTAACTGCCTCTACACTCTCGGTCTTAAATAAACACATCCCACCCCTGAACTCCCGACCCCCAATGCCACCGTGGTGCTGTGTCAGCCTTTACCTTGTTATCATTACTTTTCTGAGACTCAAAGCACCTGACGATATCTCTGTTTACTTGTTGATTGTCTTCCTCTAAGCCCACCATTTCCATACAAGTTCCTGAAGGTACTCTTATTCACTCCATCCTACTCAGCAACTGAAAAATGTCTTGGAGCCTAGAGTAGATGCCCAGTAGGCATCTGTGCGAACATGAGCAGGAAATTATCACTCACGGTGCAGCTAGATGGCAGCTATCAAATGATGGAAGAAAAGCTATGACCAACCTAGACAGTGTATTAAAAAGCAGAGACATTACTTTGCTGATAAAAGTCCATCTAGTCAAAGCTATGGTCTTTCCAGTAGTCATGTATGGATGTGAGAGTTGGCCTATAAAGGAACCTGAGCGCTGAAGAACTGATCCTTTTGAACCATGGTGTTGGAGAAGACTCTTGAGAGTCCCTTGGACTGCAAGCAATCCAAGCAGTCCATGCTAAAGGAGATCATTCTTGGGTGTTCGTTGGAAGGACTGATGCTAAAGCTGAAGCTCCAATAGTTTGGCCACCTGATGTGAAGAACTGACTCATTGGAAAAGACCCTGATGCTGGGAAAGATGGAAGGCATGCAGAGAAGGGGACGATAGAGGATGAGATGGTTGGTATGGCATCACTGACTCGAGGGACATGAGTTTGAGCAAGCTCCGGGAATTGGTGATGGACAGGGAAGCCTGGCGTGTTGCAGTCCGTGGGGTTGCAGAGAGTCAGGCATGACTGAGCAACTGAGCTGAACTGACCATATGATGGATTAAAATATCCAATCATGAGGGCTTTCCATGTGGCTCAGACAGTAAAATATACAATCATTTGTTTTAAGTGGACAGAGCATAGAAAGAAGGTGCAGAGCAGATGACCCGCTTTAGTCAATGGATGGATTCCCTGCCACTGATGTTAGTCTACTATCTAGGACTGAGAAATACTGGCAACACTAAGTGATGTGTAATCATCTCACTTTTTAACACTACGGGTGCTTTTCACATTTTAAGGGTTTTTGGTTGTTGAGTTTATAAGTCTTTACTGAATTTGTTACAATACTGCTTCTGTTTTATGATTCGATTTTTTGGCCATGAGGCATCTGGGAATCTTAGCTCCCTATGAGGGACTGAACTCCCCCCATCTCTATTGGAAAGCGAAGTTTTAATCACTGGGCCACCAGGGAAGTCCCTGCGTTTATTTCAGTGAACTCTAGAGGTAGTTGTCTGCTTCAAGAGGACTCAACTAAGTGGCTTTAAAAAAAAATCAAATAAATATATCTGTGAGGCTGCTTTTTTTTTTTATTCTATCCATCAGTTTATTATATATTTTAGATTCCACATATAAGTGATATCATACAGTGTCTCTCTGTCTGACATTTCACTTAGCATAAAACCTTCCACAGTGGGGAAGGGTAAGGGGGGAGGGACAATACTGGGGTAGGGGAATAAGAGGTACAAACTGCTAGATATAAAATAGGCTACAGGGAAATATTATATGGCACAGGGAATACAGTCGATATTTTACAGTAACTATAAATAGACATAATCTTTAAAAATTATGGATCACTGTATTGCCCTCTTATAACTTATGTAATATTGTGTAACAACTATATTTCAATAAAGAAGAAAAAACAAGTAACATAAATAGCCCCTAATCTAAGTTATGAATTTGATAAAATGAATTAAAGCAAAAATAAACTTTTCAAAAACTAGTCAATTATAAAGACATTTATTGGACAGTTCAAACTTAATCTATTTTTAATTAATCAAAGATGTCAGAATATAGAGACAAATTCTCCCTCTCCTTATTTCAACTGAGCAAGTTTGGCTCAATGAGAAGATCTCACTTGTGAACTGTGATTCTTTGGGGTCGGAGTTCTGGTGTGTGAGCACGTCTGTGGGTGTGGGGTGTGTGTAGGGGAGTATGGGTAGGGGGCATTGTTTTTAAAGCAGAATTACTGAGATGATTTACGCACCATAGAATTTATCCACTGAGAGTATTCAGTCCAGTGCTTCTCAGTTTATCCACATATACGTGTGACCAGCACCACGGTCGATTTTAGACCATTTTCACCAAAAAGAAAACTCATGCCCTCCTGTCGCTACCACCCTTCTGCTGCGCACAGCCATGTCCGACTCTTTGTGACCCCGCTGACCGGAGCCCATCAGGCTCCTCTGTCCATGGCATTTCCCAGGCAAGATTAGTGGAGTGGGTTGCCATTTCCTCCTCCAGGGAACCTTCCCAACACAGGGATTGACTCTTTTGTATTCTACATTGGTAGATAGATTCTTTACCACAGCACCACCTGGGAGCCCCACACTTAGTCCTAAGTTATCTCAAATCTACTGAATCTACTTTATATCTCTACAGATTTTCCTGATCTGGATATCTCCATCCTGAAGGCATACGATATGTGATCTTCTGTGACTGGCATCTTTCACTTAACATGTGTTTCCAAGAACCATCCATGTTGAAGCGTTTATCAGTACTCCATCCTTTTTTATGGCTAAATAGTGTTCCAGAAGCAAAAGATATTAAGAAGAGGTGGCAAGAATACACAGAAGAAGTATACAAAAAAGATCTTCACGACCCAGATAATCACAATGGTGTGATCACTGACCTAGAACCCGGCATCCTGGAATGTGAAGTCAAGTGGGCCTTAGGAAACATCACTATGAACAAAGCTAGTGGAGGTGAAGGAATTCCAGTTGAGCTATTTCAAATCCTAAAAGATGATGTTGTGAAAGTGCTGCACTCAATATGCCAGCAAATTTGGAAAACTCAGCAGTGCCCACTGAACTGGAAAAGGTCAGTTTTATTCCAATCCCAAAGAAAGGCAATGCCAAAGAATGTTAAAACTACAACACAATTTCATTCATCTCACAGGCTCGCAAAATAATTCTCAAAATTCTCCAAGCCAGGCTTCAACAGTACATGAACCGAGAACTTCCAGATGTTCAAGCTGGATTTAGAAAAGGCAGGGGAACCAGAGATCAAATTGTCAACTTCCATTATATCACTGAAAAAGCAAGAGAGTTCCAGAAAAATGTCTACCTCTGCTTTATTGACTATACTAAAGCCTTTGACTGTGTGGACCACAACAAACTGTAGAAAATTCTTCAAAAGATGGGAATACCAGACCACTTTAGCTGCCTCCTGAGAAATCTGTATGCAGATAAAGAAGAAACAGTTAGAACCAGACATGGAACAATGGACTGGTTCCAAATTGGGAAAAGAGTACATCAAGGCTGTATATTGTCACCCTGCTTATTTAACTTATATGCAGAGTACATCATGAGAAATGCTGGGCTGGAGGAATCACAAGTTGGAATCAAGATTTCCAGGAGAAATATCAACAACCTCAGATATGCAGATGACACCACCCTTATGGCAGAAAGTGAAGAACTAAAGAGCCTCTTGATGAAAGTGAAAGAGGAGAGTGAAGAAGTTGGCTTAAAACTCAACATTCAGAAAACTAAGATCATAGCATCCGGTCCCATCACTTCATGGCAAATAGATGGGGAAACAGTGGCTGACTTTATTTTTTTGGGCTCCAAAATCACTGCAGATGGTGACTGAAGCCATGAAATTAAAAGACGTTTACTCCTTGGAAGGAAAGTTATGACTAACCTAGACAGCATATTGAAAAGCAGAGACATTACTTTGCCAACAAAGGTCCATCTAGTCAAGGCTATGGTTTTTCCAGTGGTCATGTATGGATGTGAGAGTTGGACTGTGAAGAAAGCTGAGCACCAAAGAATTGATGCTTTTGAACTGTGGTGTTGGAGAAGACTCTTGAGAGTCCGTTGGACAGCAAGGAGAGCCAACCAGTCCATTCTAAAGGAAATCAGTCCTGGGTGTTCTTTGCAAGGACTGATACTGAAGCTGAAACTCCAATACTTTGGCCACCTCATGGGAAGAGTTGACTCATTGGAAAAGACTCTGATGCTGGGAAAGATTGAGGGCAGGAGGACAAGGGGACGACAGAGGATGAGATGGTTGGAGGGCATCACCGACTCAATGAACATGGGTTTGAGCAAACTCCGGGAGTTGGTGATGGACAGGGAAGCCTGGTGTGCTGCAGTCTATAGGGTCGCAAAGAGTCGGACACAATTGAGTGACTGAACTGAATATTCCATCGTATGTTTATACTACATCCTCTTTATTCATTTGACAATTGATTAACTATTGGGTTGTTCCTGCTTTTTGACGATTATGGATAATGTTGGTATAAACATTTGTATACAACTTTACATCCTGACATCAGTTTTCATTTCTCATGAGTATCTACCTAGGAGTAGAAATGCTGGCTTGTATGAAAACTCTAAATTTAACCATCTAAAGAACTGCCACTCTTTTCCAAAGCAGCTGCACCATCTTACACTCCAACCAGCAGTGTATGAGGGTTCTGATTTTCCATATACTTGTCAAAACACTTGTTATTATCTGCCTTTTTGATTCTAGCCATCCTATTGGATGGAAGCAGTAGCTCATTGTGACTTTGATTTGATTTGATTTAATCTGATGCCTGAAAATGTGGAGCATCTTTACATGTGCATATTGGACATTTGTATGTCTTCTTTGGAGAAATGTCTATTCAGATCCTTTGCCAATTTTTTAATTGGGCTGTTTGTCTTTTTATCATTGAGTTGCAAGTGTTCTTTACATATTCTTCATATAAGTCCCTTATCTGATATATGATTTACAAATGTTTCCTCTCATTCTGTGGGTTGTTTTTCACTTTCTTGGTGGTGTTCCTTGAAGCACAGATTTTAATTTTAATGAAGTCCCGTGTATCTATGTCTTCTTTTATTTATACTTTTGGTGTCATATCTAAGAATCCTTTACTAAATCCAAAGCCATACAGATTCACCCCATGTTTTCTTCTGAGGTTTATAGTGACTACATTTAATTCTTTGATCCGTTTTGAGCTAAGTTTTCTGTGTAGTGTGAGATAAGTGTCCATGTTCATCCTTTTGTATGGAGAGCCTTTTATTGTCCCAGAATAAGACTTTTGATTTGTTGAAAAGACTTATTCTCTCCCAAATGGAAGGTCTTAGAACTGCTGCTAAAAATATATGGGTTTGTCGCTGAGCTCTCAGTTCTGCCCCATGGAAAGAATGTGGCAATTCTTGCACAGTATGCCATGTTTTGAGTCCTGTTGCCCTGCAGCAAGTTTTCAAGGCATAGAGTATGAGTCTTCCTACTTTTTCTCCTTTTCAAAATTATTTTGGCTATCCCTGCCCTTGGAAGGACCAGTCTGTCTGTTTCTACGAAGGGACCGCCTGAAGTATGGATTGTGTTTCTACTGAATGTCCTCCAGCTCAGAGAGTCTTGCCTTGGTGTGTTCAGTCTGCTAATAAGTCCATCAGCGTCTTGTTCCTCGTTTATGTGGCAGGGTCTCTGATCTCTAGCATCTGCTTTTTATTTTTTCTCAGAATTTCCATCTCACTGCTTACGTTACCCATCTGTTTCTGTATGTTGTTCACTTTTTCCATTAAAGCACTCAGCATTTTAATCATAATAATTTTCAATCACTGGCCTGGTGATTTCATATTCCTGCTATATCTGACTTGGTTCTGAAACTTGCTCTATCTTTTCAAAGTGCATTTGTTTTTTCCTTTCGAATGTGTTGCTTGGGGGAAAGTTGGACAAGATGTCCTGGGTAAAAGGAACTGCACTCAATACACCGTTAGGGATGAGTGGTGAGGTGTGAGGAGAAGAGTGATGTTCTAGAGGGTCAGGTCTTCATCTGTGAGTGAGCCTGAGCCTCTGGACTGTGGATTTCACGAGAGGGTCTCAGTTTTGCCTCCTGTTTGTGTGGGTTAGGACGGCTCGAGGGGGCTGGGGTTGAATATTCCCCCCACCCCCCAAGTTAGGTATGTGTTGATAAACTCCAAATAGGTTTGAGTCTGGCAAAGCAGTTTCTCCGGGGAGCAGAGCTTGTTAGAACAGAGAGCTCTGGTGCTCTCCCTCCTGGAGAAGCGCAGGGGAGTTTTCTCCTGTTTTCACTGTAAGCGCCCTCGCAGAGCTCCCGGAGTTAAACGTCACAGCAGCGTGGGGCCCCACAGGAGCTTTCGCCTCTCAGAGTCGCCTTCCATCTGTTTGCCAATTAGTCCAGGATTTCCTGCCCAGGACTCTGCTCTGCTTCGGATTCCAACAGGAGGCACTAGTGGTAAAGAACCTGCCTGCTGATGCAGGAGATGTAAGAGAAGCGAGTTCCATCCCTGGGTCGGGAAGATCCCCTGGAGGAGGGCATGACCACCCACTCCAGTCTTCTTGCCTGGAGAATCCCATGGACAGAGGAGCCTGGAGGGCTACAGTCCTTAAGGGCTCAAAGAATCGGTCACAACTGAAGTGACTTCACGCACACGTACGCCCAGGACTGGCTCTGCTTCAGTAAGTTGTAAGTTTCTGCGTTTTCCTGTCTGTCTCTCCACTGTTCTGGGCAGTGAACTCAACACTCAGCACAGAGGGAAAAAAACAACTTTATGAAAACTCACTGAGAATACCGTAGGTGAAAAAAGAAAAAAGAGCTGGAGAAGCATTTGGGCCAAAGAGCGTTACAGAAACGGATCTAAATAAATATTAGTATCCAGCAGAGTTACACATTATCCTATACCTCAGCCTCCTTCAGAACAGATGAGCCTGTATCAAGCTCTGGGACTTTCAGAATGCAGGAAAGACATCATTCTGCCATCGTGCATCTCCTTCCTTTGTCTCGATGCATTCATACACCTGTTTATGAAGAGGGGGGTTTATGCTGGATGCTTGTGGACTCCTGGAAGGACTGTGGGAAGCTGCCTTCCTCCTCCTCATGAATTGACACTAATAACCAAGAGAAAATTTTAATGATAATAATAAGCGTAACTAAATAGCTGGAAAGCCACACCTGCTGGGAAATGACAATGTCTTAATCAGGGTCTGTTGGCACAGAGGCTGAATCGTGATTTTGATGTGTGAAGCTCACCCCCATAGCCCTAGATGAGTTTTCTCTTGTTTGAAATTGATGTAAGAAGAAATAGGAATAGATTACAGTTTGACAAAATCAAAGGAAAAGGCTATGGATGGTCTTAGGAGATATGAAGCCAGAAAACTCTTAAATGGTCTATGCTGTTCTGAATAGTCTGAAGCTATTCACTAATAAAGGCTTTAACTGGAGACATGAAAGATGAAAACTCAGGTTGTGTGGACATGTACACACTGACCCCGATTTGGAAGGCCGGAGTTGGAAAGCGTTTTTCTGAGAATAATGAGACTGCCACACCAACAGGCATGGGCTGCTTGAAACCTCAGGAAATCAAATGGAGACGGGACTCTGCAAAGTGCGGAGCCTGATTAGCACCAACTTTGTTTTTTTCAAAGAAGGTAAATACCCAGCACAACTGTAATTAGTGAAAAACCTTCAGTGTTTATGTTTATCAGATTTTCTGGTTAAATTAAAATTGGGAAACTTGTTTTTAGCTATTCTGCGTGTTTCGCTTTTAATCATAAAATTTTCAGTGTGGGGAATATGATTTATATTTTCTTAAAGGTTGAAGATATTTCAATTTATAGACATTATATCTGTTTTGGGGGAAAACTGGAGCAACGGAAACCCTCGCCCAATGCCAGTGGCAGTGTGGCCACACTGAGTTTGTTTAGCGTTCTGCACTAACATTGTCCACACGCGTGTGCCATGATCCACAGCTCAGCTTCTAGACCGAACTCGACGGAAATGCACTGAAACACACAGAGGAGTGTTTGTAACTCAGTTCAGTTCAGTTCAGTCGCTCAGTCGTGTCCGACTCTCTGCCACCCCGTGAATCACAGCACGCCAGGCCTCCCTGTCCATCACTGACTCCCGTAGCTCAGCTACAACCCCAGATTCCAATCCCAGTGTCCATCGACTCTAGAATGGGTGGGTACCTTGCTGTCTCTCAGCATATGTGGCGTGGAGGGATGTGTGTGACATAGCATGACACACACGGGGCGTGACGTGGAACGCCCTGACATAGCACAGTGTGGTGTTATGAGATATGGTGTAACTGAGAGGGCAGAGGGGCACGCTACACCTGTGGATGCGCGACTCTCACAGACCTAATGCTGAGCAAGAGGAAGCAGATACAAAAGAGGACGTGTGCCTATGTACACAGAGGTCGAAGGTGGCTTCAGGAGCTCCTGCAGTGAGAAGCCAGCCGAGTGACGGCCTCTGCCAGAGGCCAGACTCCGTGGGGAGCTGGACTCTTGTGCAGTCGCTCAGTCATGTCCAGCTCTTTGGGGGCCCATGGACCGCAGCACACTAGTCCTCCCTGTCCCTCACCATCTCCTGGAGCTCGCTCCCCACTGAAGAATGGGGAGCCCTTGGAGCACTTTCCAACCGTCTCATCCTCTGTTGACCCCTTCACCTCCTGCCTTCAACCTTTCTCAGCATCAGGATGGACTCTTGGGCATTAGTGATTCGATTCATGACTTGGATGGCAGTCACGTATAGATTTTATTTTGTGATTATTCATGTAATTCATTGCTATAAATTATATGATATGTTCACTTTTTAATTTATATTATACTGTGGGCTTAAAACAACTATTTTTAAATCATTGGGAGAGTTCCATGAGTACAAAAAAGATGCTCAGGGGCTGAGGTCCCAGGGAACCAGAAGGATTCAGATCATGACTTGCCTTTTGGGGATCTTTGGTTTCCTTCTGAGGAATGGGGAGCCCTTGGAGCACTTTGAGCAGAGGAATGGTCTGCTGTGATTTATATTTTGGGATGATCATTCTGGCTGCTATGATAAAAATATACCATGGGATGAGACGAAAAGACAGCAATGATGTGAAGAGTGTTTGCATTTCAAATTGTGATGCATGTTGGTGATTTGCTCTCCATAGAATCTGCACAAATTAACAGTCTCACTGGCACTTTCCCACGTCATTCCCTGCACGACGGCTTTAAACACTGGATATTCGTCCATTCGATGTGGAAAGGTGATAGACTGCAGTAGTTCATTTCTAGTTCTGGGATGGTGGGTGGGTTGATCTTATTCTCACATTTTTGAGAGCCACTTGCAGATCTTCATCAGATGTCTTTGCATACCTGTTCCCGTGTTTCTGCTGGTTCGTTGATGTGTTCTTGCACAACTGTGCGTGTCTTGTGTACATCAGGCCTTCCCTGGTGGCTCAGTGGTAAAGAATCTGCCTGCCAAGCAGGAGACATGGGTTCAAACCCTGGGTCGGGAAGTCCCCTGAAGAAGGAAATGGCAGCCCACTCCAGTATTCTTGCCTGGAAAATTCCTTGGACAGAGGAGCCTGGTGGGTTATAGGCCACGATGTCACAAAGAGTCAGACATGATGTAGCAACTAAGCAATAACAAATTACATATCAAAGAAGTTAAATTTTCTCTGTGATGTGAACTTCAGCTACTTTTCCCCCTATGCCATGTTTTTAAGTTAAAAGTTCTTCTAGCTCACTGTGGGCTGTGTTTGGATTACCAAGGACTCCGTCGGTCTAGTCGCTTCTGACCAGAGGAGCACAGGGTCATAGACAGCTGGTGTCGTAGTTGACAGCTGGGTGGTCCAGAGGTTTCGGGCCTCACCAGGAGAGCAGGCGAGACGACACAGCCCAGTGAGAACACTGTAGGCGCGTGCTGCCGTCAGCTTCACACGAGGGCGGACGTCACGATCGCTGCTCTGGTCGAGGTGGAAAGAGCACGCCCAAAACATCAACAGCCTGGAGCCGAGGGCCTGCAGCCATGCAACTCGCCCGGGCACAGGCACAGGCAGCCCGTGAGGGCCTACAGTCCCTTCACAGACAGACCCAAATGCCCCAGAGGATGCAGTGGGTGGGTTAAATGGGGACACAGCGACATCACGACCCCGCGAGCTTTAGCTCCTGAGCGTGGCGCCAATCCTGCCCATCACCCATGGGGAGAGACTTGGACGTGCATTTCCCATCTTGAATGGGTGAGGGCAGGGCTCAGTTTCAGAGGCTTCTCTTTGCCCTTTTTTCTACAACATTTCTGACCCCACAGGCCAAAGGCCCCATGTGGAGCTTGTACCATCTGCCCAACGTGTCTTTCCCAAATATGTACTTGCTGCTCAGTCTCCCAGCTGTGTCCGACTCTCTGTGACCCCGTGGGCCGCAGCATGCCAGGCCTCCCTCCCCTCACGTGTGTTAGGGGACTGGGATGACAACCTGGTGAGTCCATAGACCCCGTGTACCCAGGGCAAGCTGAACATTACCTTGTCACTTGGGCCCACAGGCCGCAACTCTGACAGAAGGGTAATAATGGCCTAATGACCCTGCAGGTCTCCAGGTATAACTGTCAACTCTGAACGTGTGTCCAGCAGTTCCAGAAGGCCTGGGTATTCTGCTTTACCTGAAGAAAGGACATGGCATACCTCCTCCGGTGGAGGGGCTGGGGGATGACCTCCATGCGTCCTTAGCATGAGACTCTTCCTCCTGGGAACGTGGCCTCCTCTTCAGTCAATGGGTCTAATCCTGACTCAGGTCCTGGGACTGCAGGAGGGGTACCACTCTCAGTGCCCTTGATTTCTTCTGGTGATGTAAGCAGGGTCCGGACTGCCTATCCACCCATTCTCCCCTGCTCCCTCCTCTTCCAGACTGCTGCGTTCCCAACCATCTTCGCAATTCTGGAGGCTGGCCCATGTTGACGTCTACTCCAGCCTCGACAGTTGCCACGATCACTGCGTCCGCCTGGCTTCTGATTGGACACGGCACCAGCCGCCCCGGCTGCGGCCGGTCCTGCCATGCCGGTACTCTGAGCCTGCTTCTGGGACGGCGTCAGCTGCACCCGTCCAGAACCGCTGAAGTGCTGTGGGGTGGGCGTCTCCTCTCCCGCACGCTCCTTGTTTGTCAAGAGTGAATCTTCCAGACCTGCCCACGGGTCGCCCCATCCGGCGTGCTCTGTCCCGCAGAGCAGTCATCTCCCCATGTCTCCCTCCCCAAGTCTTCCCATCCCGCCTTCCGCACCCGGCCTTCCGATTCCAGCCGTTCAGCTCCCTCGGCATGGACCCCTGACTCTTCAAGCTTCTGGGAGACACTGGCTGTGATCTCACACCGTCCCCTTTGCCAGGTCGCTGAACCCCGGACCTCAACGCTGCTCCCCAGTCAGCACACTTTCCCTGAGGCGAGCTCCTCCCCAGGTCTCCCGGTCACGCTTTGCTCTGAGCCAGCCCCACCCGTCGCCTCCGACTGCTGCCCGCCCAAGCTGCTGCATCCCGTAGGGCCTCCTCTGACCCCGGCTGTCTCCGCCGTGACGTAACTGTGACCTCACGTCAAAACAGGTGCAGCTAGTTTCACCAGGAGGTGTCCCTGAGTTTTCTTGAAGTAAGGAGTTCTCGCTCTGATCAGGGAGGCGAGGGGCAATTCTGTAGGACAAGCCTCTCAGAGGAGCACAGGAACTCAGGCTGTCACACACCAGCTAGATGCCCACAACCCACGTGCCATCCTCCCACCCAGCTTCCTGACCAGCCTTGGTCGGGGCTGCACTTTCTCGTGGGCCGGCTACTCTGAAGATCGCTGCCCTGCCTGTGTGAGGCCTGAGTTACACTCACCCCTCGCAAAGGTGCCCATGTCCTGCCTCAGAACCGTGACCCGCGAGGCTGCACCACAGAGGAAACGAGGTGGGAAAAGGCTGTTACCAGCGGAGACCCTTACAGGGGTCGGGGCAGCACACTCCCTGTCCCTCACACCATGGCGACGACTGAACCGTTTTACTGTTTCAAGGGATTTTCCATCCAATTCAGTATTGTTCACTTACATACATTGAGATACATGAATTTAGATCAGCTTCTCAATTTATGAGGGAAAAAAAAAGGTAGCTGAGATTATAATAGGTATTGTGTTGAGTCTGTAGATGAATTTGGGGGATATTGACATTTTAATATTAAATCTCCTGACTCAAAGTCATGGGATGTCTACTTACTTCAATTTCTTTCAACATGGTTTTACAGTTTTAGAGTATAAATTTTGCTCTTTTATTACATTTATTTCTAATTTTAAAAATTGATGCTATTGTTTTCTTGATTTCATTTTTGGATTTTTAATTATTTCATGTATGAAATACAATTGATTTTATACATTTATGTTGGAACTTATTCATTAGTTTTAACACTTTGCAACAGGCTTCTTAGGATTTTATATATGCACAAGATCATGTCCTCTATAAACAGAGGTAATTTTACTTATTCCTTTCCAATCAGGGTGACTTTTAATTAAATTTTCTTTGGCTAATAATTTCAATGCGATGTTGGATAGAATTATTGAAAGCAGACCTCACAGTATTGTTCCTGATATTAGTAGGGAAGCATTCAGTCTTTCGCAATTAAGTATGGTGGTAGCTAGATTCTTCATTGATTTCCTTCATCAAGTTCAACAAGTTCCTTTCTACTCCTGGCTTGTAAAGTCTCTTTTTCATAAAGGTGTAGTGGATTTTATCATTGTTTTTTCATTTATTAAAATAACCATGTTTTTGGTGTTTTATAATCATATGATTATTGCAATATTAGATTGTCACGTGTTGAAGCCAACCTTGCATTCCGGGATAAACCCCATTTTGTCACTGTGTATAATCTTTCTTTTGTCGCTAGATTTGGCTTGATATTATTTTGTTGAGGATTTTTACATCTAGGGTGGATAATGTTGTTTTAATTTGATAAATGAGAAGACTTAAGGCCTACAGACGTTCAGCACATATTCCAACTTCACACAGCTAGTAGAGGGAAGAGGTGAGATTGTAGTCTTGGATTCTGCCACATTGCATACTCATGTTTTTGATCATCTTACTTTTAATAAAGGCTTTGAGATTCAGTGACATCCTTAACTTCTGAAACTGTACATTCTGAATCAGAATAAGTATATTCTGTATCTCCATGTCCTTATGAAGATTTATTTTACCCCTAAGAAAGAACATTTTCTGTATTGCTTTCTTTAAAAATGTTATTTTTTTAAGGTTGATATGCTAAAAAATCAATCAGGCCTTCTGCCTAGCTCTCCATAGATAAAAATACAAAGATACATAGAAAAAAAAATTCTATATTGTAATGAGAAAGACCATATAGTGGCACATTGTAGAGAATTCTTTTGAAATTTACAGATTTAATCTCAGGTTCATATGGAAAATTAATAGTTTAAAATTAAGAGTAAGGTCCATAAGAATGACACTCTTTAAATAAGATAGGTAGAGAGATAGATATTTAAGTCACGATAATACAATAGATGTCTCTGCATTAAAAAAAGAAAAAAAACAGCGTGCTTAATTTAATGACTTCACGTATCTGTCTCCTGGGGGCTTGGAACTGCGTGCAGTCACTATTCAAAACCCTTCTCTCTTTTCTCATATTAGTGTCGCACGCTTCATTCCTATTGGCCGTAATCAGCTACCAAAGCAATTTCTTTTAGGATTCCTGTGATTTGTTGTCAAATTCTAGATCCAGTGAAAGTGAAGTCACTCAGTCGTGTCCGACTCTTAGCGACCCCATGGACTGCAGCCCACCAGGCTCCTCCATCCAGGGGATTCTCCAGGCAAGAGTACTGGAGTGGGTTGCCATTTCTAGATCCAGTACCTCTTTTCAAATACATTGATATTTGGCTTTAAATAAAAGTTTTCAATAAAGCTTTTGTTTGGCATTATTTCAGTTAGCTGAGCCAGTTTTATATCTTTCTTGAATTCCCTCAACATCTGGCACAGTTCTGGGTATAAGTTAATCTGATTAAACTAGACTACAGATAGAAAATTGCTTTGTAATTTCCAAAACACTAGACAAATACGTGATGCCAGTACTGGTGAAAATAGTAGCAGGCAGTCAGCAAAAACGTTAGCTTTACACGACTTTGATTATAACCCTCTTTTGGTTTGCCGGTTCTTAAAATCTAGAAGTCATGTCTTTGTAAATATGTGCTTTGTCTGCTTAGTCCTGTCTGACTCTTTGTTATCCTGTGGCCTGCAGCCCACCAAGTTCTTCTGTCCATGACAGGCATGAATACTGGAGTGGGTTGCCTTTGTCCTCCTCCAAGGGATCTTCCCAACCCAGGCATCAAACCCACATCTCCGCTGTCTCCTGCATTGCAGGTGGATTCTTACCTGCTGAGCCATCAGGAAGTCGTCCACAGTTGACCTTTTATACAGAACAGATTATATAATTGGTTCTTAATCACTTATTGAAGATCATGATGAATTTTAAAAGCGATATCTAGATGCCTGTTGACCTGGAAATAAGGTTACACATAACAGTACATATCAAATTTATGCAGAATACCAGGAACACTGAAGACTAATACTGGCACATTATATATTTTATGTAGATGTTCTGAAGATAAAAACTGACACTCCATGGACCCTGTGTGGGATAACTTCGAAATGAACTTTAAAGTGAACACATACTAAGATTCATGTTGAGTTTATAGACTTGATGACTTCAAGATAAAGTTCACTTTACTGAAGGACACGAGAGATCAAGTATGGAGATAAAACTCAAAACATTCTCTTAAGGTAGATGTTCCTTCTGCTCATTTATCTACAAAGAAGGATGGCTCACGAGTTTTTTACTCACTAGGACACTGTTGCTAAAGCTAATACTTCTTTTGGAAAGGAAGACAGCATACTTTCCATGGCAAACAAAGTTATTTCATTAGTTAGATTTTTTTTTGAAATAAGTAAATGAAAATCCCAACCTGAATCAACTTAAAAGTATCCTCATAAGCAAGATGCCCAGAAGAGAGATGGCTTAAAGCTGGTTAAAGCAACGTTACAATCGTATAATTGAGAATTCAGTTTCTCTGTACCTGCTGCTCCTTCTTCCTGAGACCGCCAGCTCACCATTCAGTTTAACGATGTCAGTGGTTACAAGAAGGCTGTCATCCAGGAATTGCCTTTAGGCCTAATAACAATATCTGGAAGAGTAACAACAACTCTCCCCTGTGTCTCCCAAGGACACGGGTCTGCGGAGAAGCATCCACCAGACTCTCAGATGCGATTGGCCACACGTGTGCCCATGCCTAAACCCATCATGGGCAAGGGCATTGAGAATAATTGGCTTACACCAAGGAGGAAGTCTCTCATCTCCCCACATCAGGGCTCTACTCCCAAGAAAGAAATGAGGGACAAGTATTGGATAGAACCAAAAGCAATCGTTAGCATTCTCTTCCTAAACGCATGCAACCCCATGCAGTGGGTGTTTCTCTTTTCCTCAGATAAATACTGATGTATATTTTAAATGCATTTCCTTCTTACCTGCAAGATTTACTTTGATGTATGGCTTTTCTGACCCTGAGAAATGTGAGTGCTATAAGCCCTTGGGGAAAACAGGGCAGGTGCCAGAACCAACAGAAGAGTATGCAGGTGCCAGCTTTGTAACGAGAGCAGTTTCACCTGCGGGCTAGACTCCCAGTGAGCAGGTGGGCTTCTCCTCGGAACTCCTCTTGCTCCCAGATCACCCTCGCCCCCCGGGACCTCTTCTGATTGCAGCAGTCATTTTCATATGAAGCTTGCATTAAACATGAAATTCCAGCTATTAGAACCGAACCTTCCTTTTCCTGACAAGATCGCAAAAAGCTTAGCTGAAACCCTTAGGATCAGCATGAACGGACTCTCAAGTGGGTAAACAGGTTGACCTGCACACGCAGAAGCCTTCTGAAACCTGGAGGCCACCGAAAGAGGTGGGTTCCCAGTGTCACTGTCAGATAAAAGAGGAGTCTGAGAGAAAGGCCTAGGTCTTCATCAGAGGGGCCTGGAAATGTGGGCCAGAAACTGGCCCCATTCTGGGGGCTGGCCCCCTTGGCCACTCAAGGGTTACATGGGCCTCTGTATATAGAGTCTGCTGGCTCAGACTGTAGAGAGTCCCCCTGCAAAGCAGGAGACCTGGGTTAATCCCTGGGTGGGGAAGATCCCCTGGAGAAGAGAATGGCAACCCACGCCAGTGTTCTTGCCAGGAGAATTCCATAGACAGAGGAGCCTGGTGGGCTGTAGTCCATGGGGTCACAAAGAGTCTGACACGACTGAGCAACTAGCACTTCACTTGGACTTTCCACGAGCTAGAGAAGTGGAAGCAGTGTAGGGACCCCCGTAAATGAAGCCTTCCTGACCATCTCCTTAAGCTTGCCTCAATAGGCTGTCACACCCAAGAGAAACTCACATTCGACTCCAAAAACTGGAAGAGTAATGCATCTTAGTGAGTGGAGAATTGGCAGAGAAAATAGCACCGAGGAGCTTGCACAGCCTCGCTGAGCTCCTCCTCAACGCCTCTGTCTTGCCCCACTCTGCTTGGCGGCTTCTGCAGCCTCTCTAGTCTGGCGACTGCAACCTAAAAACACCTGTCCAGGCTCCTGCTTTTCTTTTTTTCTCTGACAGCTCGCAATCTTCCCACGATTTCCCTCCCCTCACCCTGCAATTCTCTGCTCAGGGTCTCTCAGCCTTAGTACTGTGACTCCTGGGGCCAGATAACTCTCCACAGTCGGGGCTCCCCTGTGCACCGCGGGGTGTTTATCAGCACGGACGGCCTCCGCCCGCCTGAAGCCAGGAGCGCCCCCTAGCGTATCCACCCAAAGTGAGTGCTGCGTGTGCTCAGCGCTCAGCCCTGCCTGACTCTTTCCAGCCCCACGAGCGACCGTGGCCCTCCAGGGTCCTCTGTCCATGGGACTTTCCGAGCAAGTAAAGTGAGTGCAGACACGACCAGATTTCCCCTAGGGAACAAAACGCTCCTGATTAAGAGCCACAGTGGTCAGTAAGTCATATCTTTTCCTGGGATTTTAATTCTACCTCCCAAGCATATCCCATTTGTATTCCCACATCCCACAGCTTCCAAGCTAAACTCAGAGAGAAAAAGAAAAATATAAAATCCTCTTTTCTATTTTAAAGGAATCAACACTTCTTCATGTTTTATCATACATTCTTCCAGAGCCATGCTTATTTTTCCCATGTCACAGGGAATAGGCATCCCAGCCTATTATTCATCTACTCCTTAATCAATACGTCCTCCGGAAAGATCAATGAACATCATGACTACTTCATTTTCTGAAAACTCTTTAGGACAGAGAAATAACTTTCTTTTTTACTCCCCAAAGGTAGTATGTCAACAGCAGCAGCCAACACAAGGTTTTTACAGCTTAAGTTTACCCCCTAAATAAAGCTCTGATTTGATTTTGATAAACCAGTGATTTCACTATAAAACCGTCCTTGAAAGAAGGGAGTGGCATTTAGACGTCAATGCGAAGCTTGGGTTGATTAGGTCATCAATGTTACCGTACCAACTTGGATCCTTTCACCTGCCTGCAGTAAAGCCATCTACTGACCCCAGGTTGTAGTGAAGGGAAGCGTGGTGTTTATTGCAGGAGAAGGGTTTATAAAACCCTGTGAGGAGAGGATTGCACAGTGTGTGACCTGCTCATGGACACTCTTCTGATTGGCTGACAGTGAGGTAATCAGGAGTCAACATCACTGGCCTTCTGGTTTCAACAAGTCTGGATTCTACATGCTTATGGTTAGCATACACTTAAATTCTTCCCCGTGGTGGGGGTTTCAGTATTTGCAAAACAGCTCAAGGACACAGCTCAGAATATCATCTATAGACCCTGATGAGGAGCTAAAGGTCTGTGACTTTTTGTAATGGCGAAACTGCTATTATTTTGTCTTGCTTGACTCTTTTGTTTCCGCATCTTCTCACTTCTCTGATTAAATTTCTTCTTTGTAACCCAGGAGCAGCCTAGGAGGCTCACGTTTTTCTACAAGCAAGAGGCAGGCGGGGGACACCGTGGGGGTTCTGTCCCAGGAAGGCCCCACAGGGTCCTGCTCGGTCACAAACACGGCACTTACAAAAGGCAGCGTGTGAGGACAGACCTCTGAATGAGTGGCTACTCTTCCGTCTCTCCTTAACAACCTCCCAAACCAAAGAAAGCGTTTCCTTTAAATGTTCCCCTTACAAGTCTCATCAGCATGTATTCTACTAGAAGGTCATGGGTGGGGTTTATGTGTACCCTTGTCTTATGGACAGATGGGTGGAGTCAAGGCTGGAAGGAAGTCTGACACCAGGGCTCTAGTACCAGTGTGTTGGGACACTCCAAACCAGGGGCCAGGGCGAGGCGTTCACCAGATGTAAACTGAGAGTATGGAGTCCTAAAACCTGGGGAAGGTGGAAGAAGAGAGCGAGGTGGAAAATCCACAAAGCTCAGAGCTAGGTTCTGTAAGGAAGAACTGTGCTCACTGCTTGCTCTTTCTGATGGTAGTGTAAGGAGTAGATGCCAGTGTTAGCTCTGGAGACGACTCGGGGGGAGGAGGCAAAAAAGAGAAAAGCCAAGAGTACAAAATACCCAAGCTTTACCACTTGCTTAGTTTTTTTTTAACCCTATCAATTTCTCATATAAAATGGAAATGATGATAGTGAAAGTGACTCAGATTTTCTGGAGCAGAAAAAGGATAGGTGAGAGCACTTCTGGCACACAGTCAATTATAAGATAGATGTTAAATTAAATTTGCCTGTATTATTCTGATATTATCCCCATATGAATACAGTAGATACTACATAGTAGATGCTCAATAAATAAGTGTTTAATGTGTTTCCACAGCAAGGCCTTAATTTATCAAGTTATTTTATAATTGATAAGGATGTCTCACACTACTGTTGTTGCCAATGTGGTTCCATAATAAGTTTGTTAAATTAGGAAATATTGATTCCACCTTACAGTAACATCATCAGTTACATTATATGTTCTCATCTCCTAGACCTGCTTAAAAATTTAGCAGAAACTAACCTAGGGCCAGACATCCCAGAATGCAAAGTCAAGTGGGCCTTAGGAAGCATCACATGAACAAATTAGTGGAGGTGATGAAATTCCAGTTGAGCTATTTCAAATCCTGAAAGATGATGCTGTGAAAGTGCTGCACTCAATATGCCAGCAAATTTGGAAAACTCAGCAGTGGCCACAGGACTGGAAAAGGTCAGTTTTCATTCCAATCCCAAAGAAAGGCAATGCCAAAGAATGCTCAAACTACCGCATAATCACACTCATTTCACACGCTAGTAAAGTAATGCTTAAAAGTATCCAAGCCAGGCTTCAACAGTACGTGAATCGTGAACCTCCAGATGTTCAAGCTGGTTTTAGAAAAGGCAGAGGAACCAGAGATCAAATTGCCAACATCCGCTGGATCATGGAAAAAGCAAGAAAGTTCCAGAAAAATATCTACTTCTGCTTTATTGACTATGTCAAAGCCTTTGACTGTGTGGATCCCAACAAACTCTGGAAAATTCTTAAAGAGATGGGAATACCAGACCACTTGACCTGCATCTTGAAAAACCTGTATGCAGGTCAGGAAGAAACAGTTAGAACTGGACATAGAAAAACAGACTGGTTCCAAATTGGGAAAGGAGTACGTCAAGGCTGTATGTCACCCTGCTTATTTAACTCATATGCAGAGTACATCATGAGAAACGTTGAGCTGGATGAAGCACAAGTTGGAATCAAGATTTCCAGGAGAAATATCAATAACCTCAGATATGCAGATGACACCACCCTTATGGCAGAAAGTGAAGAGGAACTAAAGAGCCTCTTGATGAAAGTGAAAGAGGAGAGTGAAGAAGCTGACTTAAAACTCAACATTCAGAAAACGAAGATCATGGCATCTGGTCCCATCACTTCATGGCAAATAGATGGGGAAACAGTGGAAACAGTGGCTGACTTTATTTTTTTGGGCTCCAAAATCACTGCAGATGGTGGCTGCAGCCATGAAATTAAAAGATGCTTACTGCTTGGAAGAAAAGTTATGACCAACCTAGACAGCATATTAAAAAGTAGAGACATTACTTTGTCAACAAAGGTCCGTCTAGTCAAGGCTATGGTTTTCCCAGTGGTCATGTATGGATGTAAGACTTGGACTGTAAGGAAAGCTGAGCACCAAAGGATTGATGCCTTTGAACTGTGGTGTTGGAGAAGACTCTTAAGAGTCCCTGGACTGCAAGGAGATCCAACCAGTCCATCCTAAAGGAAATCAGTTGTGAATATTTATTGGAAGGACTAATGCTAAAGCTGAAACTCTAATACTTTGGCCACCTGATGAGAAGAACTGACTCATTTGAAAAGACCCTGATGTTGGGAAAGATTGAGGGCAGGATGAGAAGGGGACGACAGAGGATGAGATGGTTGGATGGCCTCACTGACTCGATGAACATGAGTTTGAGTAAACGCCAGGAGTTGGTAATGGATGGGGACGCCTGATATGCTGCAGTCCATGGGGTTGCAAAGAGTCGGACATGACTGAGCGACTGAACTGAACCGGGTGGCTTAAAGTGGCTTCCCAAGTGGTGCTAGTGGTAGGGAACCTGTCTGCAAATGTAAGAGATACAAGAGGCTTGGGTTTGATCCCTGGATCAGGAAGATCCCCTTGAAGAAGGCATGGCAACCCACTCCAGTATTCTTGCCTGGAGAATTCCATGAACAGAGAAGCCTGGCGGGCTACAGGCCATAGGGTTGCAAAGAGTTGGACATGATTGAAGCGACTTAACACGAATGCGGGTGGCTTCAAACAACCAAAATGCATCACCTCAAATGGGCGTGAGTTTGAGGAAGCGGAAGGAATTCCGGCGATCGCCAGAAGCTGGAGGAGCGCGAGCAATGCAGTGTCCGTCGCTCGGGCGTGTCCGACTCTTTGCGACCCCGTGGACTGCAGCCCATCAGGCTCCTCTGTCCATGGGATTCTCTAGGAAAGAACACTGGAGTGGGTTGCCGTGCCCTCCTCCAGGGGATCTTCCCAGCCCAGGGACTGAACCTGTGTCTCTTGCATCTCTTGCGTTGGTAGGCGGATGTGCCACCATACAGGCATTTTATTTGTAGCTTCCTCCTCCCTGCCAAATAAATGATGATTCCCCGTCCACAGTCTCCCATTTTTCATTGGTCACTTCGGTTGCTATGGATTTCAACTTTTTCCCTAATTTCTCATATTGTAGGGAGAAGGCTATGTAAATAGATGTGGTCAGTCTGTCGTCATTAACCAGAAGACTCAACTAAAGTTCATTTTTAATATAACTAGAACGTGTTTTATAAAGTTCATGATGTGAGGGAAGGTCCTGCCTTTTATTTGTTAGTTTGGTTGCTTTACTTCATAGAGCTAGTTCTACCAGCAGCAATATTGTTGAGTAATGATCGCCTTCCCATTGATGTATGAGGCTTCTCTGAAAACTTTATATGCTCTTTAATATATGTTAGATTTTGCTTCAGAACCTTCTCTGTGTCTTTTTAATACATTGTTCTCTTTCTTGATACTAAAACAATGCTATTTAAAAATTTTAAAAATATAGAAAATTACAACAAAGAAAATAAAAAGTACCCTCTTCCCACTCCTCTGCATTTATTTCTCCACAGATTATAATGCACATATGCACAATTTAGACACAAATTTGAACTTGCTACATATATTATTGAGCAGTCTTACTTAGTCACTTAACATTATATAGTAAACACTCTTAGTGGATTAATTACTTTTTATAACATGATTTCTAATTGCTTGAGAGTATTTTATCTTATAAATATGCCATAATTTGTTTCTTTAAGTAGTTTGCCAACACGGGCTATTATGTAAATTCTAAGTTTCTGTTTCCATTTCGAAACTGATTCTTCTTTTAATGTGCATTTTTGAATGGCTTGTGAAGTAACTTTCCCCTCTCTGTTTACTGAACATACAGCTCTTGCTTTCCTTCTAAGTTCTGGGATCTTCTAGGTTGACCAGTGTCAGAGACATACTGATTCAGCTCTGGAGCTTTCTTGAGTATCTTCCACTCTGTTTCAAGCAGCCACCCACACGGATCTCCTTGCCGAGCGAGCAGTATCCTCGGCCTTCAGCCTTTGCAGGGCTGTGTCCTCTCGTCGTCATCACTGGGTCTGTGCTCACCGTCTTCAGTCTTTGCTCAAACAACACCTTCTGAATAAGGCTTACCCTGACCCCTCATTAAATCTGCAGCCTCTCTCTCATCACTCTTAATTCTCTTTAACCTTGCAGGGCTTTTTCTTTTTCTCTTTCATTGCTATAGCAGTTACCACTTTCCAACGTATGCTATGACTCACTTATTCATTTTGCCTTATTGTTATCACCCTCTCTGCACAGCAGAATGTGATTTCCATGAGCACAGGCTGCCTTTGCTCCATCACTCATACACCTGTGTACCTAGAAGAGTGTCTGATGCATAATAGATGCTTATTAAATCTTTTATGAATAAATCCATTTTATTCTTTATTCTTATTCTTTTATCCCCTTAAGTATTTACTGAGCCCCTAGAGGGAGGCCCTATCCTGGGAATAGATTGATGTATGCTGCCTTCTCTGACCGAGGACGATGGAGGGGAGAGAAATGAGAAACCAGCATTTCAGTGGCATGCACTAGGCATCCTGATACAAGTACACAGGGTGTTCTGGGAGCCGGAGGGCAAGGCTTGAGGGGAAGAAGTGCATGGTGTGTGTGCAGAAGGTGCAGATAACATCGCTTGTCCTGAGTCTTGCTGGAGCCAGGGTGCTCCTGCCACGTAAGCAGGGGAAGGGCGGGGCAGGAAGGACACCCTGGACCGAGAAGGGCTTCCCAACCAAGTCTGGGCTTCCTCTGAAGGGAGTTGAGAAAGGTTGAGGGGTTTGAAGTTACATGATCAAACGCACGTTTTAAAAGGTCACTTTGAAGTTTGCGAAGGATGAATGAGAAGGAGACAGACCAAGACAGGAGATCATTTTGTAAGGTATTGCTGTTAGTCGGGCTGAGAAATGATCAGGTCCAAGCAAAAGTCACAGCAGAGAGCGATGAAAGAAAGGGAGATATTTCACGCCGAGTCAAAGATACACCTGACAAGGCTTCACGATTAGAAAATAGATTACAGAAAATAGATCTATTAGAAAATAGATTAAGTGATTAGAAAATAAATTACAGAAAATAAAGGGGGCAATTCTAGGACCTACTCTTGGATTTTTTATTTTAATGACAAGCTAGGCAGTGATATTTCTGCACACACAGGAGATGGGGCAGCAAGTCAAAGCTAGCATTTTACTGTGCTCATCTTAACGCACGTAGCATATGTCCAGGGGAAGCGTCTTGTGGGCGGTTAAGAGGGTGCATCTTAAATTTTAATGCAGCAATGTGGAGCATACGTCAGTGCTCGGGATTTGTAGCCAGTAGGCGCTGATTGAAGCTATGGGTGAATGTAGTTAGCCAAGATACATATAAACGGTGAGGCGATAGAAAACTCAGAATAAATCTTGAGGATATTAGCAGTTAATTGGCAATCAGGGGTGGGGACCAGAGGGAAAAAGGAGCCGTCCTAAAAGAAGGAGGATCTAGAAAGAAAAGACAGAAAGGAAGAAAGCAAGAAGAAAGACAGCATCAGGGTGAGGGAAGCTGTCGGCTCTCCAGAGGCCTCCATCCCTCAGGTCAGTGTGACCTTGGGGAGGGCACATTCCATGAAATGCGGAGAAGACGCCAAGGTGCCGTCAGTGTTCTTATTTTGCTTTAAGTGACTTGAACATTTTTAAAATAAAGTTGAAGAACCAGAATCAGAAAGGTGTCATGGACCACTTCGTCTCCATTTTAAAGAAAACACAAACTCTCAGAGTGGGACATGCCTCGTCTAAGACCCCATGGTCAGAAAGGCTCAGCTCCGGTCATCTACATGCCTGCCGGCAACTGGATTTGCTCATCTGATTGGGATTCTGAGAATAAAATCGGGCTTCTTGAAATGTCTTTCTTATGTACTTACCTAAGTCGTATTTTTGAAACCAATTGCATCAAGGTCAGAGCAGTCGTGTGTGATTGGAGGGTATGGCCTTGGCCATGGATGTTTGTCGCAGGATCCTAAAACTGTTTCTGGGTCGGCCGTGAGACCACGACCCGAGACCTGGAGCAGGCAGCAGAGACCCAGACGCCCCGGCCAGGCTGTCGTCTGGAGAGCCACGGTTCTGGGGCTGACACCAGGCATGACCTAAGTCCAGTGTGAGGCTCATTTACATCGGACCTCCTTTTGTAAAGTTTTAGACAAGCCTCTGAAGCATTCACAGCGCTTTCCTCGTGGATCAATGCTACTACATTGATCCCTGCAGCAGCTCCGATAGGAGGCTGAAGAAGCGACCCCAATGCTGGTTTCTGTCTTCGTGAAGCCTCTTCTCACTCCCGTTTCCTGCTAGCCCTGTGCAGCTGCTGTCCAGCTGGTATCTGCTTGGCTAATGTGTGAACTCACATCCCAGGTGGTGCTGCAGGGAGCCGAGACCACAGTTGTGACCTGTGTCTTGTGACCAGCGGTGGGGGTGGGGGGTGGCCCCCGCGCCAAAGAGAAGCAGAATCATGATGTCTGCCAAACATGAGACAGCGCCAGCTCCCCTCTGAGTGCCTGACAAATGCCCACTCACCCAAGCCTTACCCAGCCAGGCAGGGTGCTACCGTCTCTGGCAGACACAGGGAAAAACAGGCCAGGGAGGCCGTGGGTGATCCGTAGGGGTTCCCTCCGCCCCAGCCTGCGCTCAGGGTCAGAAAGGCTTCTGTGCGGGCGGTCAGTTACAGGTGGAGTGACCGCGGTACACCCGGCACCAGAGCGCTTCCTCTCAGGACACCCTTCACTTCTACCCTCCCGATGGAAATGAAAGTCACCCTTTTTTACAGCGCTGCTGATTAGAAGCATCTCGAGGCGCCCTCCCCAACACATTTCAGCAGATCCTCTGTCTTCAAGACTCTTCACCTGCTGAGTGGCATGAGTAGCATTTACGGATGGATCTGGACCATGGTTAATGAACGCTCCCAGGAAGGCAGGCCGCGTGAACAATGCGGAAGGTGTGAGGAATGTTAAATTTAAAGTGACAAAACGTCCTGCGTGCTCAGGTGCGCCTGTGTTTTCACTACATGACTGGAGCGTCAAAATTCCTGCTTCTCGTCTGAATATTAATTAGTATTTAAGACTCATTAGCTGGTTTTGGTGATTTATTTTGTTCTGTAATTAGATATGATAATCAGATTATCTCTATCAGATTTTCAACTTTCCCTTAATAAGAAAGTGTTCAATAAATACAGATATAAATTAATCAAATTATAATACACCATTTGAATTAGGTGGCAAATCTTGTTTTGAAATCATTGGACAATAGTCTGACAATGGGAGGTGTCTTTTGTTTATCTGAACACATATTTCCCAGGGGGTCAGTGTCCCAGTGGTATTTTGGGACCTTTGTCGAACGACATAACCACCTCATGGTATTGGATTCTGCCCTTCAGAATCCAACGGGAAATTGATGGAAAGGCCCGTTTATAGTAGCCTGTGTCGTTTACAGCGTTCCAAAGAATGCTTCCTTCTCAGACGGAAGCAGTTCCTCACGGAAGCTAGCACAGAATAAGACGTATGTAATAAACTGGAGTGAGAACCAGCTAATTAGTCCTGGCCCTTTGTTTAGGCAACTGTATAGTGACATGAACGTGTGTCTAAGCCACCCCCCAAATCAGGAGTGGATAGATAATTCGTGCCATTTACGGGAGATAGACAATTCTGCTTAAGAAGGGATTGAATCTGTCTACTTTGCTATAAATCAAGCAACGTGTCAGGGCTGAGTCCATGGATCAGTAAAATAAAAACCAGGAAACGGAGACGGAGATCAGAGTTATTTTGGTCTGGCTCCCGGGAGGGCCGGTGTCCGGGGTGCTGGGACCCACGTTGGCGCCGGACCCGGGTCCCTCCCGCGCCTGGCACTGCCCACGGTTCCTGTAGATGCTGCCCTCAGAGCAGCCCCGAGGGAGCCCGGAGCCTCTCCATCTGCTCCAGGCTGGAGACGGAGGCCAGGCTTAGAGCCGGCAGTGGTTCCCAGTGATTGGGGTCTCCTTTCTTGCTAAAGAAATGAATACCATATTTTCTTAAACATAAATGTGGACATATGGTCTGACACATGCTCTGAAAATGGGACAGAATATTTGAAGTCAGGTCTGTTCCAGTCAATCAGGACATATGGGCACCGTTCAGAGCGATCCTGCATCTGAATTTCTGATTTGTTCTAAGCCCAGTAGCCCCAGCTTCGTTGGCTGCGTGACACTGGGAGCCACCACCCCTGTGTGCTAAGCGCCAGTCTCGGGGCTGGGATGCCAGCCTAAGCAGAGCAAACAAACCCTGCCCTGTGCACGCCTGCTCAGACCCTTCTGTTGATGAGCATATATTGAATAGGATTGAAATGACTATTTTTCCATAGATTTGGAGGAATCTTATGGGATTTTTGTGTGGCTTAATATTTTCAGCCTTGGGAATTTGGGCAAGAAGTTACCCGTGAAAACATGCCCTGCTGTTCATTTGGCACCAAGGATGGCCCTAGGGAGGGGCAGAGCCTCCCCACAAGACTGGGGCTTGGAAGTGATGGGCTTAGGGAGGTGGGCAAGGAGACCTGGCAGAAGGAGAGCGTGAAGGTGAGGGCCCGGCAGTGATACAGGAGAGCGAGCGAGTGGCCCTACGTCAAGAGGGCAGCCTGCGGCCTGGGAGCAAGGGTGCGACTGCAGGCTGGCGTGGGCTGGTCTCCAGGGCCTTTTCTGCACGTGGCACCTGACTGTCCTTGCACCCGAGGAGGAAAGGGAAAGACAGTGAAGACGGAGGGCCCATCTCCCCTGAGGGCTGACCGAAGGAGGCTGTGGGCAGACCAACAGTGAACGATGTTTACAGCGTCACTAGGAAGATGCAGGTCCTTCCAGATGCCAGCCGGGGCTGGAAGCTGAGTGAGGCTGGCTTGGCTGGGATCAGTGCTGCCAGGCTGGGCACCCTGGGCACAGCAGCACAGCAGTGACAGGCCATACCCTGGGCACCACGGCTGTCTGGACCAAATCCCAGTGAGTGACTTCAGTGGGTGCAGGCTCTGAACACCAATGTCACCCCCAAAGTTGACCCTTCATTTAATAATGTGTGCTAGGTTTTTTTTTTACCCAGTTTAACCTTGGATTTTTTTTTTTTCTCTCTTTCTCTCCACAAGCTTTGCAAGGCTGTCCAGCTCCACAGCGCAGCTCTCCTGGGGAACCTCGTCCCCCATGGCTTCCATCACTCCCCGCCCACAGGGCTGTACACCTCGATTTATGTGTCCAGCCCGTAGAGCTAGCTCCTTATTCTATTTTGCATCTCACTTGGATGTCTGAAAGATGCATTATTCTTTTTAAAATATTTACACAATTCTCTCAACACACCAGTACTGTGCTAAGGATGAAGTCTCTGCCCTCTGACACTCTCGTGGGGGAGAATGTATTGCATACAGTTAGAAACATGAGTGTATAATGACACGACTGGATGAGCCACGCCTGCGCGGAGCTGCCCAAGTCACAACAGGAGAGCCCACTTCATTTCAGGTGGACAGGATGCCCTCTCAGAGCAATGGCATTGAAGCGGAAGTGCAAGAAGGAGAAAGAGGAACCATTCAGATGGTGAGTAGCAGGGGGTATTCCAGGCAAGGGAGAGCAAACATCTTAGGCGGAGAAAGAGCTGCCAATTCCAGAATCTCTTGGAAAGCAGAGAGCAGCCTGGAGCTGTGGTGGGACGGCTGAGCAGGGGCATGGCCCTCAAAAACACAGCACCGTGGGCTCTCTGGTAAGACTTCCTGGGCTGAAGGCTCCAGCCCTGCAACTTAGGATAGAAAGACTCCTGGGAAAAGGTCTGCTCTCTTGGCCGGTGCAGTCCAGAAGGGTGGCTGCCCCCAGGTAGGACTGCCCAGCATTTTAAACGGGGCTGGTGCCACCCAGGAACTGGATCTTCAGCTGGATCTAATTCTAATTATTAATATTTTAAATATAAAACCCAAGGCTCAATTCCACTGTCGGAAAAGTTTTAAATGTATTTAGACCATTGGGAAGGTGAACCCACTTTTTCAGCAGTCAGCTTTGTGAAATCTAAATGCAGATCAACTATTTCTGACAAGAAGCTGGCATCCAGATTGTGATGTGCCCTGAGTGTCAGACACACGCTTCATTTGGAAGACCTCTTGTGGAAGAAGAATGCAAATATCTCGTTAATAATTTTATATAGATTAAATGTGAAAGTGGTGTTTATACATGGGGTTAAATAAATAAAATATATTACAAAAATAAATGTCACCCCCTGCGTGTTACTTCTGTTGGTGTGACTGCGGGACAGTTGTAGACTCTGGATGAGCCTCGTGTTCTGTTTCTAGTAGACAGTGGTGGGGGAGACCCGCGCATCCTCACCTCTAAAGTGGGTGAGTTAGGGCCCGGCTTGCAGGTTCTGTTCACGGGGTGAAGTGGTGGCACAGGGAGGTGAAGCATGTGGCTGAGCGCCCGCCACACAGCATGTGTCCAGGAGGTGGGCATGGGCATCCCTGCTACACAATCTCTCGCTGTTGATGCGCCCAGCATTCTTCTTGAGTCTCTCCCTTCCCCTCTTGTACCCGTTTCACCTCCGGGACTCATCAGTCTCTCCCTGTAAGTGTTTCTCAGCCCCTCCCCTCTGTAGCATCTCTACCTCCTCACCTGCCGCAGCCACCACCTTCTTGTGCTTCGGTTCAGTTCCGTTCAGTTCAGTCGTGTCCGAGTCTTTGCGACCCCTTGGACTGCAGCACGCCAGGCCTCCCTGTTCATCACCAACTCCCGGAGTTCACTCAGACTCATGTCCATGGAGTCGGTGAGGCCATCCAACCATCTCATCCTCTGTCATCCCCTTCTCCTCCTGCCCTCAATCTTTCCCTGCATCAGGGTCTTTTCAAATGAGTCAGCTCTTTGCATCAGCTGACCAAAGTACTGGAGTTTCAGCTTCAGCATCAGTCCTTCCAATGAATATTCAGGACTGATTTCCTCTAGGATGGACTGATTGGATCTCCTTGCAGTCCAAGGAACTCTCAAGACTCTTCTCCAGCACCAACTTCAAAAGCATCAATTCTTCGGCACTCAGCTTTCTTTATAGTTCAACCCTCACATCCATACATGACCATGGAAAAACCATAGCTTTGACTAGACAGACCTTTGTTGACAAAATAATGTCTCTGCTTTTTAATATACTATCTATGTTGGTCATAGCTTTTCTTCCAAGGAGTAAGCATCTTTTAATTTCATGGCTGCAGTCACCTTCAGCAGTGATTTTGGAGCCCCCAAAATAAAGTCAGCCACTGTTTCCACTATTTCCTCATCTATTTCCCATGAAGTGATGGGACCGGATGCCATGATCTTAGTTTTCTGAATTTTAAGCCAACTTTTTCACTCTCCTCTTTCACTTTCATCCAGAGATTCGTTAGGTCCTCTTCACTTTCTGCCATGAGGGTGGTGTCATCTGCGTATCTGACGTTATTGATACTTCTCTGGGCAAGCTTGATTCCAGCTTGTGCTTCATCCAGCCTGGCATTATGCATGATGTACTCTGCATATAAATTAAATAAGCAGGATGACAATATACAGCCTTGACATACTCCTTTCCCAATTTGGAACCAGTCTGTTGTTCCATGTCTGGTTCTAACTGTTGCTTCTTGGTCTGTATACAGATTTCTCAGGAGGCAGGTAAGGTGGCTGGTATTCCATCTCTTGAAGAATTTCCCACAGTTTGTTGTGATTCACGCAGTCAAAGGGTTTGGCATAGTCAATAAAGCAGAAGTAGATGCTTTTCTGGAACCGTCTTGCTTTTTTGATGATCCAGCGGATGTTGGCAATTTGATCTCCGTTTCCTCTGTCTTTTTTGCATTTGGAAGACCTCGGCTGCTTCTTAAATTGGTCCTTGTGTGCTCTGCCCTATAATTCTGAATTCAGTGAGAGACTCTGCTAGTAATGAACATGCAGTCACTTGGGGGCCCCTTTTGCTCTGGGGTGACGTGCCCGTATATCCCTACCCACCTCTCTGGCCTCACTGTCCCCCTGCTCTCCGCCCGCTCAGCCAGCCTGGACTTCCGCCAGTGGCTCAGCTGCTTGGACACTTGCAGTCACCTGTTCCTAGAAGCTCTTTCCACTTTTCTTCTCCTGATGAACACCTGCCTGCCCTTCAGAGCCCCACTCGAGTGGACCCTCCCACGAGCTTCTTCCCTGCATCTCAGAGCAGAGAGCTCTCTGCTGGAAGGCTTTGCAGCTCTGGGCTTTTCCTCCCCTGTGCTGTCCAGAGGGGCCAACTCACCTGAGACCACAGAGCGTCTCCATCGGGGCTTGAGGTCGGAGACGCCACTTATCCCAGCAGTGAGTCACCCGGCTGTGGCCTGGGAGCCGTTGTCCGAAAATCAGTTTTCCATCGTGAGCAACAAGTGTGCCCAAAGCCAATCAACTGAACATCAATTCAACAAACGACCAATTCACCAAATGGGCTATTAACCAGGAGGCAATTTGCTGAGCCACTGCCAAATTTCTGCACCTGACTTTTTGTTCCTATAATTTCAGCCCCTGCCCAGGCTCTAAAACCCTCAAACATCCCCATCCTCAAACTGGTTTCCCCAGTTTGTAGCAGCCACCGTGCCATTGGCCCAGGGGAGGGGCGCAGTGAGGACAGGACTGGACGGGGCGAAGCTGTGATGAGCGTGAGGACGAGGAGAATTGCCCCTTGAGAGTGGGTGGCTCACAGCGGACACTGCTTCTAAGACACCAGCAACCTGGGAGTCAGAGGCCTCCAAGAGGGCCGGGGATGGGGTGCGTGAATCGATAGATAACTAGCTAATTAATTCACACAAAACACGTAGGACAGTTCCTGGACCATCGAGTATGCGCGTTAGTATGGAGCACTCTGAGATATCACACCTTTTGTTTCTCTAAAGAGTTGCTGATACCTTCTCTATATCAGTTACTAGTGCCTGCCTGATCGGTACTGTTCTCTGCCTGGTCTCTTCCTTCTCGGGAAGGTTCTAAGAATTGCCTGATTTGTAACCATAAACTCTCACCAGTCGTGTCCAGGGATGTCTGTATGTTTCCTTCATCTCAGGGTCTTCCGGTCTGAGATCCTTCATGTTGTTTTGCTTTTATCCTAGAAACTCTATTGTCGCAAGTTCCTCAACTATTCCTCCCTCCAGTGTTTTCTTCCTGAAACATTTCTTATCACATGTGCAAGCTTCTCTCCGTGGCCTTTGACTCTCTTAGCTTTAAGCTTCTGCTCACTTCAGGCTTTCTAGCTGTCTTTGAGAAGAGTCCTTAAATATTATTGGCCAGCTCAGGATGTTTCGCTTTAGGTGCAAGATTCCTCCCATATAGTCAATCTGGTTTTAAACAAGCCTGTTAAGTGTGATATACATATAGAAAAGGGAAGAGCTGTTGTTCAGTCGCTCAGTCGTGTCCGACTCTTTGTGACCCCATGGACTGCAGCATGCCAGGCCTCCCTGTCCTTCACTATCTCCGGGAGTTTGCTCGAACTCATGTCCATTGAGTCAGTGATGCCATCCAACCACCTCATCCTCTGTTGTCCCCTTCCCTTCCTCCCTTCAATTTTTCCCAGCATCAGAGTCTTTCCCAAGTCAGCTCTTCACATCAGGTGGCCAAAATATTAGAGCTTCAACTTTAGCGTCAGTCCTGCCAATGGATATTCAGGGTTGACTTTCTTTACGATTGACTGGTTTAGTCTCCTTGCAGTCCAAGGGACTCTCAAAAGTCTACTTCAGGTTGTCCCAGAGCACTGGCTTTGGGTGCCCTGTTTCATGCATCGAACTTATATTGGCTATGAGAAGAAGGGAGGGGCCTTCTGGATGAGCAGGACACATGTATACCTATGGCCGATTCGTGTTGATGTGTGGCAAAAACCACAACAACATTGTAAAGTAGTTATCCTACAATTAAAATAAATAAACTAATTTAATAAAAAATATATTCATGGAAAAAAAGAATCTTCTCCACCACTACAATTTGAAAGCATCAATTCTTTGGCTCTCAGCTTTCTTTAGGGTCCAAATCTCACATCCATACATGACTACTAGAAAAACCATAGCTTTGATTGCACAAACCTTTGTTGGCAAAGTGACGTCTCTGCTTTCTAATACAAGGTCTATGTTTGTCACAGTTTTTCTTCCAAGGAGCAAGTGTCTTTTAATTTCATGGCTGCAGTCACCATCTGTAGTGGCTTTGGAGCCCCAGAAAATAAAGTCTGTCTCTGTTTCCACTGTTTCCCCATCTATTTGCCACGAAGTGATGGAGCTGGATGCCATGATCTTAGTTTTGTGAATATTGAGTTTTAAGCCAGCTTTTTCACCTTCCTCTTTCACCCTCGTCAAGAGGCTTTTCAGTTCCTCTTTGCTTTCTGCCGTCAGACTGGTGTCATCTCCATATCTGAGGTTGTTGATATTTCTCCCAGCAATCTTGATTCCAGCTGGTGATTCATACAGCCTGGCATTTCTCATGATGTACTCTGCATATAAGTTAAATACGCAGGGTGACAATATACAGCCTTGACGTACTCCTTTCCCAATTTGGAACCAGTCCGTTGTTCCATGTCTGGTTCTAACTGTTGCTTTTTGACCTGCATACAGGTTTCTCAGGAGGCAGGTCAGGTGATCTGGTATTCCCATCTCTTGAAGAATCTTCCATAGTTTGCTGTGACCTACACAGTCCAAGGCTTTAGTGTAGTCAATGAAGCAGAAGTAGATGTTTTTCCGGAAGTCTCTTGGTTTTTCTACGAAGCAAACAATGTTGGCAATTCGATTTCTGGTTCCTCTGCCTTTTCTAAATCCAGCCTGTACATCTGGCAGTTCATAAAAGAAAAGGGAGTGAGACACAAATGGGCATTTTGTCTGTAAATCAAACATCTGAAGCCGCATACAGCCTCCTCTGCAGCTATCTCTCTCCCCACTACTGGTGACACCACGCCAACGTCTGCGTAAGAGTCTCTTCGCTGTTCTTTATAGCGTGTGCTGTCCCCTTGTTTCCGTATCCCCAAGCAAAGTCAGCACCGCCACCATCATCACCAGCAAAAGTAGCCCAGGCGTTGTTACAAGCTACCTACGTTAACCAGCGTGCCCTCGCAGCAGACCTGCAAGTTACCTTGAACTCTTCACCTCGTTTCACAGATAAATCAATGAAGACAGAGAGTGAAGTTTCACGCACAAAGATGCCTAGAAAGTAGCAGAGTTGTGAGGCTGTGAAGGGGTTCTCCTCCTGAGCCCTGTGAACTCAGCTACCATGCTTTCTGCATTCTTATAGGTGCGTTAGCTATTCAGGATTCAGTTCAGCTCAGCCGCTCAGTCGTGTCCGACTCTTTGTGACCCCATGAACCGCAGCACGCCAGGCCTCCCTGTCCATCACCAACTCCTGGAGTCCACCCAAACCCATGTCCACTGAGCTGGTGATGCCAACTCATCCTCCGTCCCCCTCTCCTCCTGCCTTCTCAGCATAGTGGGCGGTTTTCTTTTGTCTGTTTTAACTTTTTTTTTGCTCAATGTTATGTTTGTAGGAATCATCCATGTTTTTATGTATGGGTATAATTAAGTTTTTATTTTCCTCTTAATAGACGTTTGGGTTGTTTCCAGAATTTGACTGCTTTGGAGAATACTACTTTGGGTATTCTGTACGGGGTCTGATGTGCCAATAATGGGATTCTCCGAAGTTGTACCTGGGGCTGAGACTGCTGCACTGTGGGAGATAATACCTCTCTACCAGCTGGCTCTCTGTGTATCCATCTCTATCTATCTACCCCTCCTCATCTGTCTACCTATTTATTCATCAAAAGAAAATAGAAAAGGGCAGACGGAGAGAAAAAGTGGGGGTGACAGTGTGCCCACAGACTCACACCAGCTGTGTGTACAAGGGCCCATTTCTCCGTCCGCTTACCAGCATTCACAGTCAGATCTCTCAGTTTGTAGGGTATGCAAAGATGCCTCATTTTGTTTCTAGTTTGGATGTCCACGATAACCCACGAGGTGAGGCTCTGCTGTATGTACTTACGAATCCAGGGTCACCACCCTCCAGGTTCTAAAGCCTGCTGATCTGAGGTGGAGCCGATGTGATAACAACAGAAATAAAGTGCACAAGTGTGATGTGCTTGAATCATCCTGAAACCGTCTCTCCTGGCCCTGCCCATGGGAAGCCGTCTTCCACAAAACCCGTCCCTGGTGACAAACAGTTTGGGAACCACTGTTACTAACCAATGAATATTCTGCTTTTCTGAAGAAGCAGTTTGCCTCTTTCCCTTTATTCTTTTCTGACGTGCAGGCTTTCTTTATGTTTTCTAGGTGATATTTTGTTAGTTATATATATGAAGTGTCTTCTCTAATTATGTGATTTATCTTTTCATACAGTGAATGGTGTATTTCAAAAGGTTTCTTATTTTACTGCAGATGAATCTATCAATGTTTCCCTTTAGAGCTGGTGCCTCGACTGGCTTATCTCAAGTATATTCACTTCCTCAGTTCAGTTCAGTTCAGTCACTCAGTCGTGTCCAACTCTTTGCGACCCCATGGACTGCAGCACGCCAGGCCTCCCTGTCCATCACCCACTCCCGGAGCATGCTCAAACTCATGTCCATTGAGTCGGTGATGCCATCCAACCATTTCATCCTCTGTTGTCCCCTTCTCCTCCCGCCTTCAATCTTTCCCAGCTTCAGGGTCTTTTCAAATGAATCAGTTATTCATGTCAGGTGGCCAAAGAATTGGAGTTTTAGCTTCAGCGTCAGTCCTTCCCCAGAGGCAATAAATACACTCTCCCATACAGACTTTAGTCCACTCATAGTAGAACTTTCATTTGTCTTAAAATGATGTGTGTATTTTAGAATGTAAGTTTAATTTTATGTATTTGAATTTTTTTCCGTATTTTTAGAAACAATATACTTTCTACACTGAATTATGTGTAATCTCTGTCATAAATCAAGTGTCTGCATTCTCATGCATTTGTTTCTGAACTCTCTACTCTGTTCTATTTCTGTATCTGTCTACGCCTGCAGCAATTCTATCCTTTTTGACCATCATGGCTCTAACACTGGTCCTGGTGCAGGTAGAAGAAACCCTCTCACCGTCTTTATTCAAGAGCACTGTACTCTCCCTGACTTTGTAAACTCCACGTAAGGGTTGCATTAAGCTTCTGAACACAAACATACATACATGCACAACTGTTCATTGTTTAATTGAGATCATCTTAAATGTTGAATAAGTTTGGAGAGTATTAATGTCTTATATGGAAGACATATTGAAAGCTTACATGGAAGCTTTCAATGCATGAATATGACATATCTTCATATAATTGGATCTTTTTAAAAGTTATCAGTACATTTCATAATGTTATCTGCCGAATTCTTACCACACCTCTAGTTCTAGTTAAATATATTTTAAGAAATGTGGTCAACGTTTTTGTTGACATTTTAGAAAATATATTTTTTAATTTAATTTGTTTAACTTTTTCTTCATCAAATTTAATTGATTTTTATATGAAATTTTATTTCAGCAAACTTATTTGCCTAACATTTTAGTTGTTGTAAATTAAGAGAAGAATCTTTGGGATTATCTATGCATACAATCATAGACAATGTAAATAGTATTTTTTGTTTTTTCCAATACAGATACCTTCTATTTGTTTTTCTTGACTTACTCTCTTGGCTAGAATTTCTAGTAAACTAATGAACAGAAATGATAATAAGCAGAACATTTATTTCATTTCTGATCTCAGACGTACATGCTCACTTATTCACTATTCAGTGTTACAACAGAAAATCCCCAAAGCAGGGCAACTTCTAGCTACACAGTCTCAAACTCCACACTCAAAGTAGAAGAAAAGAATGCACATTTCCAGACCAAAAAACCCAAAAGACTTTTTACCTCAGGCTCTGCTGTTCTACTCAAAATATCTGGCTTTTAAAAAAAATAAATAAAGCATAAAAAATCCACAAACTGCAATGAGACAAATAAGCATCAGAACCACACACAGACCTGATTCAGGTGTTGGAATTATCAGACAAGGAACATAAAAAATAACTGCATGTGATACGTCTCTTGTGGACACAGATGAATATGGTGTGAGTTCAGGTGGCTGAATTTCAGCAAAGAGATGGACACTGTAAGAAAAAAAATCACACGACTTAAAAAGTCATGAACAGAGGTGAAGAATGCCTTCAACAGACTCATCAATAGAAGTGACACGGCTGAGAAAAGAATCGGTGAACTTAAAGATGGGGCAAGAGGAATTACCCAGCTAGGGCACACAGGGAAAAAGGGGTGGCAGAAACAGCAGAATGTCCAAGAGCTGCAGGATGCCATCAAGGGGCCTAAATACATGCAGCTGCAATCCCAGAGACTGAAGAGAGAGAGAACGGTACAAAATAGACATTTTAAGAAAAAATGGTTGAGAATTTTCTAAAATTAATACAGACACAAACCACAGATCTGAGGAGCTAAGAAAACATCAGCAAAATAATTACCAAAAGTAAACCTTCCAAAAGAGAAAAGACAAATAGATATATTCTAATCACAGTCTAATATTTAAGCATATGTCCATTCTAATTAAACAAGCAGATTGTTTAAGTAGGAACACAGAAAATTACTACACACAACAACCACAGAATACATGCTTTTTAAAAACCATTTATGGAGCATTTACCACAGCGTATCACTTGCTAGACTACTGTGCTGTGCTGTGCTAAGTCGCTCAGTCGTGTCCAGCTCTTTGCGACTCCAGGGACTGTAGCCCGCCAGGCTCCTCTGTCCATGAGATTCTCCAGGCAAGGATACTGCAGTGGGTTGCCATGCCCTCCTCCAGGGGATCTTCCCGACCCAGGGATCAACCCCAGGTCTCCAATATTGCAGGCGGATTCTTTACTGTCTGAGCCACCAGGAAGCCCTGTTGGACTATTAAGCAAGACTTCTCCTATTTTACATGATTAACACCATACAGAATGCACATAGTAACTATCGTAGAATTAACATGAGGGTTGTTTTGTTAATAATCCTGGTCTATTTATTCGGTGCCCTGTAATGTCCTCAGGCACTAGGGATGCATGTGGGCCCTAAAATGGGAAAATGCCATCAGCTTAGAGTCTCCAAGTATGGTCACCTGATAGTTAAGCTCTGAGAGATGGTCCTTCCAGAGCCCTGCTCGCCCCACCCCATGCCCTTATGCGTTCTCACGTCCTCTGACTATATTTGGGGCTCTTCCCCTTTTCTCACTTCCTTTGGTGCTTTCCTTTGTGACATTCCTTCCGGCTCCCCTTGGGCCCCTGCCCTGTGCCCTAGGCTTTTCTCTGACTGCTCACATCTACGGAGCATAGACTGAGGTCTTGCCGCAGTCAGCCAGGTTATAGTTGGCTGACATTCGAGAGACCTTAGAGATGGTCTCACTGGGTCTGTGACGCCCACTGTATCCCGACACCACCTCGGGAGCATAGGCAGATCCTCAGACCCACCCAGCCTCTGAGGGAACTCAGGCTCCTCACAGTTAACCCCACCGTGGGGTCACAGGCTGTGCTTTGACGGTACTGACCTCATCCACATAGTTTTCCCAAAGGAATAAAACTCAGGGGACACTCACATAAGGATTCAAAATTATTAGTGACTTAGGACATACTTCCCGGCACTGCTTACCAAGAACCTCTTTCTGTTCCCAGCAACAGTTTTGCGTGACCTTGTTGGACTGGGAGAAAATAACCGGAGGCTTCAATGCATCCATGGCTGCAGGAGATGCAGGCAGTGGCTGACGCCTGAGCCCCAGCGGGCCCCTCTGCTCCACACCGCCCTGTCTTTTGCAACATGGAGGAGTCTCCCCAGTTGGGTGTCTCCCATCAGTACTCGTCCAGTCTCCCCACGGTGATAGCAGACGTGGAGTGGATAGCAGGATGGGGTTATGGCTCCTCCGGAAGCTGCCTCCATGCGTCCCCCGCCTTCAGCAGCTGCCGCTCTGGGGCCCCACTCCCTCTGCCTATGGTGTGGCCTCAACAGTTTTCCCGTGGTGACTGCTTCCAGGAAGACGTGTGCCTTCCCCCAGAGGAGCCTCTGCGTTCTGTCTCTGTTAGTAGACAGGCCCGGTTTTCTGTAGTCGGCACTTTCACTTTCCTTATCCACACTAACTTATCAGCACCCAGCAGCCTTCAGACGCCGGGCGGCCTGAGAAAGGCTAGCAGAGCACGCGGTAAACATCACTCCCCCTGAGCGCGCTTGAGCAGCCCCAGCCGGCTCTCTGCTGTACCTGCCCTCTAAGTGAACCCACAGTCCATAATCCCCTCTTTAATTCAAAGCCATTTTATAGTGTCTTCCCCAACCTCTGCTTGGTGTTTGAAGCATCGCCTCGCTTCTTCTGCAGACTTAGTCTGCTGCCCATCCAGGGCAGGTGCATCCATCTTTGGCCTCACACCTAAGACAGGGCTCCCTGGACGCCCTGCAACCAGCCCTGACTGCTCCTTCCAGAGGCGGTAAAGGGATGAGGAGAGAAGGGAGGCACTGCCTCCTGAGAAAGGGTTGGGGGAGAAGGCCCGCTCTCCGCTTTACTCTCTTGTTATCGGTAAACGTCTCCTCCGTCACCGAATTCCACAAGGTCAGGCTCCTGGAGTTAGCCTGATACTAGCTCTTTACACTCTAGCCAGTATTATCCGTTGGAAAAGGCAGAGATATTTGTCAGATGAAGAAACTGGAGTCCAGAATTCTTGAGAATCACCATTTGTGAAAGATAAATGCTTTTGTCTCCATGGGAACTAGGCCCGTCCTCCTCTTCCGCCCCCTCCTTCAGCAGGAATGACTGAAGACGCATTATTGGAGTAACTCCTGGGCTGCACTCGCCCTGGCAGTGGGCAGTGATTCCCAGGTGCAGGCTCCCACAGGATGGACACAAAGGCTCCTTTAGGCATGAGAAGCCTACATGGGTCCATAATGACTTTCTTTCCCTTGAAACATATTCTGAAAAAGGCATCACGCGAGCACTGGACAATGGTTCCTGGACACCTAGAATGTAACTGTTTTGTTCTGACAACTTACACCATTAACCTAAACAAATAAGGGAGCATTTCCAACTTTCTAGAAGTTTCAGCTGGTTTGATTTTCTTCTAGGAAGACATGTTAATGGAAAAGCTGAGAAAGATCAACGTTACTGCAAACCAGGAGTCGACTGTCATGTGAGTGTGTGGAGAGTCCTTAGGGCTGGGCCGCTCCTGCTTCTTACCCTGCTTCAGGGGACCGCTCTCTGTCTAGCAGTGCTTCTGGGCCCAGGGAGAGGCCCAGGGAGAGCCGACAGGCAGTGGACACGCTTGACGGAAACAAACGCAGGAGTCACAGAGAGGCCAGGCTCACCACTCACCTTTCACCTGGGATTTCAGTCTCTGAAGAGATCGACAGGTACATTGCGTGTTGCGTGGCTCCAGGCCCCTTCCCTGACTAGTAAGGTCCCTGATCGGCCGTGACTGAATTGTATAAGGAACCCCCTGGCCTAAATCTATCTTTCTGAGACCTCCCTGACTGGCAGGGTCTGCAGATGGTTCCCTGTGATACTCCTGTAGATTTGGGTTTTTATCACATAACCCAGCAAGTTCCATGAAAACCAAGAGCTACTGAGATAAGTCCTAGTTTTGTTCATGGCTGATTGTTCTTTGAAAAAGAAAAAAATCATGTTCTTCATGCTGGAAGTGATGCTAACATCCACACGGCTGAAACCCACCTTTTTAATAGAGGTAGAAACTAGCCTAAGAGGGCCATGTGCTGGCTCTGGCTCACAGCTAACTGTGGAGGAGAGGCTGGACCGAGAGTCCCCTGGCCTGTCCCCTGCTGGATCCGCCCGCACGTGACCTCAGGGCCATGGTGAGGGGCCCGTGATACAAAGACACCGTGCCCCATGTGTTCGTTTGCAAGCTGGTGGCTTGGTGTTTAGGAAGAGAGTGTCCCACCAGCTCAGGGTTAGAGAGGGAAGTACACTCCACAGTCGGCCACCAAAGCCCACCCGACCTGAAACGGGGACGGAGGAGAGCAGAGGCGCTGCTTCGCAGTGGAACTGGCAGGGAACGCGGGCAGCGTATTGTTCTGAAAGGTGCGTTTTCCAGACAGCCCGGGATTTACTGCTTTACTTCTAAAATATATTTTTTAATTCCTTTCATTCGACAGGGATGCTTTGAGTACCTGCCGTGTGCTCACCACCCTGTGTGGTGATGCAGGTGTGAACCTCGTAGAGGTCACGTTGCCGTGTGGAGGCTGCAAAGCACACCGGCTTATTCCACGTCAGACGCTGGAAAGTGCGGGAGAGAACGTGAAGCAGGAGGCCCGCGGGGCTGACAAAGGAGGCGATGCGACTTTAAGTGAGGGGAAGGCGCAGGCGTCGGTCCCCGAGAGCGCCCCCGAGGAAGGGGTGCAAGAGAGAGACTGTGCCCTGTCACGCGGCCTGCGGGACCTCCAGCCGGGGAAGCCGAGGGGATCTGCTGTGAGTCCAGACATGGAAAGAGAAGCCCTCGCATGCAAGGCTTTGTAGACCCATGGTGAGAATTTTGCCCTTTATTTTCAATAAAATGAGGGTTGTTTCATGACTTTGGACGGAAGTGTAACACCGTCTGTCGTTAGTTCTTCAAAGGATCGCTCTGCTTTTTTGCTGCAAGTAGACTGTGTCTGAGAAGCAAACAAATGAGGGAGACTTTATAAAGCTGCTGGGAGAACTGAGTGGGAAGCGACGGCGACTCCTCTGGCTGGAAGTGCTGGACGTGAGAAGAAGGGGTTGGACTCAGGTGATGTTGGAAACGTGGGTTTACTGATACAGGCTACAGGGGAAAAGGGATGTTTGGTCTCTGCTGGAAGCACAAGCAGAGGTGCCCCTCGTGGAGCTGGGGAAGCAGGTGTGGGGGGGTCAGCGCACACTGCCTTCCCACCACCATGTGGTGATACTGTGACTCCTCACGGGGTCCAAGTGGGGGCAGCGAGGGCCGCTGGAAAGCGTGGATGGTCCTGAGTGGGGGCAGCGAGGGCCGCTGGAAAGCGTGGATGGTCCCGAGTGGGGGCAGCGAGGACCGCTGGAAAGCGTGGATGGTCCCGAGTGGGGGCAGCGAGGACCGCTGGAAAGCGTGGATGGTCCCGAGTGGGGGCAGCGAGGGGCCGCTGGAAAGCGAGGATGGTCTCGAGAGGGGGAACCGAGGGGCCACTGGAAAGCGAGGATGGTCCCGAGTGGGGGCAGCGAGGGCCGCTGGAAAGCGTGGATGGTCCCGAGTGGGGGCAGCGAGGGGCCACTGGAAATCGAGGATGGTCCCGAGTGGGGGCAGCGAGGGGCCGCTGGAAAGCGAGGATGGTCCCGAGTGGGGGCAGCGAGGGGCCGCTGCAAAGCGAGGATGGTCCCGAGTGGGGGCAGCGAGGGGCCGCTGCAAAGCGAGGATGGTCCCGAGTGGGGGCAGCGAGGGGCCGCTGGAAAGCGAGGATGGTCCCGAGTGGGGGCAGCGAGGGGCCGCTGCAAAGCGAGGATGGTCCCGAGTGGGGGCAGCGAGGGGCCGCTGGAAAGCGAGGATGGTCCCGAGTGGGGGCAGCGAGGGGCCGCTGCAAAGCGAGGATGGTCCCGAGTGGGGGCAGCGAGGGGCCGCTGGAAAGCGTGGATGGTCCCGAGTGGGGGCAGCAAGGGCCGCTGGAAAGCGTGGATGGTCCCGAGTGGGGGCAGCGAGGGGCCGCTGCAAAGCGAGGATGGTCCCGAGTGGGGGCAGCGAGGGGCTGCTGCAAAGCGAGGATGGTCCCGAGTGGGGGCAGCGAGGGCCGCTGGAAAGCGTGGATGGTCCCGAGTGGGGGCAGCGAGGGGCGCTGCAAAGCGAGGATGGTCCCGAGTGGGGGCAGCGAGGGGCTGCTGCAAAGCGTGGATGGTCCTGAGTGGGGGCAGCGAGGACCGCTGGAAAGCGTGGATGGTCCCGAGTGGGGGCAGCGAGGGGCCACTGGAAAGCGACGATGGTCCCGAGTGGGGGCAGCGAGGGCCGCTGGAAAGCGTGGATGGTCCCGAGTGGGGGCAGCGAGGGGCCGCTGGAAAGCGAGGATGGTCCCGAGTGGGGGCAGCGAGGGGCCGCTGCAAAGCGAGGATGGTCCCAAGTGCGGGCAGCGAGGGGCCGCTGCAAAGCGTGGATGGTCCCGAGTGGGGGCAGCGAGGGCCGCTGAAAGCGAGGATGGTCCCGAGTGGGGGCAGCGAGGGGCTGCTGCAAAGCGAGGATGGTCCCGAGTGGGGGCAAGCGAGGGGCCGCTGCAAAGCGTGGATGGTCCTGAGTGGGGGCAGCGAGGGCCGCTGAAAGCGAGGATGGTCCCGAGTGGGGGCAGCGAGGGGCTGCTGCAAAGCGAGGATGGTCCCGAGTGGGGGCAGCGAGGGGCCGCTGCAAAGCGTGGATGGTCCCGAGTGGGGGCAGCGAGGGCCGCTGAAAGCGAGGATGGTCCCGAGTGGG